>NW_019154137.1:3604654-3944916 GCF_002288905.1 Enhydra lutris kenyoni
GTGCTCAGCAGGGAGCCTGCTTCCTCCTCTCTCTCTGCCTGCCTCTCTGCCTATTTGTGATCTCTGTCTGTCAAATAAATAAATAAAATCTTTAAAAAAATATTCATAAATGAGAATCAGGATAAGGGTGACATCTTTTCCCTCTCCAATCCTCCAGCTGATGATATCGTCTTGTATATAGGAATATATTCCCAAGGAATCTACTAAAAGACTATCTTACAGCTAATAAATAAATTCATCAACATTGCAAGATAAAAAATCAATATACAAAAATCAGTTGTCTTTCTATGCAATAGCAGTGAACAATTAAAAAAAGAAATTAACAAGACAGTTCCATTTACAATTGCATAAAAATAAAATACTTAGGAAAAGAGTAACAAACGAAATGCAAGACTTGTGCACTGAAAACTACATAGCATTGTTGAAATAAAAGAGCTAAATGGAAAGACACCCATGTTCATAGATTAGAAGATTAATATTGCTAAAATGGCAATACTTTCCAAATGATCTACATATTCAATGCAATCCTTTCAAAACCAACTTCCTTTTCCCCCCCCAGAAATTGATATGCTAATCCAAAATTAATTTGGAAATGTAAGGGACCCAGGGAAAGCCAAAATAATTTTGAAAAAGAACAAATCTGGAAGACTCATACATCCCAATTTCAAAACTTACTACAACTCTAGAGAAATTAAAACAGTGTGCTACTGTCATAAGGACAGACATATAGAACAATGGAATAGAACTGAGAGTCCAAAAATAAACCCATACATCTTGATTTTTGAGAGTCCAAAAATAAACCCATACAGTTGATTTTTGAAATTAGTGCTACATTCATTCAACAGTCAAAGAATAGTCTCTTCAACAAATGGCGCTGGGATAGTCCACATGCCAAAATGTTAATTTGGACCCTCACCTCACATCATATGCAAAAATTAACCCTGAATCGATCAAAGACCTAAATGTAAGAGCTAAAATTATAAAACTCTTAGAAGAAATATAGACATCAATCTTTGTGACCTTGGATTAAACAATGGTTTCTTAAATACAAAAGTATGCAAAGAGTCTAAATAGATATTTCTCCCAAAAAGCTATACAAATGACTAATAAGCATTTGAAAAGATGTTAAACATTATTAGTCATTAGGGAAGTGCAAATCAAAACCACAGTAAGAGACTATTTCACATCCACTACAATAGCTATTAAAAGAAAGGACAATAACAAGTGCTGTTGAGGATATGGAGAAATTAAAACTCTCATAAACTGTTGGAATGAATGTAAAATGGTGAAGCACTTTGGAAAAAACAGTTCAACAGTTCTTCAAAAGGTTAAACGTAGATTTTGCCATATGACCCAGAAATTCCACTCCTAGATACACACCAAAGATCACTGAAAACAAAAGTCCACCCAAAAGCTAGTATTAGAATTTTCATAGCAGCATTATTCATAATAACCAAAAAGTGGAAATAACTCAATGTCCATCAACTGAAGAATGAATAAACAAAGTGTGTCATATCCATATAATGGAATATTATTCAGTTATAAAAGCTCTGAACTACAGATTCATGCTATAGCACAGATGAACCTCAAAACATGATGCTAAGTGAAAGAAGCCGGGAAAAAAAGGCCACATATATCATCCCATGTATATGACATGTCCAGAATAGGCAAATCCATAAAGACACAATACAGATCAGTGGTTGCCAGGGAGGGGCTGGACGGGGGTGGAATAGAGTGATTGCCAATGGGAACGAGAATATCTATTATCTATCTATCTATCTATCTATCCATCTATCTATCCATCCACCTATCTATCTATCCACCTATCTATCCATCAAAAAGACAGAGGGACAGAAATTTATGGGTCATATGGCAACTTCTTGTTTAGCTTTTAGTGGAACTGCCAGGCTGTTTTCCAAGGCAGCTGCACCATTATACAGTCCCACCAGCAATATATGAGAGTTCCAATTTCTCCATATCCTTGTCTACACTTGTTACTATCCATTTTTTAAATTATAGTCATCCCACTGGGTGTACAGTGGCATCTCACTGTGGTTTTGATTTGCATTTTGCAAAAAATGTTGAACATTTTTTTCATGTGCTCATTGACCATTTGGATATTTTCTTTGGAGAGATATCTATTCAGATTCTGTGCTCGTTTTTAGTTTGGTTGTCTTTTTTACTATTTTTGTTAGAGCTATTTATGGTCTAGATATGAGACCCTTATCAAGTATAAGATTTACATAAATTTTCTCCCATTTTATGCGTTGTCTTTTCAAGTCTTGATAGAATCCTTTGAAGTAAAAAAGTTTTAATTTAGGTGAAGTACAGTTTATTTTTTCTTTGGTTGCTTGTGCTTTTGGTCTCATATCTAAGAAACTCTTTCCTAACTCAAGGTAATGAAGTTTACTCCTGTGTTTTCTTCTAGGTGTTTTAGAGCTTCTGCTGGTACATTTAGATCTATGACCATTTTGAGTTATTGCATTTTTTTTTAAGATTTTATTTATTTGGGGCACCTGGGTGGCTCAGTGGGTTAAAGCCTCTGCCTTCGGCTCAGGTCAAGATCCCAGGGTGCTGGGATCGAGTCCCACATCGGGCTCCCTGCTCAGCAGAGAGCCTGCTTCTCCCCCTCCCACTCTCCCTGCTTGTGTTCCCTCTCTCGCTGTGTCTGTCAAATAAATAAATTTAAAAAAAAGATTTTATTTATTTATTTGACAGAGAGAGCAAGAGAGCTCAAGCAGGAGCAGCAGAGGGAGAGGGAGAAGCAGGCTTCCCGCTGAGCGGGGAGACATAGGGCTCAATCTCAGAACCCTGGGACCATGACTTGAGTTGAAGGCAGGTCACGCAGGCGGGCGTTACCACTCTTTTAATTACTATAGCTTTGTAGCAAGTTGTGATTGGGAAGTAGGAATCTTCCAACTTTGTTCTTCTTTTTATGCATCCTTTTTACTTCTATTTAAATTTTTGGATCTGCTTGTTAATTTCTGCAAGAAAGGTTCTATTTCAATGGTTGCTTTAGGGTTTATAGCAGGTTTCTCTCAGCATTATTGACATCTGGGGCCAGGTAATTGTTTTGGGGACTGTCCCATGCATTTTGCCCCATCCCTGGCCTCTGTCCTATAAATACCAGTTTTGGAAAGCAAACATGTCTCCAGACACTGTTGAATGTCCTCCAGGGCCCCAAATCACCCCTGACTGAGAACCACTGGTTTAGAGTTTACATCTTTAACATCACAACCTACCTTCAAGTCATATTATACCATTTCATGTATTGTATATGAGCCTTACCATAGTATACTTCCATTTTCCCCATCCAGACCTTTTGGCTACTATTATACGTTTTATTTATTCATATGTCATAAGTCCCACAACACATTGTTATCATTTTTATTTAAACAGTTGTTTTACAAAGAGATTTAAATAACAAGAAAAATAATCGTATATATTTAATCATGTAGTTACCATTTCCAGGGCTCTTTATTCCTTCGTGTAAATCCAGGTTTCCAAATAGCATCATTTTTTAAAAAGATTTTATTTATTTATTTGGCAGACAAAGATCACAAGTAGGCAGAGAGGCAGGCAGAGAGAGAGGGGGAAGCAGGCTCCCTGTTGAGCAGAAAGCTTGATTCGGGGCTAGATCCCAGGACCCTGAGATCATGACCTGAGCGGAAGGCAGAGGCTTAACCCACTGAGCCACCCAGGCGCCCCGAAAGTCTTTATTTTTGCCTTTTTTTTTAAAAAAATATGTTGATGAGTATAGAATTCTTGATTGGGAGGGGCACCTGAGTGGATCAGTTGGATAAGCATCCAGCTGTTCGTCTCAGTTCAGGTCTAATCTCAGTGTTGGAGTTCAAGCCCCATGTTGGGCTCCACACTAGGCATGGAACCTACTTTAAAAAAAGAAAAAGAATTCTTTTTTTTTTAAAAAGATTTTATTTATTTATTTGACAGACAGAGATCACAAGTAGGCAGAGAAGCAGGCAGAGAGGGAGGAGGAAGCAGGCTCCCCGCTGAGCAGAGAGCCCGATGCTGATGCGGGGCTCGATCCTAGGAACACTGGGATCAGGATCTGAGCTGAAGGCAGAGGCTTAAAAGACTGAACCACCCAGGCATCCCTTCTAACCCTAACCCTGACCCTGTCTGTAAGATTTTCTCTTTATCACTACTTCTAGGCAATATGATATTATGTGCTTGACACAGTTTTCATGTTCCTTGTGATGGGAATTCATTGATCTTCTTGGATCCGTGGGCTTCCTAAAATTTGGAAATAACTCAGCCATAATTTGTTCTTCAAACATTCTTTCAGCTACCACTCCCACCTCATCCTCTCCTTCAGGGACTCTGAATACATATATGTATTAGGTTGCTTTATATTCTCCCATAATTCATTGATACACTGACCTTTGTTTCCATTCATTTTCTATCTGCATTTCATTTCAACTATTTTCCTTTTTTTTTAAAGATTTTATTCACTTATTTGTCAGAGTGAGCACAGGCAGACAGAGTGGCAGGCAGAGCCAGATGGAGAAGCAGGCTCCCACTGAGCAAGGAGCCCAATGTGGGACTCGATCCCAGGACGCTGGGATCATGACCCGAGCCGAAGGCAGTGGCTCAACCAACTGAGCCACCCAGGCGTCCCCATTTCAACTATTTTCTATTGTTTTATCTTCAAATACACTAATATTTTCCTCCACACCTGGTAATCTATCATTAATCAAAAATACAGTGCTTATTTCATCTCAGATACTGTAGTTTTCATTTCCACAAGTTTGATTTGGATCCTTTTTATATTTCCCATGTCTCTACTTATTATGTTCAAACTTTCTGTACTATATTGGGGATGTTAAATACATTTATATTGACCCTTTTAACGATTTATTTATTATTTGAAAGAGAGAGTGTGGGGTGAGGGGCAGAGTGAGAGGGAGAGAGAGAATCTCAAGTAGACTCAATGCCGAGCACAGAGCCCTTCATGGGACTTGATCTCATGATCCCGAGATCATGACCTGAGCTGAGACCAAGCATTGGATGTTCAACTGACTGAGCCACCCAGCTGTCCCAATGATTTTTTTTAAAGATTAGATGGTTACAGATTTATGGGCAGAGGGTACATGGCCTGGCCTTCTGATTAGGAAGCTGAAAGGAAAATGACTGGAAAATTGCAGGCAAAAGAGTCTGGGATGTGGATGAAAGTATGGCAATGCTTACAAAGTGTGAAGATCTTTGTATCACTTGTTAATGCTCACAGACAGTGTCTACCATAGAAGAGGTACTAAAAAACCAAGTAAACAAATGACTTGGTCAGTTGACATCAGCCCATCACTTCAGTGCTAGCATGTTGAGCACAGGAACAAGACGGCCTTAAGGGTAGAGGTGGAGACTAAAGATGGGCCCAAAAGCATGGATTCATACTTACCAAGACCGGTCTGGCTATTGCTACCTCTGAATCTCTAATCTATCAACAAATTAGGCCAATAGGGAGCATCTGGTGTGGCATCACCACTTTATGTGTCCAACTGACCATTTGGTGACAAGTTGACTACAATGAGCCACTTCATTACTGGACATACCACCAGTTTGTTTTCATGGCAGTGGATGTATATTCCTGGTATGGGTTTGCCTTTCTGGATCACAAACTCCGAGTGAACACTGCTATCTCAGATCTTACAGAGTATTTGATCAATTAGCATGTCATATCACATAACATTGTATTAAGCCGGGAGATCCATTTTACAGCAAAGGAAATATAAGAATGGGCCTATGATGATGAGATCTACTGGTTCCATAACATGACATCCCCCCAGAAAGCTGACAGCCTTACAAAGTAATGGAATTGCCTGCTGAGGAACAGTTGAAGCACCAACTCAAAGTAAATACTTTGTGAGGACAGAATGCTGTTCTCCAGAATGCATTAAATTCATCGAATCAAACATTTTTACATGGTGTGTATCTTCAATTGGGATACATGGGTTCAGGAGCCAAGAAGTGGAAACAGGAGTAGCCACATTTATCATCACTTCTAGTGACACATTTGGGGGACTTTATGTTTGCCATCCCTGCAATTCTGAACTTTCTAAGGTCAGAGGTGCTGGCCCTGAGGGGAGCTCACTCTAGCCCAGGATTTCTCAACCTTGCCCCTAATGACACTTGGGGCTAGATAAGTCTTTGTTTTCAGGGGCTGTCCTATACATTATAGGATATCTAACAGCATCCGTGGCTAGATGCCAGTAGCACACTCTTCCCAGCTGTGATGGACAAAAATGTCTCCAGATATTTCCAAATGTTCTCTGGGAGACTGAATTGCCCCAAGCTGAGAATCACTGCTCTATCCAATAGAGGAAAAAAAGGTTCACAATGAACTATAATTTGTGGCTGCCACCCAGGCATTTTGATCTCCTAGTGTCCACAGTCCAGCAGGCAAGAAGAGTCACCATTTTAACTTGGTCAGTTGACCCTGACCATCAGGAGACAGGGCTACTATTGCACAATGGGAATAGGGAGGAATGATTGGAGGGTCAAGAAGTCTCTAAGCAGAAGCAGCCGCTAGGTTGGGTTACTACTCTGTCAGAGATCTGTCCAGCAAGGGGAAAAGACCAACTAGATACACACACTTCGTTACTGACATAGATAGTATAAGCAAGATCAGCTCAGTGTCAGCTCCCCACATCCCTAATCTCAGAGAATGACTCCTGAGCCATAGGGGTCAGGTAACAGACTGATAGAGCACTCTGTTGGGGAGGAACCAATTCTAAACTGCAGCTAAGAAATGTTACAGCATTTATCTATATGCTAAGGAGGCCAAGGTAGACAGTCCATGCCTCATTGGAACCAGGGAGGTAGATAAGCACCTGATTTGTGGCATTCTCCTGCAAGATAGGGTTGAGCCTTACCCATGTGGCCTACACAGATACATGAAGGTTCCCAGCGTGCTATGGTTGATCCATTTCCCTACAGGTATGTATGTGGAACCCAGGTGATCCACTTGAATATTTCTAGGTACTACCTTTCCCGGTTATGACTCTAAATGGACAGGTACAGCGACCTTGAACTGAGAAGGACCTAGTGAGGTGACTGAGGCCACTCAAGGACTAAGGTCCGGGTCATACCTCTAGGTAAGCCACTGAGACAACAGAGGTAGTAACTGGGGATGAATGGATCTTAAAATGGAAGGTAGAGGAAGGAGATATTGCCTATCAATTGTGAACCCAAGACCAATGTCTACAGTGTTGCCTGTGTTTATAACACTGACCTCCCTCTTCTAAGTTTCCCCTTAGGAGGAAAGATCTTATAGAGTCTTGTAGAATCTGCCCCCCAAATATATAGAAAGAAGCAGTGGCACAGGTAGTATATTGTGGTAGACAAAAACATATACTACCTAGCTGCCTCTTCGAGGAAAAAGTTGCTGCTCAGCTCTGGGAAGGGCAGTCAGCGGACCCTAGGTAGCTGTTAGCGTTCTCAAAGTGTGCCTCAGCAGCCATCTCTCTTTGCCCAAGTTACGCCCTTCCTGTGGCAGCCCACATGTAGGAACTGAGTGAGTTTGACACGGGGCCACACTGATTGGCAGTACTCATGCCAAAGCCCTTTGCTGGGTCACCAAAGTCTTTGTTTGGCCTATATCATATTCCAGCCTCTCCAATGCTACTTCCTCTGCCTTTCGTGGGTGTTGATCCCTGACAAACATCTGACACCCTAACTCCATTTCAGCATCTGTTTCTGGAGAACCCAAACTGGAACACCAATGATGATGTGCAGATCCAGGTTTAGCGGAAACAATATATCTTGATATGTCAAAATATACTCTGCACTGATATTTTTGCAGCATAAAGTTGTTCATAATATTTCCTTAAAGCATTTTAATGTCTGTAGGAATCTGTAGTGATGTACCATCTCTCATTCTTTATATTGGTAATTTGTGTCTTTTCACTTCTTCTCCCCTAGTGAGTCTGCCTGGAGGTTTATCAGTTTCACTGATTTCCTTAAAGACCCGCTTTAGAGTTCACTGATTTTCCTCTATTGTAATTTTACTGTTTTCTACCTCATTGATTTCTGTTCTGATTTTTAAAAATTATTTTGCATTTAATTAGTTCTTATATTTTTGGATTCTTTTTTGGGGGGGGTTCTTAAAGTGGAAACTCAGGTCATCGAACTGGACCTTTCCTCTATTCTAATGTAAACATTTAGTTCTATAAAATTTCAGGTATGTTTAGATTTAAACAATATATTTAAACATGTTTAAATTTTCCTCTAAGTAAGCTTAGGCTTTAGCTACACCTCAGTCATTCTGATATATTGTGTTTTTATTTTAATTCCCTTCAAAACGCTTTCTAATTTCCCATTTAATTCCTTCTTTAACTCATGAAATATTTAGATGTAGTATTATTTAGTTTCCAATTATGTGGGGACTCATAGGTATCTTTCTGTTACTGATTTCTAATTTAATTTTCCATTGTGGTAAGATGACATGCGTTATATTATCTAAATGATTTTATATGTACTGACTTGTTTTATAACTCAGAATATTGTCTATTTTGGCAAATGATCACCTGAAATATATATTCTGATGTTTGCAGGTATTGTGTTCTATAAATATCAATTAAGTCAAGTTGGTTAGTCATATTTTTTTAAAGATTTTTAAATTTATTTATTTGACACAGAGAGAGAGAGAGAGAGAGATCACAAGTAGGCAGAGAGGCAGGCAGAGAGAGAGGGGGAAGCAGGCTCCCTGCTGAGCAGAGAGCCCCATGTGGGGCTCGATCCCAGAACCCTGAGATCATGACCTGAGCCAAAGGCAGAGGCTTTAACCCACTGAGCCACCCAGGCACCCCTGTTAGTCATATTTTTTTGCTTGATCATACTTCTCAAGGCTTCTTTGTGTTTGCTGCTCTGCTATCTACTTTGATTGAAATTAAAGCCACCATTTCAGCTTCATTTTGGTTAGTGTTAGGAGGATGTATTTTTTTTTTCTATTCTTAAAGTTAAGCTTATTTGTGTCTTTATATCTAAGGTGGGTTTACTGTAGACCACACACGTAGTTGGGTCTTGGGTTTTTTCTTATGCTGACAATCTCTATCATTTACTTGAGTTGTTCAGACTGTTTATTAATAACGTGATTATTGATGTGAATTGTATTTAAATCTACCATCTTGCTATTTGTTTTCTGCTGGTCTTCTTGGTTCATTGTTTCCCTTCTTTTTTCTGCCTTCTATTTGAATTAATTGGGTTTTAAAAATGATTCCACTTTATCCCCTTTATTGATTTATTAGCTATATTGTTTGATTTATTTGTTTGGGGTTTTTTTTAGACATTGCTTTAGGGTTCATAGCAGGTATTTTTAACATATCACTGTCTACCTTGAAGTCATATTTTACCACTTCTCATATAGTAGAGGAAATTTACAATATACTTCCATTTTCATCTTTGTGCTATCATCATATAGTTTTCTTCTATATAAACTACAAACATCACACTACATTGCTATTATTTGCCTTAGCCAATTAGCTTTTTTTGCAAACATGACTTTTAATAACTAAATAGTATTATGTACTATTAAGAGTATGGATGTGTCAAAATGTATTTAACCAATTCCAAATTGTGCATTAAAGTTGTTACCTTTTTTGGTCGATATTACAAATTATATAGCAATAAACATTCTTGCATAAAAATCTCTTTGCATGTTTCTGATTATTTCTCTACGATAGTTTTTTATTGTGGTAAAAAGTGCACATAACATAAAATTTAACATCCTAATCATTTTGGGGGCCACTAGGGTGGCTCAGTCAGTTAAGCATCTGCCTTCAGCTCAGGTCACGATTCCAGGGTCCTGGGATAGAGCCCTGCATCGGGCTCTCTGCTCAGCAGGAAGCCTGCTTCTCCCTCTCCCTCTGCCTGCCACTCTGCCTGCTTGTGATCTCACTCTCTCTCTCTCTGTCAAATAAATAAATAATCTTTGAAAAAAACCCCATACTAACCATTTTTAAGTGTATAGTTCAGTAATGTTCAGTATCTTTATACTGTTGTGAAACGGATCTCCAGAATTTTTTCATCTTGCAAATATGAAACTTTATACCCATTAAACAACTCTTCCTTTTCTCCCTCCCCCAGTCCCTGGCAATAACCATTCTACTTTCTGTTTCTGTGAATTTAGATACTTCATATAAGTGAAATCATATAGCATTTTTCTTTTTTGGCTGGTTTATTTCACTTAGCAGAATGTCCTCAATGTTCATCCATATTGTGGTATGTGACAGAATTTCATTTATTCATTTATTTGGATACCTTTTCTTGAGTGTGTCATTTGGGATGGCTTCTATTGCTACATATTCAAGTTTACTATTTTTTTCCTTCTGCAATGTCTAATTTGTTGTCAATCTCATCCAGTATATTTTTATTTCAAATTGTACAGTTCTCATCTCAAGATCTGATTTTTGTATTTTCTATTATCTATGTTTTTACTAAACTTTTTGAACATACAGAATATAGTTCTAACTGTTTTAATGTCCTTGTCTTCTAATTCCAACATCTGTGTTACCTTGGGGTTGCTTTCAATTGCTTGATTTTTTTTAAAGATTTTACTTATTTATTTGACAGACAGAGATCACAAGTAGGCAAAGAGGCAGACAGAGAGAGAGGTGGAGGCAGGCTTCCTGCGGAGCAGAGAGCCCGATGCGGGGCTCGATCCCAGGACCCTGGGATCATGACCTGAGCTGAAGGCAGAGGCTTAACCCACTGAGCCACCCAGGCGCCCCCAATTGCTTGATTTTTTTTTCATTTCATTATGATTTATGTTTTCCTCCTTCTTTCATACCTAGGAATTTTTTGCTGGATGCCCAGGATTATAAATTTTAACTTATTGGGTATTTGTTGTTTTTGTAACTCACAAATATTACTGGGCATTTTTCTCAGACATAGTTAAGTTACATGGAAACAGTTGGATCCTTTAGGATCTGGCTTTTATGATACTTTAGGTGGATTGAGAGCAGTGTTCAGTCTGAGCCTAAATACCCTCCACTACTAAGATAAGACCTCAATATTCAGGACGCCTGGGTGGCTCAATCGGTTAAGCGTCTGCCTTGAGCTCAGGTCACGATCTCAGGGTCCTGGAACTGAGTCCTGCATTGGGCTCCTTGCTCAGCGAGGAGCCTGTTTCTGCCTCTGGCTGCTGCTCCCCCTGCTTTTGCTCTTTCTCTGACAAATAAATAAATAAAATCTTAAAAAAAAAAAAGAACCTCAAGAGTCTAGCCAATGTCCCATGAATTATGAAGTTTTACCAGTCTGACTAAGGGATCAGGTACTATTTCTAGCTCTGTGTTCCAATCTTTTTGTGTGGTTAATTCCTTAGCCTTGGGTAGTTTCCTCAAATGTATGTGCACATTAGTACTGGGGGGACCTTCTGTAGGTCCGTGGAGTCCTCTCTATATACATCTCTCCTATCTAGTACTCTGTCTTCCAAACTCTAGTTGCCATAGTCTCTCCAGACTCTCCACTCCATCTCCTCAGTTTTTCAGGTTCCATCTGGGTTCCCTCTCCTTACACCATGGCCTGGAAACCCACTGCAGACCGTATGCTACACAAGCATGGGGTTCACCTCATTTATCAGGAGTCATTGTCCTTAATTACTTAATGGCCAATTACTTTAAACTTAAAACTGTTATTTCATATATTTTGTCCATTTTTAAGTTTTTTTTCTGGTGGGAGAATAAATTATTCTCTATTATATCCCTATCATATCGTCTTGGCCAGTAGTGGAAATCTACCTCCTTTTTTTGTTAAATTTTACTTCAAAGTGTGTCAGTCGGGCTTCAAAGTAGTAGAACTACCGTGTGTGTGTCTGTATGTGAGCTTGTAGGTATATGCATGTAATTTATAAGGGATTTGCTACAGAGATTTTCCCTTACATAATTGTAGGAATTGGTTAAGGAGTCTCTGTAAAGCTGTTATCTTTACATCTGATGCTGAAACTTGAGGTCTGCAGTGTAGGTAATCAGGACAGCAAGCTGGACATAATGTAAAGCAGCAGAGAACAAACCCAAAGTGGAACACACAAGCATGAGCTGGCACCCCCAAGGATAGGCTGAAACCTTTGTCAGTTCCTATTTCCTCTGACCTTGACGGAATGGGTATTCTGTAGAGGCCAAGACACTTCATCACAGAACTAAATTCACACAACCTGGCCCAGGAGTCAGAGGAGCCAAAGGAAGACACAGCAAAAAGTGGAACAGTTCCAAACCCAGCTCCCACTTTGTGTTAATAAGGTGAATCCACAAAAAAAAGCCACCGTGCGTTTAAGCTATAAAGTGGCAACCGCTTCATTTTGTCCTCCAAATCTCCCAAAATAAACTCGCTTGTGTCCCACCCTAACCGGAAACATAAAGGAAAGCGAGTTCCCCCAATGTTTATAGCAGCAACATCCACAACAGTCAAAATATGGAAAGAGTCTAGATGTCCATTGACAGACGAATGGATAAAGAAGAAGTGGTGTATATCTACAATGGAGTATTACTCGGCCATCAAAAAGGATGAAATCTTGCCATTTGCTATGATATAGCTGGAACTAGAGGACTATTATGCTAAGCGAAATAAGTCAGTTAGAGAAAGACAAATACATGATTCCACTCATACATGGAATTTAAGAAACAAAACAGAGAATCATAGGGGTAGGGAAGGAAAAATAAAATAAGGCAAAATCAGAGAAGGAGACAAACCAGAAAAGACTCTTAACTGTAGGAAACAAACTGAGGTTGCTTGAGGGGGGTGGGTAGGGGAAAGAGATAACTGGGTGATGGACATCAAGGAGGGCACTTGAAGTAATGAGCACTGGGCATTGTATGCAACTGATGAATCACTAAACTCTACCCCTGAAACTAATAATACACTATATGTTAATTAAATTGAATTTTAAATAATTGTTAAAAATTTTTATTTTATTCTTTTTATCATTATGTTCAATTAGCCAGCGTATAGTACATCATTAGTTTTTGATGTAGTGTTCAACAATTCATTAGTTGCATAAAAAATTTTTTTAAGTAAAAAAAAAAAAAAGAGTTCTGGGAAATGTAACTGAAAAGCAAGGAAGGAAATCAGGAAGGAAGGAAGGGAGAGAGGGAAGGAGGAATCAGATACAGGGGAGGAAACAAAACAATGAAACAGAGGTCCACAGTTTGACCCAATTGAAGATCCAAAGTTTACTAAAAGAATTTATAAAACAGAAAGATAAAAGTGTGCGGATTTGCTTTTGCACCTCTACAACATAGCTTCTGAATTAACTTTAATATCTGCTGAAATGCATCAACTGGCAAACCTTGATGGCCTTAATCAATACTTGGGCTCAAATTATAGTGATAACCTGAGGATCCTTCTAAATTTGAACACAAGCCCTATAACCATAGGAAGTTACTATAACATAAAATAGAGAGCAGTTATGCCTCATCTGGATTATCAGGGCAATAGCTTTGGCTAAATTCCCTGTGATGGTAGCACCCACTGCCCTAAAATATCCCATAATAAGGACACAGACGCTCTAACCCAATGGATACTAAATTAAAATCAAATCTTTGGCACTTAGAAATTGGCTTTAAAAAATGAGACCACATGCAACTTCTCCCCTCCACATACCTGTTAAAAAAAGCTACCAAGGTTCAATGTAAACTTAAATAGGGCCTTCGATGATAGAAACCCATTATATAATATATATTATATAATTATATATTTAGAGAAAGAGTGATTGTTAACCACTCCTCCTCCATTTAACAATTCAGTTTGACCTGTTCTTAAACTTGGAAGGAACAAATGGTAACTCCCAGAAGATTATTGTAGCCTTGGTGCTGTGGTCCCATTCATTAAAGCTCCCATACTCAGAATTATTGAAATTACTATCTGATCAGCAACTGGTAAATATTTTTCCATAATAGATTAGGCTCATATGTTCTGTTTAGTGTCTATTCTACTGGTAGTTTCCTTTACCTGCTAATGGACATGATACACCTTTACCTGGTTATCTATGAGTACCACAATAGCCTGGCCATCACACACAATCTTTGCAGACATGATCTTAACAACATCTAGATTTTTCCAGGGGCACATGTATAGCATTACATTCATGACACCCTCCCAGGGGACATTCATTTGGAACACTTGGAATACTCACAAGGGAGCTCAGCAAAGTGGATGGGCCATCACCTCACACATAGTGCAAGGCCCTGCCATCTCTGTAAATTCCTGAAAATTATTTGGTAAACCAAGGGCCCCTCCATTCCTAACACTGTCCAGAAACACCTACCGACTCTTTCGACGCCCACAGTATTAAAACAAACCTGGGCGGCTGGGTGGCTCAGTTGGTTAAGCGTCTGCCTTTGGCTCAGGTCATGATCCCAGGGTCCTGGGATTGAGTCCCGCAAGGGGAATCCCTGTTAAGCGGGGAGTCTGCGGCTCCCTCTGCCCCTCTCCCCCACTGCATTCAAGTGCATGAGCACACACACTCTCTCTCTCACTCTCTTGCATGGGCCCACATGCAAACATAAAAATTAATAAAATCTTAAAAAAAAAAAAACAAGCCCAACAGCTTTTAGGCCTTTTTGGGTTCCGTAGGCAACATATTCCTCATTTACAAATTTTCTTTCAAGCCCATTTCTGCAGTTATTTGTGAATCAGTCCACCTTGAATGAAACCCCTTCCAACAAGAGGCTCTAGATTCTGTCAAAATTGCATTACAACAGCCACTCTCATTAATGCCCCTCCACCAGACTTCCTTCATGGTAGAAGCTTTAGCCACCTTCTCTCATGCCCCCTGGAGTCTCTGGGCCACCCATACTGGCCATAAGTTACTGTCCTCTGCAGCCCTGTGCTGTATACTATAGGAGAGGCAATTGCTGGCCATAGTCTGGGCTTTCCCACAGGCCCTGAGCGCATGTTCCTCCATACCCAGCCGCTCACTATGCACTGGGTCATGGGAGAAGCACCCATGAGTTTGCCATGACCACAAAGGCCTCCTTTGCTACAGGATAGAACCAAACTTAGGGGGCGCCTGGATAGCTCAGTCGGTTATGCATCTGCTTTTGGCTCGGGTCATGATCTCAGGATCCTGGGATCGAGCCCCACATTGGACCCTACTCAGTGGGGAGTGTGCTTCTCCTTCTCACTTTCCTTCTGTACTCTCTCTTTGTCTCTCTCTCAAATAATAAATAAAATCTTAAAAAAAAAAACAAAACCTAGGCCCCCTGGCATATCCCATCTGCAGGAGGGGTGGCCTCCCCCGTCCTCAGTTCTTTGGCAGATGGCATGGTACTGGAAGAAACCACCCCTCTACTAGACCCCTTGGCTACTTGGGGAGCCCCTTGGGATCAGCTGAGTGAACAGTGGGAGTTTACATATTTTAAAGATGATAATGTCCATCACATGTGACAGAAGTTCACTGGAGGGCTATTGTTTTCATCCCTTAACCAGGACATTCCTAATAAAGGGTAAGACAAAAGAGTCAACACAGTTGCCCAAATTTCAAGCCTGCATCTCAAAACTATTTTTCCTGGCCAAGAATCAGCCCCATCTGCACCATTTTACGGACTCGTAGACTGTTGCCAGTGGTCTGGCTCTCTGGTCCAGCCAATGAAAGGAATAATAATTCTTTGCCTGGGGTTCTCCCCCTTGGGGTAAAGAACTTTTGCCTCACAGACACCCCACATAAAATCAGGGTCACATATGCCTGTACGTATACTGAAACCACGATTGAAGGCCTTACCAAGACACTCTTTATCCCCTTTGGAGTTTCAAACATCACTGATAGTGACCAAGGCACTCATTTTGTTTCTCAGAAATAAAATACTGGGCTCTTGAACAAGATATTCTGTGAAACTTTCACTTTCCTTACAGGCTACAGGCTTCAGGCCTCATAGAGTGCCATAATGGCTTATTTAAACAAGTTCCAATTCGATTAAATGAAGCATGGTACATTTTTGTCATCACTCAAATATCCAGGGTGAATTATAATGAACAGCCTGACTCCATTTTTTGATGTTTTACTGCTGACAGCTTTTAAGCCTCAACCCGCACTCTCTCCCTGAGTTCCACATGTGGGCAAGTTAATAAGAAGGCCTAAGTTTTCCTTTAGTGCCGACAGGGTTTTCAAACCATACCCATGCAGGTTTCAAGTCCCCGCCCCATGCAGGAACTGTCAGCCGAGCCCTAACTCTAACCACCATTAAAATCCCAAACCAGTCTCCTTTCCTTACTGTCTTAAGCCATTTGTGGAGGCCTGGCTGCTCTCTCCAGAGAGTCCCATTAGGTAAGTAGTAAACATGTTCATACCCTCTTTCTGATTGTCATCAGTCTTGACATCTGAGTCAAATTCAGGGTGGGAATTCACCTTGTTTCTGCATGATGTTCACAACATATGTCTGCCATGTAACTCTTCACGGTCTCAAGGTCTGACAACAACACATCCTCATACCAGCATCCCAAGGATGAGGGCTTGTAGTAAGGTTTTCATTTTATTGCTCCTTTATCACAAAGGAGCATCTTTCACTGGAACCACCAGGAAATTTTCTGTGTCCCCCTGACCAGCACAGCGGAACATACCCACCCCTAAACCAATCACTGACAAAGGGAAACAAGATGGCTGAGACCAATTATGAGACACTGCCCATATCTTAACACATCACTGTCTAAGCAACGTAGAGGCTGTGCTGGCAGGTGAGAAAGGATGGTTTGCTGTTTGTTATTAACCAGCAATATCTGCCACCGGAATGCTGATATAGTCCTTTTTCAGATATTTAATGTAGAATTTTTACAGATGGGCCGGTATGTTTTATACTATATTATTTTCTACGCTATTTTTTTCTGATTGGCTGTTACATTTCATTGGCTTCACAAAAGGAACTGGGAAGCTACCCATCTTTTTCTATGATGTGGAATATACATCTTTAGCTTATCATAATATACCTTTAAGAGTCATCATACTTCTTCATATATAATGCAAGAATCTCAAAACAGGGAATTGCTTTTGGATATTAACCAAAAGTAGCATAGAAATGTTGGTACAATCTCTTTGCAGCTATACTTATAAATGAAATGGGTCAGTAGCATTCTTTTTGAGGTAATGTATTTTTCTCACTGGATACTATAGTATAATGGCTACACAAAATGATCTAGGGAGCTTTTCATATTTCTCTATGGTTGAAACGCCATATGTCATAATCATCTGATTTTAAAGGCTAAATAAGAATTAGCATGGAGGGGCGCCTGGGTGGCTCAGTGCGTTAAAGCCTCTGCCTTCAACTCAGGTCATGATCCCAGGGTCCTGGGATCCAGCCCCGCATTGGGCTCTCTGCTCAGCAGGGAGCCTGCTTCCTCCTCTCTCTCTGCCTGCCTCTCTGCCTCCTTGTGATCTTTGTCTGTCAAATAAATAAATAAAATCTTCTTTAAAAAAAGAATAGCATGGAATCATGTTTTGTGCTTTTAATAACTGACTACACTCAAACAATGCTTCTATAGGTTGGACTAATCCAGGACTCGGTCCTCTGTTTTCTACTTATCTCTTTTCCTAGGGGATCTCAATCAAGTCCATTGTTGTTAAATCCCATCAACTCATTGGTTTTTTTTCCCCCAAAATTTATATATCAATCCAATTTCTCCCCTCTGCTTCAGACCTGTATATCCCAGAAGGTCTGCTTGAAATCTCTACCCTAGTCACAAAGAGACATCACAAACCACATCTCTGAAAAAGTACTCCTGTTTTTTCCTTTCTTCCCCTGTTCTTCCCCGTCTTAGAAGTGGTACTATCAACCACCCACTTGCTCAAGCCTAAAAACTAGGGGTCATCCTTATCTCCTTTCTTTTTCTCAATCTTTACAACCCTCATACAGTCTAAAAATACTTGTCAATTTTACTTTTTTTAAATAGAGATTTTATTTATTTATTTGACAGAGAGAAAGAGAACCCAAACAGGGGGAGTGGCAGAGGGAGAGAGAGAAGCGGGCTTCCTGCTGAGCAGGGAGCCTGATGCGGGGCTCGATCCCAGCACCCTGGGATCAGGACCTAACCTGAAGGCAGACGCCCAACTGACTGAACCACCCAGGCACCCAATTTTACTTTCAAAATATGTTCTCTCTCCCTGTGTCCATATCCACTAACACCACTTTGGACTAAGCCAAATCATGATCATTTCTTGCTTAATCCACTGCAATAACTTCCAAACTGTTGTCTCTGTTTATGTAATTTCATATAATGTCTATTCTATAACATCCAGAGTGAAACTTTTTAAACCTGACAACACTACCACAGGAAATACTACGAGGTTGCTCCTTCATACTTAGAATAAAATTCAATCTTCTTAATATTGCTTCCAAGGCCATTGCAAGATGGCTCTTTTGTTTATGTTTCTAACATCATCTTATTCCACTCCCTCCCTAACTTAGCAGGCTCTTGCCCACTTGGATCTTTTCTACTCCCTAAAGATTTGAAAATTTTCTCCACCAAGACTTCTGCCACTGGAATTCTGGGTCTCAGTTCAAATGTCCCCTTCTCATAGAGACCCTCCCTAAACTCCTTATTCACAAGGGACAATTTCAAACCCCTGTAGAGTCTCTATCTCTCACATCAACTTATATATTAACTTGATAGCACATACCACAATTTACAATTATTTTGCTTATTTATTTACTTTTTTCATTTATTATTCCACCAGTGGGATATAAATAACAGGACGGCCGGGAACTTTTCCATATTTTTCATTTTTTGTCCAATGAGCTTACTATGTGTTTAATAACTATCTGTCAAAGGAAGAAAAATATATGGATCCGATGATGAAGAGAAAAGTCTAAATTGGAAATATAGAGCTGTGATTTGAAGTAGTGTTTAAAGTTACTGGAGTGGATAAACGCAACCAAAGAGGAGGGGTCTGAAGACAAAACTGGGAAAACACCAACTCTGGGGCTGTGGGCTTTAGAACAGGCAGTTCGAGGAAAGATAAGCCACAGAGCTGAGAGGAACGTCAGTAGAATTTGGTATCACAGAAACCAAGACAGTATGGCGTCAAGAAGGGAATGGTCAACAGAATTATACACTGCTGAAAAATCATGTGAAAGCTAACTTTTGGGGTGCCTGGGTGGCTCAGTTGGTTAAGCGTCTGCCTTCAGCTCAGGTCATGATCCCAGGGTCCTGGGATGGGACCCCGCCTCCCGCTGCCCGCTGAGCAAGGAGTCTGCTTCTCCCACTCCCTCTGCTCCGCCCCACTGCTACGATCGCGCATGCGCAGGTGGTCTCTCTTACAAATAAATAAGAACTTTTTTTAAAAAAAACTAACTTTCAAACTATCCACTTGTTTTGTGTTGAGGTAGGGACTGCTGGTGACCTTAACAGAGAATTTTCACTGAGGTTTTGGGAGGTAAGAACCAATATGCAGCAGGCTGAATGGTAAAAGGAGCATGATGAAGCGGACAGCGAGTAGACTATGTCTAATGGGACATAGTCAATTTCTCTAAGAGAGGAAGGGAAGGATAAGGGGTAGATGGAGGAAATTATTCTAAGCATAGAGGGAAGTTGAACAGGTTGACTTTATGGGAGAAAAAGATTCAGTAGCCCAGGGGATGCTGGGAAATATGGGGGGCGGGGATGAGATGTATTGAAGCGGCTGAGGAAATGGAACAGGAGGGACTAGGGTCTGGGGCAGGAAGATAAGGTTTAGCAAGGCAAGCTGAGGGACTTCACGGCTCAGTCACTTGATTTTCTCAAGGACAGGAACTCCAAGGTCACCTGCTTAGAACCAAGAGGGCAGAGGACGGACAGCTTGGGACTATAGAAAGTTTGAGATGGAACCTGAGAGTTATGGGAGAGGGCGCTAAACCAAAAAGCGCCCCCCCGCACCCCCTGCCCGCACTCACCCGATCCCCAGGTCAGAAATTCATTCCGCGCGCCTCTGGGTGCTGTCCAAGCTCTTGGGAACGACAGGCGTCCTCTGGGCTCTCGGCAATTTCCAGCACAGTCGCCCTCCCGAGGCGCCCTGTAGGAGGCGCTTGCCAAGGAAAGGGGGCAGAGCCCAGTGCCGCAGCCCTCCTGCCAGACAAGCAGGGGGCTCTCTCCCGAGAGGGGCGGTTCCCAACAGGCCTTGCGGTCGTGACTCAGAGCCCAGATCTCTGACGCGCTAGTTCGTCGCCCCGACCGAGGGCGGTGTGGCGAGCCGGCTTCACGCTTCGTCGGGAGGACGAGTGGGTGAGAGAGGAAGCCCGCGGAAGGGGAGGCCAGGACCGGGCAAGGACTGAAGGTGGACCGAGGCGGGCGGGGGTGCGGAGTGCGGGGCAGACCCGTAAGCCGCCGTGGTTTCCCAGCGGCGGGAGCGGCCGGGTTCGCCGACTAGGCCGCAGCGGCCATGGCCGTAGATTTCGGGGACCCCCGGAGCGGGTTCCGCCACAACGAGGTGGTGGTGTTCATCAACGAGGAGGTGCTCAGCAACGGCGGCGGTCCCGACTTCTACCTGACCTTCTGCTCGAGGCCCTGGAACGAGGTAGAGGACGAGCTACTGTCCATCGTGGCGGACCCTCAGGTGCCGCGCGCCGTCAAGCGGGCTTACTCGTGGAGCGCGCTGGCCTTGAGCGTGCGCGCGGCCGCGAGGCAGCAGGAGCAGCAGGCGCACCGCGTCCGGCGGCTGCAGGAGCAGCTGGAGGAGCGCGAGACCACCACTTGGGCTCTGGCCAACCAGCTGCAGCGGCTACGCCAGGAGCGCGAGCAGGTGGTGTCGCAGTTGCGCCGCATGCAGCACGACCTGCAGCATGTGCTGAATGAGCGCGAGGCGCTGCGTGGCCAGCTGCTCCAGGCCCAGAGGCAGCCCCAGCAGGTCGGGTCTCGAGTGCAGCGGCTGGCGACGGAGGTGTGGCCCCTGAATGCAGAGGAGCGGAACGAGGTGCTGGCCGCCACCCGGTCGCAGCGTGAGCGGGATGCGGAGACCCAGAGAGAGGAGGCCCACATGGCCTCCGCGACAACAGGTGTGCTTTACGCGCCAGGATCGCCGCCGCCGCAGAGTCCCTGGGCCCAGGTTGTTCAACCCTCTCTGCCAATGCCGTTCCCCATGCCATTCCAGGTGGCGTTCCCCTACCCACCACCTCCCCAACCCAGAGTAGTCGCAGAAGCAGCAGCAGGAGCAGCGTTCACACCCCAGATGCCTGCTGCAGCCATCTACCCACCTGGCACGTGGCCTCCGTTCAGGCCTCTGGAGGAGATAGCCATGTGGTGGG
The DNA here is from genome assembly GCF_002288905.1 of Enhydra lutris kenyoni. Lineage (NCBI taxonomy): Eukaryota > Metazoa > Chordata > Mammalia > Carnivora > Mustelidae > Enhydra > Enhydra lutris. The sequence continues at coordinate 3,625,870 of NW_019154137.1, forward strand.
ACCAGAGACGCCAAAGCCAAGAGGAAGGTCCTGCCAGGCTCCACTTTGGCTTAAACCCCGCAGGGCGCAGCTGCAGCCAGGGAGACCTGATGAAGCAACAGCCTCAGGGACAGATGCCCAAGCAACCAAATGGTAAGAAAGGCTTTGAATGCCAGCAAAAGGAGAAACCTGCCTTGGACTTGGGGAGGAGGGATTGGGGCTGCCTGTGGTGTAGAGCATGATTCATTTTTCTGGACACTTGGCTAGTGATAAATGCAAGAAAATCTAGATACTAACTTTGACCCCAAATTAGCTCCTCCCCAAACCTGGGCATGCAGAAAAGAATGGGGACAGACTCCAAAGAGAAACCAATTTTGGCAGGCCCCTTTCTGATCAAAAACTCACTCTTCTACGTACATCTTCTGTTTACATCTCTTCTATTTATATATTTACAGAAAAACTTAAAATGCCCCAAATTTTCAGTATCCTACCATCCAGCAATGACCATTTTTAGCACATTGATATAGCTGTTTCCACAGGTGGCTCTCTTTCCCTAGTTGCGTATTATACGTGTATTTGTGTCTGTGTTTAATGTGTATTGCTTTAAAGAAAGATGAGACTTTAGTGAATAGTTAATGAGTCGTTTAAGGGAAAATTTTTCCGATTGTGTTTGAGTTCACAGGTGGTGGACTCTGGATGGCGGCTACCAATTGGTTGACCCCCTGGCAAGGCTGACATGATGAAACGTTTTTTTCTCGTTTCTGTGTTCTCATTAACTTCCTCTCTCCCACAGTAGCAGGTCTTTGGCTAAGAATAATCATGCTTTTAGAACACACGCCCATTACATTCTAGGAACACCATTTCTCCTGCAGAACGCGATTGCTGGGCTGTAAACTTTAGCAGTGTTCCTATTTGTTTCTTGATTTATTTTTACAAAATTCATAGCCGAGGACCTGTTCTTTGTGTCTCTAAGCTCCAGGAACTTTGTGTGAAGCCGAAGAAACTCCAGCTCCCAGTGTGCGAATGAATCCTCCCAAAATACCCTCTGGCTCTCAGCGGGCTTCACCTCAGTGAGACCTCAACTGGCTGGAGCTAGTAGAAGTGTGAAGAAATCAGGGAAAAGGAGACATTCTGGCACACATCTTGAAACGGGGGAAGCAGACAGATTTTGTTAGAATTTGACCCTTCTCTTATGGAAAAGGGATTGGCAGCAGATTTCAAAAGGTGGATGGGAAGGGAGTATTAAACGTTAGAGGTTATAGCAAGCTTGTTGAATTTTGTTTATTAATTCATTGAACAAATAGTTACGGATTGCCCCGTAAGGGTTAGGAACTACAGTGATATTTTATTCTCTGGTGCATACATTATAGCTCGATTGGATGAGTCTGGTTAGATGACAGAAGAGCCTTATTTGGGATACAGTGTACACTGGGGTTGTTTTTTTGTTTGTTTTGTTTTGTTTTGTTGCCTAGCATGCAATATGGCTTTTGGGTAGTCCCAACTGAAATGACACCAAGATCCATTTCTGTGATTCTGGAGGCAATGTCAAAGGCACTTTCATGGAAGGACTTGAATGACTAAACTGCTTAGCACATCAGTCCCCACAGAGACAAAGAGGCCGTGGCAAAGACTGGCGGAAGCAGCCTCACCAAAGGATAGGCGGGACTTTTCTGAGACTCCTGCTGATTTCCTCCCTTGAAAAGCACTGCTAGTTTTCCGGTTGTCTGAAAGACCACTGGGCTCTCTTGAAGAAGGAGAGTGTTGGCTACACACTGGGTCCCTCAGCTTGGGGCCACCATCTTCCCGAGCTCCTTTCCAGTCAAGATGGATGAAAAACAAAATGGATTCCAAGGGCGGACATCGTGCTGTGAATGGTGCTCCTCTTGGAAGACTGATTGGATTAAAAAAGAACTGGACTGGGGCAAGCACTTTTGGGAATGCCCGGGGCCCCTTCTCTTCCATTTGGTGTGTTCCCTGCAGGCTCTCTGCTCCCCCAAGCCCAGTGGGTGGGAAGTTAGATGGTCTCCAGTCTAAACAAAAGGTGTTCTTGAGATTCCCCCATGAAGTCCCAGCTCACCAAGCTCGGCCTCTGTCAGAGGCTTCCTGGTTGTGATAATAAAGAGTGTGCACTTGCCCTCTGGGTCTTCTGTGTGGTGTGCATCTCGGGGCAGGTTTGCTCCGGGATGGCAGTTTAAACCCACATCTTCCTACCGTCCCACCAAAGCGAAGGAAATTTCGATCTTATTCACTGTTAGAGGACCTCTCCTCTTCCAGTGAGTTACCCAAGGCTGGGAGGGGGGAGCTTCTGTGGGACCTTCAATCTATCATGAATGTCCCTGTTCCCCTCACTGTCCGAGTCCACATGGTCCCTTGAAGGTGGGCATCTCCGCTGCTCTTGAGCCCGTGGGGCACAAGAGGTGAAGTGGGGAGGGGGCTTCTGTCTAGGCTGGGAGCCTGAATGCCTGGTGTCCAGCCTCCCTATATGCACTGAGAAGCCATTTACCTGAGGCCCCGTCTCCCAGAGGTCCCAGCAGAAATTTCCCTCCTGCATTTCTGCCCTGCAATGCACAGTCCCCTCCCTCCTATGCATAATCCCATGAAGGGGCTCAGGATTCTGGAAAACATCCAGGTTTAGATAGCCTGTTAATTAGGCAAATGTTCCCTGAGGCAAAGGGGGGTGTGTGGAACCTGGCTGCTTGCTTGGTTTAGGGACAGGGATGGGGCAGAGAACTGACCCTACCCCACCAGCTTTCTCTCTCTCCTCAGTCCTGGTAACTGAGAGGACTTGCTTACTAGAGGGCAGCACTGGGGAGGGAGAGGACCATCAGGGACATCAACCTAAAGCTAGGTTTTCTGGGCTTTCTAGGTTTTCTAGGGGCTGGTTTTGTGATACTCCTGTGTGTGCTGATAGCTCCCCAGAATTTGGGGAGGATGGGGCACAGATGTGACTCGGGAATGTTATAGGATATTTTTATTTGGTGGTTCTCAGCATGTTTTCTGGATCAGCAGCATCAGGATGACCCGGGAACTTGTTACAAATGCAAAAGTCCAGGGAGTGGAGCCTAACAGGTGTTTCTGATGCCCGCTGAAGTTCAAGAACCTTTGTTTGTAATCCATACTGTAACGTGAACAAATCACCCAAGATTTCATTATGGTTGGTACATTTAGGGCTTCACAACTCACTCTGATGTCCACTGGAATGTCTCTAGGTCTGCCTGAAGGCAGAATCATCCTTGGGCATAGCTTTTCCACAGCCCAGTGTGATTACCCAATATTGCAAGGCTGACTTTTTTCATAAAAACCTTCATAAATCTTTGGCCAGAATTACTGAGGCTGGCTCTCAATGATCCCTGTATTCTGGTCTTGGCACATGTGTGTAAAACCATTAAGTTTGGTTTAAGGAAAGAGCCTGGGCTTTGGGACCAGAGACACCTTGGTTCATGTATACCCGTTCTGCCATTCTCTAGCTGTGTGACCTTGAACAAACTACTGAATTTCTCGGATCCCCCAAAAGTGTTGTCTCCCTTCTCCTACCCTTATCGTTCTGCTCTCTGATGATGGGGTAACGGGTATAACAGATACCCACCAAGTACCTCCTCGTACCACTGAGTGCCTACCATGTGACACTTCATGGCCATTATCCCACTGTGACTGTCACAGCTCTGTGACATATAATAGATCCCTCTACTAATAGTTCTTCAAGGAGCATATTGTATTCCCATTTTACAGATATGGCAACTCAGTAACTTACCCTAAATAATTCAGCTGGGAGTTGGTGAAGCCTCAGTTCTCACTCCAATCTGCCTGGCACCAAATTCCATGTTCTTTCTACTGTAATACTTCAGTGCCTCAAAATTCTACCCTTTCCAGTCAACAGCAGTTAACAGGGTCTGTCAATGCTTGGACTGACAGAATTAACTACAATGAAAGGACTCGAAGTCACAAAGGTAGTCTGGTGGGGAAGGAAGTGGGCGGAGACGGCAAGAGTCCAGCTTTGGTGGCCAGGAGTGTTGGTGAAAGAAAAGAAGGTACTGGAAGAAAAGGAGTGTGGACATACTTCCTAGAGGCGTCAGCCTGGTGGAACCTGCAGAGACAGAAGTCCGGAAGATGGAGCAGCATGCAGTGGGGACTTGTCCCCAGCGCCACCTGCACAGAGCCCCTGGCCAGCTACACTTCTACCCCCATTCACCTCCGCTGCCGAAGGAATGGCTCCAATCCCACCCTTTCTGGTGGGGGCGTCTGCAGGCAGCATGTAGAAAAGTGTAGAGATGGGGAGAAGCAGCTCTCGGATACCACAGAAGGCAACGACAGCCTCATGAGAAACATGCCTCTGCATTGCCCTGGAGGGTGACAGAGCTGTGCACGGAGCGCAGTTAAAGGCCAGGTGCCCGGACTCAGGAACAGGATAAAATAAATGCATTTTTCTTTGAATTAAATATGCTTTAAGGGGCACCTTGGTGGCTCAGTCGGTGAAGCTTAAGTCCCTAAGCGTCTGCCTTCAGCTCAGCTCACGTCATCCTGAGGTCCTGGGATCGAGCCCCACATCGGGCTCCCTGCTTAGCGGGGAGTCGGCTTCTCTCTCTCCATCTCCCTCTCCCCCTGCTTGTGCACTCTTGCTCTCTCAAACAAATAAAATTTAAAAAAAAAATAATAAACGTGCTACAAATGAGGGGAAAGTCCTGGTAGGAGTGGAGGCTTTGTCCTCTCATCTAACTTTCATCTCTCTCACATGAGCTGGCCCTCGGCTCAGAGCAGAATGCCAGAGAGCACCATGGAGATCCCAGACCCACCACCCTCTCGGGGAATTATCTTCCTGAGGCCCTTTTCTGATTATCAAAGCAAACTCGGCTGACCCAAAAAGAAGCATGAAAAGCTGTTAAAACTGCCCACAATCCCCAAACCTGGAGGTGACTGCTGGTTATACTTCGATGTCTTTGTTTTATAGCCACACAGGCATATATACGTCTGCACATACAGATCTACTGAACAGGATAGAGTACATGCTTTTTTCTGGAGCCTCCTTAGCTGCAGAAGTAGTGGTTCCAATCCAGACCCCTCTTGTAGGGGACTCTGCACCCAGCGCGGGGGAAGGTGAAAGAAAAGGGAGAAGCACGTCTTGGGGGGCAGGGGGAGTAGTGATAGATACAGATAGATAGAGATTTATTTACCAAATCAGAATCGTGGCACATCTTTCTTTCCAACATTTGTTTTTCACTTAACGGTTAAGACCTGAGCTGTCTCATATTCATGTTGAGAATTTGATTTCAAATGACCGTGTAACATTCTGTCACGTCAACGTTTCAATTGACTTAACTAGTTCTTCTATCTGACTGGGCATTTAGATTATTTTCAAATTTTTATTTTCACATTCAACATCGTATCAGTATGCACAGTCTTCTGAACCACGGCCAAGAGTGAATGTCACCGTTAAAAATATCCTAACTGGGGGACGCCTGGGTGGCTCAGTTGGTTAGGCGGCTGCCTTCCGCTCAGGTCATGGTCCCGGTGTCCTGGGATCGAGTCCCGCATCGGGCTCCTTGCTCGGCAGGGAACCTGCTTCTCCCTCTGCCTCTGCCTGCCTCTCTGTCTGCCTGTGCTCGCTCGCTCTCTCTCCCTCTGTCCCTGACAAATAAATAAATAAAATCTTTATATAAAAAAAAATATCCTAACTGGTGTGAAAGATCTCTTGTTTTGATTTCTATTTCTTTACCTACCTGGACAATGGAACCTTTTTTTCAAGTTACTTATTCAGTTTTTGTTTCTTCTATCATGATTTAGCTATTCACATTCTTATTCAAGTTCACTTGTGGAATATTCCTCTTATCTTGTTTTGTGTTTGATAGTAAGGATAGTAACCCAATCCTTTGTCATACTTATGATCGAGAGTATTTTCTCTTGTTTGTAGTTTCTCTTTAAATTTGTGCCAGGTGGTATTTCAATGATCAGAAATATTACGTTTTTATATATTGAGATCTTTTCCACTGGCATGTCTTCTTTTTCCTTTATTCTCAAGAAGGTCTTCTTTATTTTGAGGTAAGATCTACAGCCATCTATATTTGATTCTATATCTTTTATAGTTTTCAAAAATTTAAGTCTTTAATCAACCTTGAGTTTATTTTGGTACGTATTGTGAGGTAGGTGTTTAAGTGTAATTAGTCTTGTGTCTCAGCTTCAATGTATACTCCTTCCCCACTGATCTGAAAAGAATACCTTTATCAAATACACACACACAGAGTTTGTATGTTGCCTGTTAAAACTGCTGGTCTTGGGGCACCGTGTGGCTCAGTGGGTTAAAGCCTCTGCCTTCAGCTCAGGCCATGATCTCAGGGTCCTGGGACTGAGCCCCGAATCAGGCTCTCTGCTGGGCAGGGAGCCTGCTTCCTCCTCTCTCTCTGCCTGCCTCTCTGCCTACTTGTGATCTCTGTCCGTCAAATAAATAAATAAAATCTTTTGAAAAAATAAAATAAATAAAACTGCTGGTCTATTCTTATTCCCATCTAACATTTGATTCTGGCTTTATAACACATTAATAAATGCAGTGCAAGTTATCACTCATCTTTTTCTAAACTTTCCAGGGAGTCATCACCTGTGTATTTTCTCAGTTGAAACGTCGTAATTTAACTCTCTGCTCCTTTGAGTCCCGGATGTACTCCCCTCATTTGGATTCTGAGAGACTTACCCTGTAACTTCGTAATTCACTCCTCTTTTTAAAAACCTAGTTTGAGTGAATTTCCATTCCGAAGGTTTTCTCTCAGCCCTAATCTTTACTTCCTGTGTCTGTGATCTTGTCTAAACCTTCAACATCTATCATCTTTAGAAAGACCTTGCTCTGCATCATTAAAAAAAGCCCATGTTTATTGCCTTACTATGTATTTGGGGGCACTGTGCTATTTAGCTCTCTTTAAAGCCCGACAAGATTGGGGCACCTGGGTGGCCAGTTAAGTGACCCGCGGTCCTGGGATGGAGGGGATGGAGCCCCATGTCGAGCTCTCTCCTCAGCAGGGAGCCTGCTTCTCCCTCTCCCTCTGGCTGTTGCTCTACCTGCTTGTGCTCTCTCTCTCTGTCAATTCAATAAATAAAATCTTAAAAAAAAAACCCTAAAAGATGGGTAACAATATCATCTCCATTTTACAGATGGAAAAACCTTGGCATAGAGGTTAAGTCCAAGGTCATACCGCCACTCTGTGTTAAGAGCCAGGATTCAAATTCTGTTCTCGCACACCTACAATGCTCTACCATATAGCATTTAAAAGAAAGTGAAGGCTAAATATTGTTTCCTTTAAAAGTGAAAATTAAAGGGGCGCCTAGGTGACTCAGTCGTTGGGCGTCTGCCTTCGGCTCAGGTCATGATCCCGGGATTGTGGGATCGAGTCCCCCATCAGGCTCCCTGGCTCAGCATGGAGCCTGCTTCTGCTTCTTCCTCTCCCATTCCCCCTGCTTGTGTTCCCTCTCTTGCTTGCTCTCTCTCTCTCCCCCTGTCAAGTAAATAAATAAAATCTTAAAAAAAGAAAGTGAAAATTATAGCAACCGGAGACGGACTTCTGGTTTTGGAACTGAAAATGACACAAGAACCAGCAGGTCATGCCAAAGGGAGGCTGCTATGGCAGAGGACTGATGGGCTTCGACTACTTGGGTCTGAATCCCAGATGCGTTCAATGGATGAAAGGTAGAGGGTAGAAACCATGTCCAGCACTCTTTCCCTGACACGTATCAAGTCTCCTCTTCATCTTCATCTGTTCATTTTTATACCTTTTATACCTTTATACCTTTTATACCTTTGGCACCAATGGGGTCCTCGCAACCAGTTTATTTTTTTATTTTTTTGAGATTTTCATTTATTTATTTGAGAGAGAGAGCATGAAAGAGAGAGAGAGCACAAACAGGGGGAGGGGCAGAGAGAGAGGGAGCAGCAGACTCCCCGCTGAGCAGGGAGCCCGATGCAGGGCTCCATCCCAGGACTCTGGGATCATGACCTGAGCCAAAGACAGATGCTTAACAGGCTGAGCCACCCAGGTGCCCCTCACAACCAGTTTAATTGTCATATTTATCTTACAACAGATTGCATCTTAGAATTGATGAAATAAAATATTAAGTGCATAATAAATGTGTAGCTAGGACACAAGATGTCCACTCATACACTCAAGCACTATTTATTCCGTGTGAACTATGTGCCAGGCTCCATTCTCGGGACTGGGACAGAGTAGTAAACATGGCAAAAATTCCAGCTCTCGGAAGTTTCCCTTGTAGGGGTAGCAGCCATCCATGAAACATAGATTCACAAGCAAAATGTGTGGTTTGCAGATGGTGATAGGAGATGAGCGGTAAATGAAGCAGAGGAAGGGGAGCGAAAAGCGGAGGCGGGAGGGGGGTGCTATTTTTACAGTGGTCAGGGAATGCTGCACTGACTGGGGGACATTTGAAAAGAGAACTGAGTGGGATGACAGGGTGAGCCTTGAGGGGAGCTAGGAGAAGACCTTTCCAGGTTAAGGCAGAGCAGGTGTGGGGGGCCTCGAGCACCCTTAGGGACTTAGAGGAAAAGCCCGAGGGCCGGTCTGGCTGGAGCGGCGTGAGTACAGAAGAGCAGTGGATGAGCTGAGAAAGGGGGGCACTGCAGAGGGGGCTGGAAACTTGAAGTATGTGGGTACAGATTTCCTGAAATCCTCTCGAAAAGGCTCTACATCTGAGAGCAGGAACCGCATATGGGAGCTCAGAACCACCTAGAAAGGACTGCTGGGTATCATGGCTACAGGGCACTTGAAGCTGGGGGATGGCTTGGGGGAGGGATGGCATTAATTTAGGCAAAGTGAGGAGAGAGACAGTTCCATTTAGTCTCTTAAACACACTAATGCACAGTCAAAATGATTCACGGTGCAGAACAGTTTGAGAGCAGAATGATGATACGTGATCGGAATAAACTAGACGAGGCTCCTCTGGAAGAAAGTGACATTCAGAACTTCCCATTACTAAGGAGGCATAGCACAAACGGGCCTTGGCTTGATCTTTCAAAAGCCCTGTGGCCACAGCATCCGTCCGCCCCGTGAGTGGGCTGGACAAAACTCGTTCTAAAGAACATTTCTAGGATGACCACACACAGGATAGAAGAGTACAGGAGCCAGATTTCTCTAACCATTTAATATAAGGCATATGGTTGTTGTTGTTTTTTTAAATCTATTGTTCTTTAGAAACCAGAATGCACAGTGGTTAAGAGCATGGTCTTTGAAGGCAGACAGAGCTGAGCTCAAACGTCAGGTTCGTCACTGACTTCCTGTGCGACTTTGGTTAAGTAGCCAAGCTTGTCATGTCATCTGTGAACTGGGAACCACACTGCACCACCTCAGAGAGTGGCTGCGAGAATTAAATGCAATAACGTGTGTCAAGTGCACAGCTCTGTAACGGCTAACAGCCACTACAGCTTTTTCCTACTAAAAATGCATCGTGTTCCAAGAGGCCTCCTGTATCTTAGGCAGATCTCTTGAAACAAAGGGACTCAAGTTTACGCCGCCATCAAAATACACACAGAGAGTAAAAGCAAAGAGAAAAGAAAGCATTTCCTCAGAGTCCGAAAGACACTTCTAGACAGAGGACACACACTGGGCTTAAAAAGATGAACCCCCCATGTTGACTTTTCTTCCTCCAAGTGGGCTTTGGAGATACACAGTAACCCTCCCCGCCACGTAGAGAGAACCACTCTTCTGTCAGCCACATCCAAGTGCTTGTTTTTTTCCGAGGTCCCACGAGGTGCGGAACTGTGAAGCAGTCAGTGAAGACAGCTTCTACCAAGAACACCCTTGCCAGTCCCTCAAATGCAGGTAAGGCCTTTTTCTTTTTTTAACTTAATTAACAGCCATTAAACGTCTAACAGAAAGCGAAGCCCTATTACTCAGGAGCTACAGTGAGAACCAGTGTTCAATTCCATCTGCCACCCGCAACGCGCCCAATGTAAAAAGGAATGTGTTGTCATTTAACCCAATGATAGAACATGTGGGCATCAGACTGGGTCACAAGGAATTTAAAGGAACCTGTGGAAAACGGGTAGCTTCTCCTCTGCTGCCCCTGCCATATCCCCGAGGTACATCTTGCTCCGAATGGAATGAACTTCACAATGAGTGCTGTTCGTTTAAGGAAAAACAGACACATGCTGTAAGTCCATTTATTCAGAAGCTCTTACATTTGTTTGATTTCCACATTTTCTTTTCAGTGTTTTCTTGGAATTTTCATGACCACATAGGCCCCCATATTTGAAGTGTCTATACTAAAGGTCCCTAATGCCTTCTTCCTGGTGGCACTGGGTTAATTTGCAGACCTATGAAATCATAGGATTCCTACTGACAATCCAATCTGAATTTGAGGAACTTAGATCATGCAAATCAATCCAAGCTCTTAAGGCTGAGCACACGGAGTAAAAATGAAGTTATCCATAGTGATATGGATTGTGTAACCTTTATTATCTCTGAATCCACTGGTCTAAAAATCACACAAATCAGATTAAACAGGAATACCACAGTATGCTTTATTTTGCCAGTATCCATTAGTTCATCAAATTGATATAGCCAAAACTTTAGGTCGCAGCAAACATCAGTTCTTCCAAAGAAACTTAGGTGAAAAACAATCCTTTTGTCCGTGAGTTCCAAGTCCTACTGTGTGATCCACTGTCATACTGACGGAAAAATGAACTCAGTGAGCAAAACTAATTGAATCCTCAAGTTCACAAATCTGGGGCCTTCCCATATTTTATTGTAATTAAAGCAGCTTTTGTTTTAACCCTCCACAAATATTTTGCATTTTAATCTTCATTCTCAAGCAAGAATTAAACACATCTGCTAATTACCTAAGATAAAGCCATGATACCTAATGAAAAATTAGTGCTCTTAGCCTCCTACCCAGAAGGTAGGAAACTTTTAAGTGAAGCCTTCATTTTCTATGTATCTGAATTTCCAGTTCATATACTTAGCAAGGTCACAAGCTGATTTACATAATCTGGCTTCCCAATCATCTCAAAAATATTTATTGAAATTAAGCCACTGTTCTTTATGGTGCCATCATTTTGACCAAATAACAAAGAAGCAACTGTTTTCACAGGAGAACATTTTAAAAGAAAACTTTCTATACTTTGCAAATAGAGGAGAGCTTGAATCTGCAAGTCAGAGCTGGAGAGTTCTAAGGGGATGTAACTGAGCAGTCTAACCCTATGCCATGTTGGAAGAGAAAGATCTTGATGAAATCTCTTCCTTTTTAACCCAATTTTCTAATTCTAGTTATTGGCAAAGAGTTCTGGCATCAGTTAACGGCAACAACTGCACTGGGCTGAGAGGTAGACTGGGACTTAATCCTTGGATTTAATAGCAAACTAACTTTATTTAAGGTTTAGGCTTCATTTTGTAATCCATGGAACACTTCCGAAGCGAAGGCAGATCTTTGGAGACTTCTGTTTTTAGTGAGAGAAAAAACAGCTCAGTAAAATCAGCATCTGCCTTGTACTAATAATAGGTGCAAAGTAGCCATTTGGGCCCTAGAGAAATACAGCCCTGCGCTTCCAAATCGAAGGGCAATTCAACAGCCTAGCCAACCAAGTGGCCCTGGGATGAACGGTCTCCAGTACCTTACTCCGGAAGCCAGGCCATGAGAGGTCCCTAACGGGATAAAAGTCTCTATCAAGATCAACAAATGTACAGTGTATTCGCAGTCTAGCTTTGGCTAGGCAGCCACCTGACTGATAACACTTCAGGGCCCACTAGCCTCTAGAGTTAGCACTTGCTGCTGCAAGAAAAAAAGAGATCAATACATTAAAAAATGTCAATTAGAACTTATTCATATAGGGAATGGGAGAGTGCAGGAGACCCACAAAGTATAGAAGTGTTTTGGGGGGGGTTGGTGGAGGATGAATTCACTTTCTGAGTAAGTTAAGGCTCTAAGGGAAAAAAAAATCTAAATTATAACCCTAAAAAACCATAACCCATCCTATAGCAATACTTTAAAAAAAAAAAAAGCTGAAGATCTTACTTCATCCTGCAGCATAAATATCAAGTCTGAGATAATCAATATATTCCAAACTCCAGAAGGCAAACAGAAAAAAAAAAGACATCCTTATTGAAATAGAGCTGCCGCTAACGGTAATGAAGAAAACAGGCGGACTGTTGCTATTAAGCACATACTGTGAAGTCATTTCTTTCTCACTTTTTTTGAACAGAAAAATACTAAGCAGATTTAAATAATCCTGATCAGGAGGTGAGGAAAGGAAGTCTTATTATGAATCAAATTTTATGCTTGCCACCAATGAAAAGGAATTCATGATGTTCTTGAATTTATTTCCCCAAGCAAGTTAAATTCTCTAACAGCTTTGATTTTGTAAACACTGTCAACCAAAGTAGCAAACACAAGTAGCTACAACATATAAAATTATTCTTCAGTAAAAATGCTTTCGTAATTGAATCCAGAGGCTTAAAATCATTATTTACTAAAAAACAAATTCTAAGCCACAATTTTTCTTCTGATAACACTTTAGCAAAGGAAGAAAAAATAGAAAAAAAAAAGGAAGAAGAAATTGGTCCTAATACTTTTTTTTTCTTACGTAAGTGCTACTCATGCCCAGGTTAGCTAGCAATTCACTGAGGTTAGTCAGCAGATCTTAAACAATTGGCTGCACAGAATTTCCTGGCATCTGGCCAATGGAAATGTAACTTCTGAGAGCAAAAAAACAGCACTAGATTTAATTGATTACACAGACTGATAACCAGTACGACTTTTCCTTCTTCCAATCATATAGGAGATAAAGACAACAATTATAAGGAAGCCCAAGGCCACACCCACTGCAACAGGAATAAGAAAGTTGAGGTCAGAGTCAGCAGAACATTCTTCAGCTGTTAGAAAAGAACAGACAGAGAGCAAGGAAATTAGTAAGGCAGGCAATTAAGCAGCAACAAGTAAAGAAGCATTTCAAAAGTGAACACAGATAAGTCTTTAACAGCATTACCTCTATGTCCCTATTTTCTTGATATCCACCCAAATATTTCTAAGGAACCAATCCTCCAATATCTCCCATTATTATTACTTCATCTCAGATACCTAATTTCCTCAGTACAAAAAGCAGAAAGGAAGAACAAGATCTGTGCTCGCCTAACATGGGAAGATTTTATGTTTTGTTGTCTAATGACACTGTGGAAAAGAACCATCATCTACACTTAGCACCCCGCCTGCATGTTTTCCCACTCCCATTCTCCCCTGCCACAATTATCATCAACATATAAACAAGAATTCTGCAGGAGTAATAAAATTTAAGTTAAAATGGACTTAGGATCAAGAAAATGCAGTATAGTTTTTTCCCCCACATGGGCATTAGGTTGCCAGCTTATATGTGATTATTTGTAGCTGAGCAGGGACCTAGAAGAGTAATAGAATCCAACACATCGTAGTCCATTCCGGGACTGCCAGGAAGGCAGTGTGTATGTCGATTTTGAGCTCTGGACTCAGACAGAACCGACTTTGCATCTCGACTACTTCCATAACTAGCTAAAGGACTTTGGTCAAGTTACTGAAACCGGGCTCGTGTTCCTCGTCTGTAAAAGGGGGATAATCATGCCTGTACTTAAGGTATTTGAGGACTAAAGACAATTCTATTTCTAAAGCATCTATCACACATCAGGTGGTCAACAGGTGATCTTTCCCTTTTCCTTTCCTGCCATGTCTGTGATGCCATCCAAGGGTTAGGTTTTGAAGTAGCAAACAGAGATCAAAAGCCAATATTCAGTACTTTCAAAAATTACTTAATTGACATCGTGTTAGTTACTGTACTATACTAGTTAGTATAGAAGCTCAAAGCCCCGTTCTGATCTCCTAATTTCACGTTTTTGGTTTTTTTTAAAAGATTTTATTTATTTATTTGACAGAGAGATCACAAGCAGGCAGAGCTAATTTCACGTTTAAACTGGTTTTACTAGTGAGTGACTAGATTTCCTTGGGATAATTGCTATCAAAATGCTAATGTGGTGTTGCTGCCCACCAGATATGTAACCTCCATGAAGTCACTCCCTTTCCTGTGAAATTACAGGGTTAGAGTCAATCATCTTTAACGCCCTTTCCAGTATAAGCCTAATGCGATGCACAAGATGTGGTATTTGGTGTGATTTATGACTGAGTGATAACTTGCGCTTTTTCCTCTAATTTTATCTTTTGTTCCTCTTGCACGTTTGTCATTCATTAAAAACACAACACAAAACAAGAAAGAGTTGCTAAGGTTCCAAGTACATGAATTTCAGGAAAAACCGTAGCCTTTATTGGAAGGATTCACCGTATTTCACGGAAAGCCTTCAGAGAAAGACAGCTAGCTGGGTACCAAGATACTGTAATCAGTGGGTTACAGAAATTCTGAACGAGCCAATATATACACAGAAGGAATTAATAAAATAATCACTTCAATGTGAATGTCTGCTCCAATCCACTGATTAAGCTTCCTTCTTATTTGTCTATACATTCAGTATCTGAGCAGTCCTCATGGCAAGGAGGGCGCTTCCATAGAGGCTGATTATCTAGCTCATTTTCATGCCAACAGCTTTTCTCCACCCCCCATCTATGCTCTGCCCCACGGGGGCCTTCATAAAGAAGCAAGAGCCTAGTTGCTATGCTTCACTGCCTCCCTTCTGAGATTGCTGTTAGCTTACATTTCATAAGTAGCAGTCTGATGGCAACACTAAATAGATTTTAATGCTCTAGAGATCAACAAGATGAGGTAGAGAAACACAACACAATCTGTCCTAATTAGTTCATAGAATATTTCTATCTTTCAATGCTAATCAGGCATCCAAAGAAGAGAAAAACACAAGGGGGAAAAAAGGCCAGTGGTTACATGTGCTTGCATCTTCTCAGTCTCTACTGCTGAAAAAGAAACAATTTTCCTAAAACTCTAGTTCTGAAGCCAGCTCAAGTTCTGCTGTGGCCCCTTGGGGCTGTTTTTTACCTAGGGGGAAAAAAATCACAAGCCCGAGATACGGACTCCATCCTTAAATTGAACTCAAAGAAAACAGCAGAAGTCATATAACCTAAAAAATGTTGATGGTCCTGAGGACGTTCAACTGAACACCGAGTTTGAGCGTATCTGATGGGCACTTATGTCACATCGACATTTATTTAATGGACTGTACACAAAAGTACTGTGGTGAGCTTGAATCAGGATAGTTCTCATACATTAAAACAGAACACCGGTGGTGAAACAGTATTTATTAGTTCCGCTGAGAGACAACTGCATATTTTATTCTTATAACGGCCACGTTTATAAACTTAAGGCGTCTTAGGATCAAAATCTGGCTGAGGCCTCTTAGGACAGACCTTAACACATGCACACCGATGTGTTTCTAACCAGTTCGTCTTCAGGACCAGTAAATATAGCATTTAATTTTCAGCTGAGAAAAGAGAACAGTCTATTCATAGAGACGTCTCTCAAAATGCTGGGACTGATTTCAGAATTACCATTTCAACATTATCAATCTTAAAGAGCAACGTGTTTCAAGATGGAGAGGCAAGAAAATCTCATGCGCGTGTATTTTTATGTCATCGATCAGACTGCAGGTTCTAAAATTGCTCATATCCAGCGTGATGGCGCTTCAGACCAATAAAGTAAGCCAGCAACACTAGAATAAGTACTCCTGCCAACGCTGCTCCCACCGCAATGGGCACAAGGAAGCTGTCGTCATCTGCACTGCAGTCTTGAGCTAGACGTGGAGAAAGGACAATTGAGAACAGGAACAATGACACAATTTCAAAGCCACAAATGTTACGTTAACACACAGCCTTGCCTTTGACATCGCGGTCATCAGGCTTTGGCCTTCCTTACCAGCGAACGAAAGGTTCCACGAAAGTGATCCTCCAAGGAACCAAATTATACATTTTTAGGTACCCCGCTCCCCACCCCCCGCAAAACACAGTCATTTGGGATGAAAGACAGATTTTCAATTGATCACCGACTTCCCAGATTCCTTAAACAAAAGATAATGGGTAAATATAATGAAATCTTTCCTTGATGATCGCCTGTGGGCTCTCAGGGGGCAAACCGCTGATCACGTAGCAGCAGCACAGCGCCCAGAACACCGCTGATTGTGAGGTATTCATGAAATGAACCGAACGAAACGGAACAACACCAAGCGGACATGCGAACTCCACGCCCCGCACTCGAGGGTCCTTCAGTGGGAGAAAGGGCTAAGCCGGCGCGGCTGGCATGACCGCTTGCGTCCAGCATGAGTCAGACAAGAGAAGCAGTGGTTATAGTCTTGGAAAGGTGCTGTCACAGGGTCAGGCAAGGCGCAAAGTGTCACGGAAGCATTTCGGAGAGACACTCGACTCAGCCTTCTTACACAAGACATACTTTGGGAGGGGACACTGGAGCTGAGCTGTTGAGGATGAGTAGGAATTCACCACCCAGGTAATGGGGGAAGCGTGTTCCAGGGACAGGAAACAGCACAGACAAAACTAGCTGGAGAGGAAATGCAGGCAGAGCTGGCAGAGCTGGGACGGACCGAGGGGTACTCGTGGCTGGAAGAGCCAGGAAGAGGGTACTAGGACCAGCTCACAAAGGCACTGTAGGCTCTACGTATGTCCGCCTTACACTGATGGGAGGAGTAAAGAGTACAGTGGGATTTCAGGCAGGGCGGAAGTCATTCCAACAGGAGACTGGAAAGGAGGCGGCGCCTCTACTGCTAGAGGCCAGAAGACCAAGAATTCTGTCCTGACCTGAGTGACCTGGGTGAACCAAGCGCAGATGCAGAAAGGGACAGCCTAGATGCAATAAGAAGGCAGAACGGACCAGGTGGGTGTTGGAGGAGTGGTGCGAGGTGATACGATGGCTTCCAATTCCCCACTTGAGTGACTGCGTAGATACTGGTGCCGTTCATCCCAATAGGGAGTACGGAAGGGAGAATGTATGTGTTCAGTTTTGTCGGTAGTTATTTGTGTGGGGGAAGGGTCAGGAGGGATAAGTGCAAGAGGGAGACGTTCAGTTTTGGACCTTCTGGGCCTCAGATGCCTGTGTCCCAACCGGGTGGCAGTGAAAGAATGATGAAACTGAGTGGTCGTAAAAACCAGGGACACGTTTGTTTCTCAGCAAGGGCAAACAGAATCTAAAAAGGCTCAGAGACACAAGCCTCGGGGACACTCCTATTTGAGGAATAAAGGGGCAAGAAAAAGAAAAAGGCAAGTAGACAATGGTGCCACAGAAGCCAAGGAAGGGAGTTTCGATTAGTACGGGGGAAGAGCGAGAGCTATTAGAGAGGCCACGGGGTCTGGCGACATGGAGGGTACTGGCTGTGAGGCAGATCGCTGCTGGTTTAGGAGCAAATGGGAAGCGATCATTTAGGAGACCAAGAACTTGGGTTGGGGAACATCCAGTGGTCATCCCGAGAAGTTTAGAAGAGAGGGCACGAGGGAGGGAGTCAGAAGGTGAACCACAGGGTCTAGAAAGTGTATCTTCAGGGTGGAAGACTCAGATGCGCTTGTAGAATGAGGGCAAGAGCCACAAACAACTGACCGAAGCCAACAGTACGAGGTCTCCCGGGAGGTAGGTGAAATGGGATCCCAGAAGCAAAGGCAGGGAGAGTGGAGAGGAGGAAGGGGTGGCACCTGTAGACGGAAGGCAGCTGGGATGTTGAACCCCCACTTCTGATTCCCACATCCTTGCCTCTTATTGCCCTAGTTCTCCTCCGAGCTCACAATCTACCAGGGGTGGATAAATCAGATAATCACGCTTATTAGAACTGTGTCAAAGAAAGAATGAATAGACTGCCAGGCAATTCTGATTGTGCCCGCATTTAAGAAATGTGCCAGGCTTTTGCTAGCCTCTGCGTAATAACTGGGAACAAGACGCAATCCTGGAGTTTATGGACTTTATGATATCAGCTTTGGCTGCCAGCTCGGTGAGCTTTTTTACTTGCTTCTTGTTCTGTTAGAAATCCAGATAGCGGAGACTGCTGGATGTGACTTGGTATTAAGAGCACCCAGTTAGCGGACTCCTCCCCTTCAATTTCCCAAATTACTACCCACCACATAAACCGTTAGGTGACACGAACCATAAAGTATTATGCCTTGGATTTAATGTAACTTGGTTTTTAAAAAATTCATTAGTAGATTAATTTCTTATTCTGGCAACAGATTCACAGTCCTCCTTTTCCCAAATTGGGTTTTTGACCTAGTACTGAAACAACTTTCATAAATACTGCCAATAAGGCTTTCATGTAAGACAAATATTCCCAGAGTAGATCAAAAAGGCAATTCCACTAATACAAAGATCTTTCTAGATGCTGTCACTTACTTAAAATGCTCTCAATTAGTATGTGAAGTATTAATTTATAATAACTATTGATTTTATGAATTCAATATATAATTTTCAAATATAATTTTATGAATTATAAATTCTTTAGGTAATGGAAAGACACTTTGGAAAACAGTAATTTTAATAGGATCACATCCTGAGGAAAAGAAAATCTCATTCTTTAAGTCATTTCCACCTGATTTGCATAATGTACACTGGAAACCAAACTGAAAGTATTGGTGGGGGGGGGACAGTGTATTTGTGGAAGAACTTAATGATTAATTACAGAAGCAGTGAAGATTTTTAAGGATAAAAGTTTCGTGGCCATTGAAATGTCAATGTAAAGTTTCATGAAGATTAAAAATACTGTTAATCCTCATTTTTCTGTTAGCTCAGAAATTTTTCAGATACAATTTTCAGTGTGAGTTGGAAAGCTGAGATACACATTTGTAATAAAATATAAAACAAATTCATCTTTTTGCCAACTGTATCAAAATTTCTATTTGGAAGAATCAGCATTAAGAATCATATTCTTGGGGTGCCTGGGTGGCTCAGTGGGTTAAGCCTCTGCCTTCAGCTCTATCAAATAAATAAATAAAATCTTAAAAAAAATGAGTCATATTCTTATGTGACATCTTATTATATACCTTTTAGATCTACAGTCAAACTGAAGTATAGGACATGAATCTGAAGATACTTGAAGCTACTCAGTATGACCCAAACATGTCTTTTACTAGTTTTAAAAACAAGATATGGTAATTATTGATGCAGAAAGTTAATTACCAGAGTAAAGGAGATGGGTGGGAGAGAGATGAGCCCAAGACAGTGTAACCTTATCTACTTAAAGAAATGGGGATGAAATGCTATCATCTTAAAAATATTTTGAGTCTTACAAGAATTCTTCCTGAAACATGCAAGAAACTTCAGATGGCACATGTACACTGTACATAAAGTATGTTCTTGATTTTAACTAGTAGCTTATCAGATTCCTTCTGAAAATCCTCAAATTTTCATTGTAATGGAAACTATCACTCACAGAAATTAAGAGGAACAGGATTATAAAGACCTCAGTGGGCCCCCAGATGAAGAAACTGAGACCCCAGAAGTTAAGCTGCTTGGCCAGTCGTAGAGCTGGGAGTTGTGAGGATTAACTGGCAGTCAGGGAGCTTAAGTGGGGAGGCCAAAGGAAAGTTACTAGCCAGGCTGCCAAGTTTTTGTGTGTGGGAAGCTATGGGAAACTTGGAAGGTTCAAGTTGTTTTAGGGTGATCTGACAGTGACTGCACACAATCCTATTTTGGTTTAGATCAACAGCCAAGTCGGTATGGCAGCAACGCGCACCTACTGGGGATCAGCCTCAACTGAGAGGGGCTGAGGAAAAGTGAACGAAGAGATACTCTCAAGCTTTCCTATGAAATACATATTCTAGATCACTGGTTTTCTGATCTACATACCAGATCCCACCAGGGAACTTATGCAACCCCCCCCAAACACGTGCACATCCGTGCTCACACACGCAGGTACATGCTTGTACACACACACAAGCCCAGACCTGCTAAGTGAAATTCTCTAGGAATGGAGCCCGGCATGTGCCTTTTTCTAGCAAGCTTCCCAGGTGATTCTTATTCTAGCCAGCCCAGCATCAGTATAGACCTATCTATGCATAGGACCATTTTTCTAGATGGTAACACACAGAATATTCTGGAAATCATTTAGTTCCACTTCTAAGCTTTTCTAAAATTCTCCCTTTTGGAAGAAATTGTCATTATGTAGCATACAAAATTTTTACTTTAACCAACAGGAAAAAATGTGAGCAAATATCCTTAAGAAATAAAAGAATCTTTATTGTTTGTTTTAGAAGCAATATGTTAAGCAAATGGACAGGCAAATATCTAAAGAGAAACACCATACATCGACTAGTGGTTTAAACATTTGAAGAAAAAAAAAAACATGGAAAGTATTTACATGGACCAGTTTCTTTATACAAATGCTAAAACATGAAAAACACCCAGAACCAGATAGCAATGTTAGACCATCAAGGTATAAACCCAGTAAAATGAATAAAACTACAAAAGGTACAAAGAACATGTGGCTACAGGAAATAATAGTGTGAATAAGAGTATATAAACTGGCCCATGTAAAATACAAAAATACTCAATGAAGTCAGAGTTTCTATAAACAGTGCTAATTAGAGGTATTTTAATATGAATTAAGTATATAATCTAAATGTAAAACCTTTTAGAAACATGAACAGCATTAAGCTAGTCCCACCTGCTTGTGCTTCCAATTTTTATTTTCCAAAAAAAAAAAAAAAAAAAAAAGGCTGCTCTGTTTCGACTCATGAGAAGTATCTAACGTCTATATTCTTCTAAGCATTACCCATTCATATAAGGTTAACAATCCTACACTAGAGCATTATTTAAGTAAAAAATAAGTTTTAAAAATCAGATTTATATTTAGTCCTCAAAAGGTGCCTTAAGCTGGCAATGCAGCTCAATGTAGCTGTAGGGGAGGGGCTGGTCAGGAATCAGATTCCGAGCCAGTAAGAGTTTCAGGCTACTCTAAGCTGAGAGCAAATTTAAGTGGAAGAAAATTTTTACCGCTCCAATGTAACTTGAAAGATACTTACGGACATACACATGCTAGCATGCAATTGTGGTGTGTAGAGCTAAACTACCAAATTAATTCAACATCAGTAATTGTTTGAAACCCAAATGTCCCATTTTCTAGTGAATATGGGGGCACATCATCTCCCACCCCTAAAACACAAGCACCTTCCACATAGGGGTGCATATTAACAACTCTTTAATATTTACTCAGCCATTCCAACACCAAAAAAAAAAAAAAAAGATCTCCTGGAAGCAGCGTGAAATCCTTTATGTGTTAACTATCAAGCTGAAATGTTTTGCTTTCTCATACAAACATTAGGTAGTGCACAGTAAATGGACAACTGGTGCATCTCCCAGGGCACAAAACCGATCACAAAGTACATGAATGAATAATGATTCTACCATAATGAACAATAATAATGCTAAGTTTTGATTAGCACAGAACCATTTAACGGTGAAAGCCAATTTAGTAAATGCTGTGAGTGTCCATGCAAGCTGGAAACAAGGAACAACTTTTTAATGGGGTAAGAGAAGACCAAGACTTTTGGGTTAGGTGCAAGTTACTTGCTAAGTAGAAGTGCGCTTCTTTAGCAGAGTTCTAGGACATCCTGGCATTTCTTCTTTAAGAAAGAGAAAAGGAAAGGAGAGAAAAGGAAAAGAAAGGAAAGGAAAGAAAAAGAAAAAAAGAATACAACATCCTACCACTAGCAAAGATACTGCAAAGCTGAAGAGAAACTACATTCATTTTAGCAGGGTACCTTAAGGCCAATTTACAGGTACGAAGGACTAATGCCCCAAATTGGCACGGCCTAGCAATTATCTCTAAAGCACCTAGAAAACAGACTGAAATGCCCAGTTCGAGTCTTGTGTCTTGCCATTTAAAAGAAGGAAAATTCCAGGTTTTTTTTTAAAGGATTAAACAAGATTAACACCTATTCCAAAATGTATACAGCTTTTGTACCTTTTGTCATTACAGCCACATTAAATACAAGTATATTCCAAAGGCATTAGAAAAGCATTCGTTGCTAAGAACATAATACCAGACTCTATGCGAATCTACTGGCATAACTCTCATAGGTCAATTATGCAGCAATGCCAAAGTCGCTAAGTTCACCTGCAAACAGAATCACAAAAAAATACAAAAGGAGCAAGTACAAATCCACTGTAGGGTGCACAGTCTCAATTTGGACTACATGCAGGGGAAAAAAGAATCTCTTTTTGAAAACTGTTTTTCCTCAACTGTTTGCTTCTAGTCAGAATACATAAAGTGAAAACACTGAAATCCTAACTCAAGATAACAGAATGGAGTCAATCATCTAGGTGACTTTACACATGCGTTTTCCCATAGAAATTAACGGTTTTAAACTCCGTGGTTGAGGAAACCAAAATCAGGGGACTAATTTGTAGTTGATATTTTCATGGTGTTTTTATTTATTAAAAGTCTGAAATCCCCCACACCACCCATTCTAAAATGAGAACTGCAGCTAAATATACCTGAAATTGAACAGTACTGCACGTTGGAACTTGTACTTGCTTTATTATTTTGTAACAGAGATCACATGGATTAGTATTACAGAGTCTGATATCCGGCATAGCTTTTTCTTCTGCCAATTAGGTAAGCAATCACTATAACGATAATCAAGCCTGAAAGACCAGCACCAACTATAATTGGTATTAGAATGGTGTCATCGTCCAGCGAACACTCCTGGGCTGTAGGTGAGAAAAAGTGTGTAACAAATAATGAGTATAATAAAAAAATGAATGTCCAAAAGTAAAAGATGTTGATTCAAAAGTCAGAAATGCTCTTACAAAATCAACTTTAAGGAACTAAGACCGGTATATTTCAATGATAAAGCTACGAAAAAGTATGGATTGCTCTAGAATTAAAATCCTCAACTTATTTGTCTTTTCTTTTGTGTATGTACATTCATATATATGAATACACACATACTCATTTATATCCAGGAGTAAATACACATGTATGTGTATGTATTTCATATTCTAAGTCCCTTCCAGAATAAAGGAGTGAAGAGGGGCATCAGGGTGGCTTAGTCCATTAAAGCATCTGACTCTTGGTTTTGGCTCAGGTCATGATCTCAGGGTCCTGAGATCCAGCCCTGCATCAGGCTTTGAGCTCAGCAGAGTCTGCTTGAGATTCTCTCCCTCTCCCTCCACCCCTCGCCCAGCTTACGTGCATGCTCTCTCTCTCAAATAGATACATATAATTTTTTAAATTTTTTTAATCTTTTTTAAAGAAAAGATTGTATTTATTTATTTAAGAGAGACCAAGATAGCAACAGAGAGGACAAGTTGCAGATGAGAGGGAGAAGCAGGCTCCCAGCTGCACAGGGAACCCAGTCTGGGGCTCTATCCCGAGATCATAACCTGAGCTCAAAGCAGACATTTAACCGACTGAGCCACCCAGCCACCCCAATAAATAAATAAAAACTTTTTTTAAAAAAAGAAAAGAAATGAGGAGAGCTAATTCTAACCCATCTCTATATAGTCAGATTAGCCTCTTAGTGCTAGAGTGAACGTCTTTTGGGAAACTGAGAACAGATCAGAAAGGTTTCATCAGGGGATTAGAACCACGCTGACTCTGGAATCTTTCAGAGCAGAGAGCAAACTATAGACTGGAGGCCGTATCTGGCCCAAGAGCTAAAAATGGCTTTTCTCCATTTTTATTTAAATGGCCAAAAAAACCCCCAAAAAAACAAAAGAAGAAATTCTGTGATACATGAGTATTATATGAAATTCAAATCTCAGCAGCCATAAATAAAGTTCTATTGGAACCCAGCCACACTCATTTATTTATTGCCTGTTTATGGCTGTTTTCGTGCTACAACAGGAGAGCTGAATGAATAGTGGTGACAGAGCTCTTATGGTCTGCAAACCTGAAATGCTTCCTGTCCATGACTTACAAATGAACTCTGCGCACCCCCGACCTAGAGTGTATGATCTTAGTGGCTACAGAAGTCAAGAAACGGGGACCTCTTACTGATCTGCGTTGTGTTTACTACATTTATTAACCTGGCCAGAGCTGGCAACCCACGGGGGCTAGCTTTTCTATTTCCAGAGAGTCATCTGATCCAGTAAAATCCATTCAACGCTCTTTGACCTGATTACAAGTCTACTTCCTCCTCCTGCACAGGCAAGCGTCAGCGGTGTGTCTTATCTACAGGTACCCAGGGTCGGGAACCTAGCCCTGCGAACACATTACACGTTCATTACCGCTATCGAATGTTGAGTATTCCTTTGGGTACCATTTTTAATATGACATACATAAAAACCAAGGTTTCAAATTCGAGAAAAGAACACAGCTCATCGCTATTACGGCTGACTAGATAAACAGACTCGAGCTGGTATCACGCTGCAAATGATTTTCAATTCTAAACACCAATCTGGACCTAAAATTAGGGTAATAACGGAGGGGAGCTAGATAAAGACTCAAAAATAAAACTATGAAAAGGATTAAAATAATTGTAGTACATAAGCAAAACCAACACGAGGGAAAATGAATTCTTGAGAAAAATTTCTAAGTGTGATTAACCTCTCTCGTCACGAGAATGGTAGGATGAAGATCCCAACTTACCCGGGCCTAACCAGGTCAGGCTGGGGACCCAGAGCCACTGCAAAGGCGGCCACGTGGCTCACGGCAGCACACAACTGCCACACTGCCTTCTAAACCATAGAATTAATTATTAAAAAGGAGGTGGATGGTTTGAAAAGCTCTGCTCAGCAGAGCTGTGATCCACAAAGCCCCAATTTTAAGTAAGCAGTTTAAAAGGACAAGTCAATTAAGGAATTTTACGACTTTTTTTTTTTGCCTACGTGCAAATTTTAATCTGGTAACGGCAAATGCATCTTTCATATTCATATAAACACACTACCATGAGCCCTCCACAGAAGGTTTCATTAAAAATCTAATAGATACCACCATGAGCCCTGAGCAGATCTTCCAAAACGCCTCATGCACACTGGTGTTATGCTTTTAAAATGCTCCAAGTCACGTGGGATGGCCAAAACACTGTCCATGATATTTGAGGCTTTGCCTAACCGTCACCTTCTGTCTTAACAAAGTAAGACCAGACTGCTTTTATTTGTGTATGAGAATATTTCCAATGAGAAGAGGGCCCCCAGAAAACAGATCCCAGATGCTCAAAGTTGCCATCCTTCCTACAAACTAAAACCCAGAAGGGAGGGTCTATGAAGTGACGCTCACTGAAAGCTTCCATTGGTTTTAAGAACTTGGTTGCAAATGGGTTTCCGATCCCCACACACAAAAAGTCCACTTTGAGCAAAATGATGGGCCATATACGGAGTTCACAGAACTCGCTCAGAGCCACGTGAACGCTCCAACAGAGTCACAAGAGATGAATTCGTATTTCTCTATTTCAGTGCTTAAATTTCCATAAGTCAAAGGAAAAGCCACCTATTAGTCAACATAAGAACATAAATTATTGATAAAACTTGCTCAGCTCTTACCTGTAGAGTATTTTCCTTCCATCACATTGAAAGGCTGAACCCTTAGATCAAAGGTATTTATCTGAAATGCTCCAGACACTGAAACGGTCTGCTCTTTGTTGCACATATAAGAACTTCCCAGGGGGGCATCCCAGTAGCTCAGATTGTTATTTGCAATGCTGAAAACTTGAAAGAAAACAAACATGTTAGGAGTTTTTTTTTTTTTAAAGTAGGTTCTACACCTAACATGGGGCTTGAACTCTCGTCCAAGATCAAGAGTCGCACATTCTACCCACTGAGCCAGCCAGGCGCCCGTTTCTAACTTCTTATTCTACCAACAGAAGAAATGGGACAGTCCTCAGAATTTTTCAGTGAATATGGGAATTTTTCAGTGAAGTGACCCTGGGGTACAGGGTCTACCAAAAAAAAAAAAAAAGGCGATTCTTAGGATCACTAGCTTTCCTATCTTTCTATAGCTGTTCCTGTGGTCTAAAAATCAGTCATCCTTAACTATTATCCACCCTATTTGAAAACAAGGGGTACTGAAAAGATAAAACACTGTAGTTCTCAGTTACTGATTTTCAGTTGTGGTCAAGGGACCATTTTCACACAAATTCTTCTGTTCCATGAAATAAAAGGCACTATTTGGTAACAAAACAACTATGGTTTCTATGTCTTCAGTGTAATTCACTCTTCCCCAAGGCCAATGCTTTGCTTACCAGAGCCATTAAGCAAGTACACACTGACATTCACTTCCTTCAGATAGAATCGGTTTTCATTTTTCTGTTGGAAAAAGAGCGTCCAGTTAATCAACACATCACAACCGTCTACAGGTACAGTTAATATCTACAGATGAAAAGCAACCTAATACTATTACCCAGAAGATAAAACCAAGGATTAGACCCCGGACCAAAAGAACGAACTGCAGCTAAGCAAAATTAACAGAATCCCTTTCTCCTCCGTGTTCTGTCTCCAATTTTCGGACCAAGGATGTAGTCATGTGGTTCTTCGATACTCAAAAATTCGTTCCCTCATTTTATTCCTCCTGTCACTTGCTAAGCCCCCACCCCCTCTAGCCTGGATCCTGACAGTCTCTTAACTGGGCTCCCTCCCTGCCTTACAGCCTCTCCAGCTGGGAGCTTTCCTTGCCACTATTATCTCGGTGAAGCACGCATCTAATTATGTCAGTGCTTAGCAAGTACAAGGCAACATATCTAAGTGCTCCAGGGAGCTAGCCAAATGATCCAGGCTTGGATCCTGCCCCCACCGTGTTTGCAATCTGCCAGGGAAGATAAGATAAATACATAAAGAAATAACCATATTGCAAAAAAGACAGCAATCAATTATAAAAATTAAAAGGAGATAGATGACTTCCATGTAGGGGAGAAGCAAAGCGATGCGAGCTTAGGGCTGCGTCACTTGAACTCTGCCGAGTCAGGGAATGAGCATGAAAGGGTATTCTGGAAGGCAAGAGCATGAGTAAAAGGTATCCAGAAAATAAGCACTATCACAAGTACACCAGCATTTGAAAATTTAGTGCCAAGCGATGTTCCTAAAACTTTACATATAAGGTGCCTGGGCAGCTCAGTCAGTTAAGCCTTTGTCTTCAGCTCGGGTCATGATCCCAGGGTCCTGGAACTGAGCCCTGCATCAGGCTCTCCACTCACTGGGGAGCCTGCTTCTCCCTCTCCCTCTGCCTGCCTCTCTGTCAAATAAATAAATAAAATCTTCAAAACATTCAAAACATTTTTTGAAGATTTTATTTATTTGACAGAGAGAGAGACAGATCACAAGTAGGCAGGCAGGCAGGCAGAGAGAGAGGGGGAAGCAGGCTCCCCACTGAGCACAGAGCCCGATGTGGGGCTCGATCCCAGGACGATGTGGGGCTCGATCCCAGGACCCTGAGACCATGGCCTGAGCCAAAGGCAGAGGCTTAACCCACTGAGCCATCCAGGCGCCCCATAAATAAATAAAATCTTTTTAAAAATTTTACATGCAAGGTATCACTGAATAATTGTAACATGTTAAGTGATTTTCCCTAAGACTATATGGTCAGTGGTCAGCGAGGTGGGATTTGAACCCCGGAAGCCTGGCTGCAGAGCTGAAGCACTGGTTGCTACTGTGCTCTCCTACCTCACAGAACACGGCAAGGGAAGCATGGGCTTCCTAAGTGAAGGGAAAGGAGGAGACATAAAGTCAGACATGCAAGATCCACCGTGTGGCGGGGGCGGGGGGGCAGCTTGGGGAGAGAGATTTGAAATAACCTGCCGTGGAGTTTAGAGGTTATCTTGTCGGTAAAACAGAACCGCTGAAGCTTTCCGAGGATGAGGGAAGATTAAACGAATGCAGAAGAACACTGAGGGAGGAGAGGAAGAGGACAGACTAGTTGGGAGGCTGGGAGGTAAGAGGTCACACAGGCTGGACTCAGAGCAGAGGCAGTGGGGAACAAAAACGGAAGGGACAGATGCAGAGAAATGTCAGGAGGAGGCACAAAGGAGGACTTGACCATCTCATTACACCTCTCCTCGCCTGACGCTATGTCTCGGCTTGGCATTCAAGGCTCCTTGCAATTTGTCCCAACTACTTTCCCATACCTGTCTTTCCCTGATTATGTCACGTGCCTCATTCACCAAGGTGGTCTTGATTGCATTCCTTTTTCCAGAAATAATCTGTATTTTTCTGCTTCCTCCCCTTATCTCCACGTATACAAACCTATCCTTGAAGGTCCAGCTCAAATGTCATCTCTTCCATTAAACCTTCCTAACTCTCCTCCACCCAGAATTAACCACTGCCTCCTCTAGGCTCCCACAGACTTTATCTTTTCTTCTGGTCTATCATTCATCCAACTGGAATGCACCTTCCACGGATCTCTAATTGCCCACAGAATCCAGTTCTGAAGTCTCAGCATAGCATTCCAGATCTTCCACAAAAATGGTCATTATTTGTACATTCCTATCTTTACCACTGAACTGTGAGATCTTTATTAATACAGGGCTTCTTCTTTGAATCCCACCATGGCATCCAGCACTCAACACACTCAAACTCAAGAAATTTTCCTTAGAAGCGCCTATCATAACAGGGTTGAAGATGGGCCCCAGTGAGGTCTGGTGACATTACAGGTGTTTCTTCATTTTTTGAAGTGCCTATGGCATGGTTAAAATGCCACCATTTTGGTTTATTTCATTTTTTAAAAAGATTTATTTGAGAGATATAAACAGAGACAGCAAGAGAGAGCAGGAGCGGGGAGCCTGATGTAGGGCTCGAGCCCAGGACCCTGGGATCATGGCCTGAGCCAAAGGCAGAAAAGGCAGACGCTTAACCCACTGAGCCTCCCAGGTGCCCCAAAATGTCACTGTTTTGAACTGCAATCAAAATAATCTGTTGGGGGCACCTGGGTGGCTCAGTGGGTTAAGCCTCTGTCTTTGGCTCAGGTCATGATCCCAGGGTTCTGGGATCAAGCCCCACATCACATCAGGCTCCCTGTTCAGTGGGGAACCTACTTCTCTCTCTCTCTCTGCCACTCCCCCTGCTTGTGCTCTCTCGTCAAATTTTTTAAAAAAACAAACTTTAAAAAAAAATAAAATAAAATAGTCTGTTGGGAAAATTAAATATTGTAATTATTAAATATTTCCCCACAACAGTCAGAAGAAACCATGTTCCTTTTAGGACCCGACCACAGCTAGAAAAATCACTCAATCACTCCAAAGGGAAGGAACCTAAAACACTACTACTACTTTCTTCATTCTTATAGCATAATCTCTATGAGGTAACTTTAAAAGAGAACATGTCCAGGGAGGCCTGCTCTTACCTCATCGAAAAGGACGAGCCTGACCGGACATTTTTAATACTAATCCTCTGGTCATATGTGTACTGTGACAGAGGCAAGCTTTCAATGCTGGTAAAGGGAAGATCCTCATAAACCTTTCTAAACTGTAATTGCCTGATAGAGTCCTCAATCACTCCACATATATTCTAGAGAGAAAGGGGCTTCAGACTAAAGATACTAAGTTCGGACTTGAAACAAACTCCACACACCTAATTTTTTATGTATCAGATGTTGAGAGTGTTTCTCCATCCTAGAGAATATAACCTGATTTAAAAGCAGAACTGTTTTTTAATCTACCTATACAATAACTCTCAGTTTGAGAATTGCTGACAGCTTAACGTTTTCCCTGATGGCTGTCTCCTTTCCCATTCCCATTTGCTAAAACATGTGTATACACACACACACACACACACACACACACACACCCTCAAAAATTATGAGGGTAATAGCTGCTTCTGAGAAGGGAGAAATAGAAGTCCTCGATGAATTTATGCTAGCAAAAAGTAGAGCACATAGGCTTAACCTGGAACCTTCTCTTTAGGGTTCAGCCCTT
Source organism: Enhydra lutris kenyoni (assembly GCF_002288905.1). NCBI lineage: Eukaryota > Metazoa > Chordata > Mammalia > Carnivora > Mustelidae > Enhydra > Enhydra lutris. Next base: position 3,655,588 of record NW_019154137.1, read on the forward strand.
CATGCAAGCATGAACTACAAAAACCCGAATGCTACCATTATACACTACGTTGATTTAATGAATTTATGCATGGTAAGTACTTACACAGAGCCTTGTGGGTGGCAAGTACCCAATGAACGTTAACTATTATTATTCCTGATACTATGACACACAGTATAGCTTCCAAAAAGCCTAAAATATTCGAGTAAACAAACATGAGTTTTCTAACCAATAACAGAGAAATGTGTGAGGGAAATTACTTTTTATCTTTTATAACATGTAATATATAAATATATACACTTTATTATTAAGTATTTCTATAGCGGATAGATTAGAGATGATTTTTTTTTATGTGGGTTAATTCTTGCTCCTACCCTCAAGTCTACATAAGGGCAGAAGAGTCGCTTCTGGTGAACATGAAGCTAAGAATCCGGCCCACAGACCCCCAAGGTGACTGAGGGATTAAGAGGGACTTTATCATGAAGCAGTGCTGAAATGGAAAACAGGGCTAAATCCCCTGCTACACACACACAGCTATTTAGACTTTCAGATGTGTTTCTAAGAAAACGGCCCAGATCTCAGGGAAATCTGTTACTCACCACAGCGAAGACGAAGTCAAGATACTTGATGTTGCTGCTGTTCAGGCTGAGCAGGGCACTCCGAGGCTGGCAGCTCCCAGTGAAGTCCGTGGTGTTGGGGTTGATGTTAATAATTGAAACCACCTGGAGGGGAAGAAGAGAGAGAAAGTACAGCTTACCCAGGCGAGTCCACAGCCAAACTTTATGCTCTAATAAACAACTTCAGGCGGGGGGGGGGGGGACGACAAAAAATGCTTTTGGTCTGGATACTTAAGTTTATGGTGTCTTACTTTTTTTTTTTTTGAAAGATTTTATTTATTTATTTGACAGACAGAGATCACAAGTAGGCAGAGAGGCAGGCAGAGAGAGAGGAAGAAGCAGGTTCCCTGCGGAGCAGAGAGCCCGATTCGGGACTCGATCCCAGGACCCTGAGATCATGACCTGAGCCGAAGGCAGCGGCTTAACCCACTGAGCCACCCAGGTGCCCCCTATGGTGTCTTACGTAAACGAAGTTGGCCCAGGCCCTCAAGCTATGACTCAGACAACTTAAAAAAAAAAAGGAAAGAAAAGAAATACAAGAAGGAAGCTTCCTCAGTAGTGAGCCAAATGAAAAGACACATTTTTATGGAGCACAAGAGCCATCTGTGCCGCTTATGGAAGGGCAAGACTCTGGAAATGGGATGCGTCCGTCGGCACGCCCCCTGGAGGCGCAGGGGAACACTGCAGCCACAAGCGCCGCGGCGGACGCAAGCCTGGGGTGCGCCGCCACCGCCTGAGTCATGCAGAAACAGCTGCACTTTCCCCTAAGTCAACCTACACTGCGTTCCAGATACAAATGTGAAGGAGTTATATTTTAAACGGACTGAAATAAAAATCAACTGTCTGTACTCCGATCTACTGATGGTAAACAGAATCTAAACCCCGAAGAGTCCCTGAAACGGCTAGGTTTCCCGCGGGCCAAGAAAACCCCTTGCCTGGGACCTTAACTCTTCATGGTTACAGTAACTCCAAATTTATCAGCCCTCAACAAGTCAACATCAAATCTCCATTTAAAACAGAATTGGGGGCTCCTAGGCAGCTGCCTTCGGCTCAGGTCATGGTCCTGGGGTCCTGGGGTCGAGTACCACATCAGACTCTCTGCTCAGCAGGGAGTCTGTTTCTCCCTCTGCCCCACTCCCTGCTCATGGTCTCTCTCTCCCCCTTCTCAAATAAATAAAATTTTTAAAAATCTTTAAAACAGAACCAGTCTAGCAACACTACTCTTGGGCTGGAGGTAAGATACACCGCATCTGAAAGGAGATATGAGAAGAACGTATCAATAAACGCAGAGAACTATACCTTATTGTGAGTGACGTTCAGCTGCAGCCCCATGGTAGCCAGAAGACAAGTACCATTGCTGTTATTAACCGAGTAGGATCCCACCTCTGGTTTCTCCTTTGGAGTAGGTGCTGTGGTGGGGGATGGTGTAGTGGTGGGGGTGATGGGCACCACAGTGGTGGAAGTTTTATCTTTTTCACAAAGAAACTCTAAAGAAAACAAACAGGACAAAATAAGCTGAAGTGGCCTTCTTCTTAATTCTTAAGGCCAGGAAAGAGCAAAATATTTCTCACAATACAAGTTCGAAGGGTTATATTAGGGGACTCAGGCAGAGGTTCCCAAACTGCTGCTTCAGATACTGACGGGTCTCTCAGGATTAGGACACACCAGACACATACAAATGCTTTCTCTAGGGGTGCCTGGGGGTGCTGGGTGGGTTAAGCCTCCCGGCTGAGATCATGATCTCAGGGTCCTGGGATCGAGCCCCGCACTGGACTCTGTTCAGCGGGGAGCCTGCGTCCCCCTCTCTCTCTCTCTGCCTCTCTGCCTACTTGCAATCTCTGTCTAATTAAAAAAAAATGCTTTCTCTACTTCATACTTCAACTACCACACACTCATCTTTTTGGGCCCTGATGTCCCTTTATTCCCAAAGAGTGTCACCTGCCTCTGATGTGAAAATGAGAGATTTAAATCTGAAAACATCTCCCTCCTACCCTCTTCTTTCCCACACACAACCACTAGAAGGAAGGAGAGCAGAGGAACGTTTAGAAATCACTACAGGGTTCAAATACAAATGAACCTTCTATTTGTATCACCCTTTCAGCAAACCAGAGGCATTTCAACCACTTCTTAGGAAGGGCTGGTTGATTTTCAGAGCTGGTGAATGAGAAATTATGACATTTCCATTAAGCTATACATAAGTTATAAAAGCAGTTTATAAGTAAACTCAAGATTCAAACACAAAAATCTCATTCCTAAGCTGTGGTCTTGGATCATCAAAAGCTAAAAAGCTGATGATCAAGCTATCTGAGGATTTGTTCAAAGACTGGGTTTGATCCGCTGAAAACACTACAGGTCAAGCATCTGTAAAAAACCATCCCCACAATGTGTGCATCATCAACTTGAAATTGCCAAGTCCCACAGGAACAAAAATTATGGTTATTTGCAAAAACCTTACGGTCCGGTGTAAGCTACGAACAAGTCTTAGTGTAGAAATGCTTCCAGATAACAAGACTTCAAGGAAAGCCGGCTGGTATACTATACTCGAAGCTTAAATCAGGATCCAAGTGTATCTGTTTAAAGAACCCACCTTTTGTGCTCACTGTGCCATTCTGGACAAAAGCCTGTACGTGAACATCCCAATAGTACTGGACGACACCACTGTCCTCTAGAGTTGATAAACTATTGCATCTGAACATGTCGTTCAAAGGAATTCTGAATCCCACAGCGTCACGGACGGTCAAAATTCCTATAAAACAAGATTAACACTATCGGTTTCCAAGAAGGCAGGAGAAAAGCGATCACGTAAATTTATCTGCAGACTCTCTCCTCCTTCTGCCGGCCTGCCTCACCGCATCCACATGGGACAGAGGACATGGCATGTTCAAGAAATGACGAATTCACTGGGGCTGAAACAGCGAGTAAGGAGGAAAGCCGTGATGGGGGTTAAGAGGGAAAGATGAGTCACAGGTGGCCATGCGTTGAAGGAAACCTGAGGAGTTGAGCACAGGTTAGGCTTTATTCTGTCAGCAGTGGAGGGTGAGCTTGAGTTTTTAAAGCTGGAAATAAATAACACACATATAATTTATTCTAAGGGAGATGACAAAATTGCAGGGGCTAGGCAGGGGGAATAACTTCTGAGGGAAGTCATTAAAGAAGGAAAGTAGTTAGAAGGCTGCTGCTCTGGCTGAGGTAAAAGGTGAGGGGCTGCCTAAGTTAAGATGGTGAGAGGCAGAAGACAGACAGCAAAAAGGCCAAACGGAACACACAGCTAACGTACGATCAACAGGGCCTTGCGACCAAAGGAAGGAAGGAAGGAAGACGGATTCGGCAAGGACTTCGGAGGAAGTCCTTACTTTTGTGCTACTACCCCTGAAGTAAGTTACAGTTACTAAAATGAGCTTCTGGAACCTCTTCCTGGCTAGCATTTCAAGACTACTCCATTTCAGGATATCTTCAGAATGTGCAAGGAGTAAGTTACAGTCAGTCTGTATGGAGTTTTTATTGTAAGGCCCATGGTGAAAAGACGATGACCACACTATCCACACCCAAATGGCTCAGTTTCTTCCGGAGAAGCATCGAGGGAGGGAGGGATACGCGGTCCTTAACAGGGGCTGCCTTCAGGGCCTCTCCATGCTGTCATGGCACCCCCTAATGGCCAAAGCAGGGAAAAATTTAAGCCAAAGAACTAGAACATTTTCCCCCAACACTGGTTTCTCTCACTGTTAATGTAAGTAAGTAGGTATTTGAACTGTCTTATTAAACAGGTCTCAGAAACCATCTATAGACATACTGGAGATCTACTATGAAACGATAATTTTTTAAACTATGTATTATTGGGCGCCTGGGTGGCTCAGTGGGTTAAGCCGCTGCCTTCGGCTCAGGTCATGATCTCAGGGTCCTGGGATCGAGTCCCGCATCGGGCTCTCTGCTCAGCGGGGAGCCTGCTTCCCTCTCTCTCTCTCTCTCTCTCTCTGCCTGCCTCTCTGTCTACTTGTGATCTCTGTCAAATAAATAAAAAAAAAATAAAAAATAAACTATGTGTTATTTATGAACATGTACCGGTTAGTCCAATATGAACAGACCAATAGGAAGGCTCCACCCCAAGTTCCTAAGAGTGGCTGCCATTTGGGAGGCAAAGAGAAAAATGGCTCCGGGGAGTGAGTACAAAGGAAACCTCAAATGTATCTGTTAGGCTTTATTTCTTTAAATAAATAAAAAGATGAGGCAAAATATGAAAGAAATGGCATTTACAAATTCTGGGTAACAGACACATGTCGGTCTATTACACGACTCTCTGGACTTTTCTGTACTTTAATCACGAAAAAACATTTAAAAGACAACAGCAGGGGCGCCTGGGTGGCTCAGTGGGTTAAGCCGCTGCCTTCGGCTCGGGTCATGATCTCAGGGTCCTGGGATCGAGTCCCGCATCGGGCTCTCTGCTCAGCAGGGAGCCTGCTTCCCTCTCTCTCTCTCTGCCTGCCTCTCTGTCTACTTGTGATCTCTGTCTGTCAAATAAATAAATAAAATCTTTAAAAAAAATAAAATAAAAAAATAAAAATAAAAGACAACAGCAGCTTTCAAAATTACTCCGATTATCAGATGCCTAAAAATAAAACACTAAATCATTTCAAAAACAACAGTCCATTTAAGGAAACCATTTTAAATTCCAAATAGTTTCAAATATGTTATTTCACAGACGTTGGTCATTAAAAAAAACTGCATTCCTCGTTTAAAATAAAAACAAGGAGAGTAAGATGTTAATTTTAGAGTCCACCGTTTTTCCATTCCAATCTGTCACATCTGTCCTTTTATCGCCACCCCCTTGATCTCGGCACTTGGTTACTGTAGCAGCCCCTTAAATTAACGTGGGTGTCCCCGCCTGCGGTTTCCTCACTTCCCAATGAATCCTATAGAACCTTCTTTATAAACTACTGTCTCTGCTTTTGTTATGTCATTCTCCTGCCTAAAAACCTAAAATGGTTCCCCAGTGCCTACGCCATCAAGCTAAATGCCTTTCCCTGGCTTCCAAGGCCCCCTATAATTTAGACCCGCTGCGCCCAGCCAACTTGATTCTCCTGCTACACACACAGCCTCTATTTTCATCAGGAAGCTTTCCAGCGACTGCTGCTCATACTATGCTTCCCCCTGCTGGAAAGCCTCCGCTCAAACTCCCTGCCTGACTCAGCTCGTCCTCCTCACTCCTCCAACACCCGCCGACCTCTCCTCTGACCTCTCCTCTGCTCGCCGACTGGCGACTGGTGAGGACACATTCAGACCACGCACTCTTGAACCACAGGCCCTCACAGATGGGCTCCGGAAGCATGTGGCATCTGCAAGTTTACTCTACCCTGAGCGAGAGGGCCAGCAGGCTTCGCTCATGTCCACCCCCCCCAACCAAAACCCCAGAACAACAACAAATAATCACACTGATCCACCGCTTTCTACTTTTGCCATCGAACTTGGAAAAACCATTTTCTTCCCAACTTGTTTTACAACTCCTTGAAGGTGAGGGGCAAATCGCAGACTAGTTGGAAAGGACAATGCAGGGCGCAAAGCTAAATACACAAGTAAACCGGTAACAGACTTGCTCTAGTTATCCTTTTGCACAAGATTAGGAAAGAGAAAACTAGGACTGATTTCCAAGTCTCTGTCCCTGTTGCCTCCCAAGTTTTGTATGAGCTCATTCACCTCTGGGTCCTGAAAATAGGATCTTTTGCTATCCATACCTCCAGTGAGTCATTCATCCCCAGGGCTTGCAACTAAAGACCATCTGCGTGTGTTTCTGGGGTTGAAAGGAAATACTATCTGTGAAGGCTACTTACAGACACCCTGTTGACCCAAATCTCAACAGAAGGGAAAGAAAGGAGAATTACAACCCCGACTAAACTGGAATCTCCTCTATCCGTGCCCTCAAAATACTCAGTACAAAATAAAAAATCCAGCGCGCATTTCAGTTCTAAGACCGACAAGAACGCCTTATTGCCAATGCTTTTCCGAGTTGGTCTGGACCTGAAATTGTCTCGAAATAGCAACATTTTGCCTTTCATTTTGCCTTTAATTAATCATTTACTTTTCAGTCCAAATCCTATCTAAATGGTAAAAAAAAAAAAAAAAAAAGATCTGAAGATGAAGCATTTCTGCTGATCTCAGGTTACTGAACTTGTACAGATTTAAAATCTCGATTGGGGGGGGGGCGCCTGGGTGGCTCAGTCATTAAGCGTCTGCCTTGGGCTTAGGTCCTTATCCCAGGGTCCTGGGATCGAGCCCCGCATCAGGCTCTCTGCTCAGCGGGAAGTCTGCTTCTCCCTCTCCCACTCCCCCTGCTTGTGTTCCCTCTCTCACTGCCTCTCTCAAATAAATAAAATCTTTAAATAAAAAATAAAAAATATCTATCCCTAAAGGGTTTTTCTCACTCATTCAGCATTTGTTGATGACCCACTACTGAATGAAATAAGTAAAAAGAGTAAAGCCCACAAACGCTGCAGCTTAACAGACTTTGGTTCGAACACCAGCTTACCACTTAAAAGCTGTGTGACCTTGGGGAAAGTCAATCTCATCAAGACTCACTCCCTTTACCTATAAAGCTGAGATAATTTCTACTTCCCAGGCTTGCTGTTACGGACTGAGACGCAGCTAGTCACACACTTAGGGTACTCCGTGGTACAAAGTAAATCACTCAAAGAGGGACAGCAAATTACCATTACCATGTCGAACACTACCATACATGGGGTGGTGGGGACACAAAGACATGAACTTTCTGTTCTAGTTAGGAAGACACACGTGTGTGCAGATAATTTTTTAAAATTACTTACATTTGTATTTTCTAAATGTGTATATAGATACATACACACACTTTTAAAAAGATTTATTTATTTATTTGAAAGCGAGCAAGCGAGCATGAGCAGGGTGAGGGGCAAAGGGAGAAGCAGACTCCCCGTTGAACAAGGAGCCTGATGCGGGGCTTGATCCCAGGACTTTGGGACCATGATCTGAGCCAAAGGCAGGCTGCTCAACCCACTGAGCCACCCAAGTGCCCTAAATTTGTATTAATATAAGCAAGAGAGGGGCGCTGGGTGGTGCAGTGGGTTAACTGTCTGACTCTTGGTTTCAGCTCACATCGTGATTTCAGGGTCATGAGATCAAGCCCCATATCGGAGCCGGGAGTCTAACTGGGTGTTTCTCTCTCTCCCTCTGCCTCTCCCCAACCCCGCACATTCTCTCTCTCAAAGATTAAAAAAAAAAAGAGCAAGAAAGCATAACACAAATCTAATTCATAAGCTTACCTTTATCTTTAGCATCGGGAAACGTCACCTTATCACTAGTGTTGTAGGAAAACGAGATGCCGTCAATTGAGTAAGTAGACTCCTCCTTGGTAAAATTCACAGTCCAGGAAAAACCAGATCCAAACTGCACCACTATTTTGGGATTGTTCTGATCATCCCCACAAACGCTTCCATTATATGATGCAGTGCTGAAGTCGGAAATGGTTACAGTTTTCTACAAGAAAAAGGAGTGCGGGGGTAAGGAGGAAACAGGCAGTACCGAGCACCAAGCATCTGTAGAGGACGCACCAGTTGGGTCTCTGTCACCCGCCCCCGGCCCCCGCCCCCCACAGCCAGGCTGCCCTTGACCTGCCCCATTGCGTAAACCAGTCTCAGATTCTTCACCTACATCCCAGTCCTCTGGACAAATTCATGTATGTCAGAAAGGAAAAAGGAAAATTGGCCTGAATGTCTGCTCTTGATTAAAAAAAAAAAATTAGGTTATAAGCAGGCAGGACCTTAACTAAAAGAAAATAGGAAGGCAAAAGGATTGAGAGGCTACCCCTCAAAGGAGATTTTAATAGCAAACTATTAAAACTGGGAAAGCTTTGATGTGTACATATTAAGTGTTACAGATGTAGTCAGACCTCAACGCCACAGTCTTTGGATCATTTGCCCTTAATCAGCTGCAAGAAGAACTCCAAAGAACCCGGGAAATAAAATATTCCTTTCAACACTAAACAGAACACCGTCAAGTATCTACTTTTTTTTTTTTTAAGAAACCGACAGAATTTAAATGTTAAGTCAGTTAACATATGCAATCTTATTTACGTGAAGATATACAAAGGATAAAGGGTAGAACTGAGTTCCTACTGTAAAACTCAAAGAAAAAGAAAAGCACTTACATAAGTTTTGTTTGTAGTCTCATAGTGTATTGTGAAATTCATCTGCCATTTTGCATAAAGGCAAACGGCTTTTTCTGAGTCTGTCACATTAAGTTCCAATGCATAAGATGAGACCGCTCCTAGATTAGAAAGAATCAGACTGTAAAACTGTACCACAACAACATATCTAAAAGAAAAAGCTCTACCCACCACTCAAGTTCAACCAGCTCTAAAATGAAACAAAAGGCTCTGAACATATATGGCATCTTGGTAATGGTTTTTCTTTGTATTTTTAGCGGAATCCTATTGATAAAGTCAGCATCACCCGTTCCAGAAGGAATGGCTACTTGACCTAGGATGCTTAGGTAATGGCACAGACTGGTGACATTTGCCTTTTGCCTCCTAACGGTCATATATACACATTCATCTATGCCTTGCTAGTTTTGCCTGTCAGGACTTTTGTTTTTAAGGCAAATGTACTTAAAGGGGAAGGCTCGGGAGGGGTGTTAAACTGTCCCTCTCCTTTACAACAAGGATAGAACTAGAGGGTATTATGCTAAGTGATGTAAGTCAGAGAAAGTCAAGACCATATGAAAGTCAGACCATATGATCTGCTCAGATGTAGAATATAAAAACCAAAACAGATAAACATAGGGGAAGGAAGGGAAAAATAAAATAAGACGAAATCAGAGAGGGAGACAAACCGTAAGAGACTCTTAACTGTAGCAAACAAACAGGGTTGCTGGAGGGGAGGTGGGTGGAGGGATGGGGTAACGGGGTGACGGGCATGAAAGGGGGCCCCTGATGGAATGAGCACGGGGTGTGACATGCAACTGATGACCCCCTAAACTCTACCCCTAAAACTAGTAATACACTATGTTAACTGACTGATTTTAAATAAAAACAAACAAACAAGGATGCCTGGGTGGCTCAGTTGGTTAAGCTGCTGCCTTCAGCTCAGGTCGTGATCCCAGGGTTCTGGGATCGAGTCCCCCGGTGGGCTCCTTGCTCGGCGGGGAGCCTGCTTCTCCCTCTGCCTCTGCCTGCCATTCTGTCTGCCTGTGCTCGCTCTCTCTCCCTCTCTCTCTGACAAATAAATAAATAAAATCTTTGAAAAAAAAATTAAAAAACAAACAAAAACAAAACAACCCTGTCTCCCTCAAACCAGCCAGTGGAACTTTCTCTGTCAAAATAATGATAGATCGGATGTTCTATGGTCTTGTTGCTTTCAATCCTGCTGAAAGCTATGTGACCTATATGACACACAGATGTCTTGGCAAACTATTTTACTCCGATAGGAAGGTGTGGGAGAGCTTTGTAAGCAGGTGTACCATGTGACCAAAAGAACGGAGTTTCAAAGGTTGTTAGGTCTAAACGCAAAAGGTTCATTTTTTATAAATGTAACATTCATCACTTTGTTTTATTTTAAAACCCAGTCGGTTAGGAAGGCTGACGAAACTTTTGATATGGACTCAGAGACATTTCCCATGTTTGGAGCCTGCTACTTCTTTTGGCAGAGAAACCCTACAGGGTCAAAAGCCTCGGGACTTTTGAGCTCACGTGGCTCTGATCTACACCAGGATACACGCAGGGACATAACCTGTTAACCTGAAGCGCCCAAGGACTCAAAATGCTATGTGCCAGCAAACACGCCGGCAGCCTAAGTGACTGGCAACCATGTAAGGGTTTTCTGCACTGTCTCCCACATTACCCAAGGGGTGAGCTGTTTCCTGTTAAGACACTTGCGTATCCTTTAATGATACCTGAGCAATGCGGCGTCATCCACAAGCAGGGACATGCTACGGACTACAGAGCAGAAAGTCCTAAGAGGAATACCAAGAGGGCGCGCCTCAGCAACACCTTTCAAGTTGTACACAAAGGCCAACCATGGGGATGCAACCGAGACCAGGCTGCCTTGCCAGCCCGAATATTATGCTAAATCTTGTGGTTACTGAGTGCCTAAATGTATTGGTTAAGGCTGGAAAAGACCTCGAGAGGCCTAAGTAGGTTTCATCGCCATTCTTTTCTAAGTACGATATGGAATGGAGGAGCTGTCAGCCCTGACCCCAGGCTACCCAGGAGTGGGGCTGAGGACTCTGACTTCTAATGCTATCAAATGGAGGCCTGCTTTTTATAGGCTGTCTCTCTGCACCTCATTTTAAGTGCCCCAGCTTTAACATAACCTCCTTGTAGTCAAAGGATTCAAATCAGCTGGAAATAACCAAGAAAAGCCTCACATTCACTTTCCAAACTAATCATTTACATTCCAAACTAATCATTTACTTTCCAAAGATATTAAAGTGACGGAAAGAAAATGGCAGAAGACGGTTAACAGCCCCGCCGTGCCCACGTGGACCTCAAACCTCATGAAGCAGAAGGCACAAGTAAGTTGTGGTTCCAATGTACCACTACAGTAAAGTCAAGATAGTCTAGCTGCTGACCTGAAAATGAGAACTGAGAAAGGCCCTGAGGGCTCCAGCACTTTCTGTTCTGGTGCCTTCGCTGCCTTTCTCCCAGTGAGAGCTACTCCTTTCACAGAGCTTCCCCACTCCCTTCCCTCTGCCTCTCCCAACTGCACTGGAAACCACTTTCACTCAGTATCTATCACCTCACACTCAACGATTCCAAAACTGAAAGTCACTCTTCTGCTTCTTCTAAGCTGGTCCCCTTCTCAGCCTCTCTAGCTCTCAAGGAGAGATGGGACCCAGTAGAGTCATTCAGGCACAGAGGTTTGGGAATTAGCTTCTACTTCATTCCCTTTCTGAAGTCCTACTGCGTTTTTTTCCCCCTTCAAATCCTCTCTTAAATCCAACCTTGGTCTTTTATTTCTACTCCCAATCCACCGCCCCACCCCTACATTACTACAGATGCCTCCCAGCTGTCCCTAGAAATGCTTCTTGATTAATGGTCCTTAAATACCTCTTCCTCTCTGGACACTTGTTCAGAAACTTTTACAAGCTCCCAAACTCCCATATTAAATTTAAATTCCTCCACCTGACTTTCAAAGTAATCCTTAATCTCATCCCACCCTATTCCTTCAACTTCTCTCAAACCATTTTCCCAGAACACACCCTTGAATCCAGTTAAACTTGTCCCGCTGGACCCAAACAACCATGCTTTACTCAATTTCTACCCCTAGGCTTTGACTGTCCCTACCATTTGAAATTTATGGCTTTTTCTACTGACCTCAGTGTTCACTTCAGGAAGGATATCCCTCTCCATCTGGCTGCCCCCAAATACGAAACACCCCCCCTCGCTCGACCCCGCCTCTTCCTAATCATTTCTGGTCAGTATCACCACCCACTCTAAGAGCTGAAAATGCCAGATACTCGCCGTCCCATCCTCACCTCCCTGGCAGCAAGGATGGGCACTTGGGCTCGGCTCTGCCTGACAGAGGCATCCACCCCAGATTTCAGATAGGACAGCGGTGGAATCAGAGCCACGAATGGAACGGTCTCCCTCAGGCGGAAGCTGCCACCACAGGCAGGATCCAGGCGGGACAGCCGGTTCAGGCTTGGCGGCCTGGGCGCCGCTCGGTGGTGTGATTTGGAACCTCAACCAGGCTTCAAGATACACAGGCAGGAGCTCTGACAATTCTGACTTACCTGATACACGTTTTTTCATCAAGTGAAACCGTACCAATGTGCGACATACACACAGAAGCGTGCACACTGCAACACACGAAAGCAAAAAGCGCACTAACAAAGCGGACAGCTCCAAGAATTTTCGCTAACTGAATCCACTTGTGTCAAGAAACAGAACATTCCAAGAGCCCCGTAAGCCCCTGCTGTTCTCCCTTCCAGGTACCTTTTTCCCCCTCCCAAGGGCATCCACTATCCTGACTTCTCTAACTGTATTAGATTCATTTTGCCTGTTTTTCAACTTGCGATCAGTGGAATCATTCACCGTGTCCTTCTGTGTCTGGCTTCTTCGACCGCGCCTCATGTCCTTGCCGTTCACCCAGGCTGCTGTGTGTCACTGCGGTCTGTCCCAGCTCACTGTGTATGTAGCTTTCTGTTATTGGGCAAATACTGCCCTGCTGAGGGATGGTAGATCGCAGATGGCACATGGATGGTTTCCAGTTTGGCCTTACCACACCTGGACATGTTGGCAAACACACATGCACGTGTACCTGCTGGGTGTGTATCTAGGGATGAAATGGTGGGACCGAAGCCTATACATATGCCCTGGTATCTTTTTTTTTTTTAAGATTTTATTTATTTATTTGACAGAGAGAGAGATCACAAGTAGGCAGAGAGGCAGGCAGAGAGAGGGAAACAGGCTCCCCGCTGAGCAGAGAGCCCAACGTGGGACTCGATCCCAGGACCCTGAGACCATGACCCGAGCGGAAGGCAGCGGCTTAATCCACTGAGCCACCCAGGCACCCGCCCTGGTATCTTTTTAATAAACTCCTTTTCTGCTTAGAATTGATCAGATTTTATTCCTGGTGCTTACAATGAAGAACCTGGACTGGGGCGCCTGGGTGGCTCAGTCGGCTGGGCGTCTGCCTTGGGCTAAGGTCATGATCAGGTTCCTGGGATTGAGCCCCCGCAATCGGGCACCCCGCTCAGCCGGCTTCTCCCTCTCCCTCTGCCTGCCGCTCTGCCTATTTCTGCTCTTCCTCTGTCTGTCTGTCAAACAAATAAATAAAATCCTAACAACAACAACAAAAGAAACCTGGACAGATTAAGCTACCCATTTTTCAGCAGCCATTTTTCTCCACCAAGATCTCCTTAACTGTAAAAGCCTCAAGGAGCAATCATACATGGTGTATACCCCCACCTTTCTGTATATTTTATACTATCCTGAATTATTCAGTTATTTTATGCCTGGAAATCCTGACCCCTATATTGTCACAAGCCTTAAAACAGCAGTTTTCAACTATAACTTCACAACAAACTGATGTGTTATGGTAAATTATAGTATACAGCAGGTAATTTGTTAACTAATAAAAAAAAAAAAAGGACCTCAGTCTGTGAATGGATGATATATATGGATTTAAGATTCCCTTTTGGTAATGTCTCCACCACTCATTTGAATTCCAATATTCTCCCTTCCCAACAGAAGATATAATCTATGCCGCTGCTCTTGGAGCGAGCCCCTTAGATGAAGGTTCATCCATTAAGGAGGCCATGGTTGGGGAGACCGTGTCTATCACTCTCCCTCCATCTTCTATCATTCCTAATAGTATGGAATACATAATAGTTTCTCAGTAAATCCTGGTTGATCATATCAAGGTAAAAATACCCTGCAATAAGGACCTGAAATATAGTTTAATTACAAAAAGGCCAGTGTTTCAGCTCTTCCAAATCATGAACCTAACCTACGTGGCTTCTAGATACTCCCTCAACCTCCAAGTCAAGTTTTTGCTTCAATAAACTGTGACATGTATTTCAAGCTTGGAATAATCTATTTCCTATAAGGCAAGTTGATAGTTGAAACATTTACACTTTGCTAAAAATGTCTCCGGGCAAACCGTTTCTATCCTTGTTGCTGTATTTGATTTTAGCACAGCTAAACCATTTTTGTTTAAGTCTTTATGACACTAAAAAAAAAAAACCCCACAGCTGTGTCAACTATACTCAAATTTTTAAAAAATAAAATTAAATTTAGTTAAATAATGTTTTTTTAAAGAAACCCCACACCGCTGACTATATCCTTGAGTGTGTAATTATAGAGCTGGGAGTTTATTCTCCACAAAGAAAAAGGCATGCCTCAAACTCAACTTTTTCAAATTTAAATATCCTCTCAATCTTATTTCCAGAAAGTTCATGTATAGGTCCTTTTAGAACTCATTAACTTTTCTCGCCAAGCATGAGATGCTGCAAAAGTGGCTAGGTTTTTACAAATCTGACCCGAAGTGTAGTTGAAAAATAGACATTTGCAAACAAAGGGAGGGGTGGGGTGGGAACATAATAGCAGTGGTAAAACAAAACCAATAAAAAACAATGATCTAAGAGCACTGAAAAGCTAGAATTCAAATCCAGTCACAGTCCAATTTACTAGCTGTGAGACTCTAGGCAAGTTATCCTCGCTAAGAATCGGAGCATTTCTCGAACAGGTTCTTCGAAAGCATGGAAGCCCTTCAGAGCTAAGCGAACTTCACCAAGCACGTTGGATACTCCCGCTTACAAGCTTCCCTTCTAGTAAATATAGTAACTAAAGGAATCCTTCCCAAATTTTAGTTCTAAACATACTTTCATCATATTAACTTATGAACTCCTGAACTCAAACTCATCAGCTCAGAATGAGGTTGGGTAAAGGGTCTTTAAAAAAAAAAAAAAAAGACATAGGCACACAGTACTTATTTATTCCTCCTTTGCTGTTCCCAGGTTTAATAAATCTGATTAACTGTTCCTCATTTACAAGTCCTCATTGATGCTTCCTAATATAGGTACAACTACCCATTCCGTTGCTGATACTCCCAATTTCTGGTAAATCTCTTTTAAAAAGAAAAGTAATGAAATGATTTTAAGCTACAAAATAATTTATTTTTAAGATCAGACAGTGGGTAAGGAAGTAAGATTCAACACTATTCAACTAATGGAAAATGCTTATCGCTGAGTGAGTGGTGTTTGGCAGACCTCCAGAATTCTTCTGCAATGCACAGCAAGACACCAACAAGTACTCCTAAAGCACACTTTTGGATCGCAGGCCATCTCTGATCACTTTAATATGAAATTATAATCGGAATGCTTTTGTCACTGCAGGAGAAGAGCAGACTTCCTGCACCAAGGATCACTTGAGTCAGCCACAGTGCTATGAAATAATTGTCAATCGCAAATTCCATTCAAGGATGTAGGAGAAGAAAGCCTCACTCCTGGGAAACATGTGAATATATTTGAATATAATCCTATCAGATGTGATAACCAATGACTAATGGACAAATAATAAAACAATTTTAGCAGAACCTTGAAATCAAAGTTACCAGCTTAACAAAACGTGGTTAGAGAGTGATCGCCCGCTTACCTTCTCTCAGATCACCTCCAAAACGGGAGAGATTGGTTCTTTGTGAAAACCTTATTCTCCTTCCCACCAAGGACTTCTTAGTTCTCCCTCTTAACCTTGCCTCTTATGGAGGTACAGCTGAAGGGGTACGAGTAAGATACTAGCATTCCATATGGGATCACACATCAGTACAACGGTTTATAATCATCTGCACTGCTCAGCACTGATCTTGAAGTTCTCAATCCAAAGACATAAAAGACACTTCTTGCAAAACATAATTATAAGGTTCACAGAAGAAACAAGCTGCTCTGACAGTCCTATCCCCAGTGCCCACCACTGAGCAGCCTCCATAAAAATCTACTGAGGGTTGGGATGCCTGGGTGGCTCAGTTGGTTGGACGACTGCTTTCGGCTCAGGTCATGATCCCGGGAGTTCCGGGATCGAGTCCTGCATGGGGCTCCCAGCTCCACGGGGAGTCTGCTTCTCCCTCTGACCTTCTCCTCGCTCATGCTCTCACTGCCTCTCTTTCAAATAAATAAATAAAATCTTTTTTTAAAAAATCTACTGAGGGTTAAAACCATGTACCAGGCACTGTGCTAAGTAGGCAATGGGAAATCACCGTGCCTAAGATAGTCTTGGCTCTCAGAGACCAATGCCTTAGGGGAGACTTGACTGGCAATGGGATTTTTAAAAGAGTGGAAAACAGGCCAGCCTAAGAACCTTAAGAGCTTGGGAATGGCCAGATGGTCACCTGGCCAGCCTCCCTGCAACACTCTAGTCTCTGCTCACGGGGCCTTGGATAGATAACCGTTTCTGGGAGGGAGGGCCTCCTCCTACCAGTGAGGTCCACACTCTGGATATTTATATGAGGTTTCTCCCACCCAGAAAAGCACCAACCCCATAAAAAGAAGTCAAACTAGTTGTAAAAAATCAGTAACTACTGAAGAATTCTGAAATCTCTAATGCCACAAAGAAAAAATACTTAGACAACGATGCTAGGAAATGATTTTTAGCCACTACTCTCTTTATGACGCATCCTAGAGCTTTTCTTCAGGAAACTCATAGAGCTTTTCTATTTTACAATGTTCTCTCGTCAGTTGTAAGTTATTCAAATAAAGAGCATAACTTAATCTCTGTGGAAAGGACCGATAACACATAACCCCTAAGAACTCTTTTCTGTACCAGCTCTAAAGCAGCTATTTTTTTAAAAAGTTTCCGTGGAGCTGGGATAGTTACAAAGTGAAACTGGTACAGCTTGAGCAAATT
The DNA here is from genome assembly GCF_002288905.1 of Enhydra lutris kenyoni. Classification (NCBI taxonomy): domain Eukaryota; kingdom Metazoa; phylum Chordata; class Mammalia; order Carnivora; family Mustelidae; genus Enhydra; species Enhydra lutris. The sequence goes on from NW_019154137.1 coordinate 3,672,544, forward strand.
CAGGACAGATCCCCCTTCAATGGTAGCCCAGAAGAGCAGAAGATTCGCAACAGGTACTTTACAAATATTTACAGTTCTTAAAAACCTACTCTGGGTATCCACTGTGATGGATGCAAAACCCACCAAGCAACTCAAGACGGGCTCAAGTCTTAAGGGAGAGAGCCACATGGAAGGAGTCTGAGCTCCACTGAACCAGCAGATGCCAGAAAAAGTAGCTGTATGGAAGAGATTATTTTTTTTTTAAGATTTTATTTGTTTATTTGACAGAGAGAGATCACAAGTAGGCAGAGAGGCAGGCAGAGAGGCAGGCAGAGAGTGGGGGGGCGGGGAGAAGCAGGCTCCCTGCCCAGCAGAGAGCCGATGTGGGTGGGACTCGATCCCAGGACCCTGAGATCACGACCTGAGCCGAAGGTAGAGGCTTAACCCACTGAGCCACCCAGGTGCCCTGGAAGAGATCATTTCAATTTTATCCTGCTATCGTCTGAAAAATCTAATCTAGGTACATTATGAACTTTTTACTCCACCAAACCCTGTTCTAAACCTGGAAGTGGAGGAAATCGATTTTGGAAATCTTCCAAGAAGATGAATCTAGTTAGTCCCAATCAATAAACGGCAAACTAGCAGATAGCTGACGGATTCTTTCATGTGTTTCTTTTTGCCTGTTTATTTTCTGCAATGAGCAAGCATTGCTTTTGTAAAAACAAAACAAAAAAGCTTTCATTAAAAAAAAAAGAAAGACACACACAAAAAACCCTAATGACACGAAAGCCAACAAGTAGGACAACTATTTTTTTTTCCACTTTCTCTAAACAATAACCATGTTGTGTTTGTGCAGATTTCAACTGGCAGGGAAGTACTGATGAACAGATACCTGGGTCAGATGTGTTCTAGCCACTGATAAGGTGCTTTTCGTTGTAAACAATCCTCTCTTAGGGTCACTGGCCCCTCACTAAGTGCTTCATGGCAGTGTCAGAGCTTTGAGTTGTGTTTGAGCAAAGTCTCCCTGGCCCCCTGTCAGAAGGGCTATGGAGGTGGTCTTCTGTGCTATGTGGACAGCAGCCCTGGATCGGAGACTCTGAGACATGTGGTATCAAGACCCCTTCCTCACTTACCCACTGAGGACTTCAAAGAGCTTTGGTTCATGTGCATTCTGTCTACTGGTATTTACAATGTTTGAAATTAAAAATGAGAAGTGAATGAAACACAACATCAGAGCCATCAGTGCTGATGTCATTCCACATCATGAAGCCTCTGGAAAACTCCACTGTACACGGGTGAGAGTGTGAGTGAAAACGACAAATAACTTCTTGGTGTTCTTTCAGAAATAAGTTTTTATCTGACAAGCACCCCCTCCCAAAGCTCCCTAAGAGTCACTAGGTGAGATCACCAAGAACCCTTCCGGCACAGTCACTCTGGAGCGAGACTGCTCAACTTTAGCACTACTGACATTCTGAAGTGGGTAATTCTTTTTTGGGGTGGGGGAGCCCTATGCAGAGCACTGTAGGATGCTTAATAGCATCCCTACCCTCTACCCACCAGATGCCAAACAGCATCCCTACCCTCTACCCACCAGATGCCAAATGTAATCCCCTGATGGGACAACCAAAGATGTCTCCAGATATTGCCAAATGTCCCCTGTTTGAGAATCCACTATTTCAGGGCGCTGATTTTATTCTACCAAAATACGAACTGCAGAATGCGCACCTCTCACTGCCTTCTCAGACCCCAAATAGCTCTATTTCCTCGCCACTCCCACCTGGGTCTGTCCTTTGGGTTTATTTGGTCACAAACAGCATGTCAGTGGAGAGCAACAAGCACAGGATGAACCAGGTCAGGAAGAGATATTCTGGTCAAAGTTCACCTTTCAGGCATTACAGCCCTGGGGACCCAGTGATCTTTGGGCGAGGGCAGGTAAAATACAAATCAGCCAACATTCATCCAGCCATTCTTATGACTGGGTAACAACCCAGTCTTTGGCAAGTTACCTATCTTCCTCCTCCAAAAAATGAAGTAAAAGGCCAGTTGTGCCACTGAGAAGAAAAAGGGCTTCTGAAGGCAGAAGGCACGACTCAGATACACCACCAGCAAAACCTCACATCTGGGAGGTCCTCCCAACTGAAATACCTGCAGACTTTTTTTTTTTTTTTTAAGGCTTTTAGTTGTTGTTTTTAATCAGGATCTGGCTGGGAGGAAATAGCAAAACTGACATGAAAACGACATCCTCAACACCTCCAAGTCAGATCTTCGCTCCCCATCGAAGTTCCCCCTCATCCCTTTCGTCTCCAGGGGTTCAGTCCGAGTTTTTCCCCCCTGGAAATTGCCCCGGGGCCACCTTAGGTCCCTACCCCTCAAAACTCCCAACTAACAAACTCAAATCCAGCATCTCCTTCCACGTCTCTTTATTCACCCTTTCTCCACGGCCTCAAATTCCCACCCACAAACCGCCCCCCCATCCCTCTCGCTGTCCCCCCGACTCTACTGTCATATTTACCCGTACCCCTCCCCTTCCCCCAAGCTTCTTCATGCAGGCGACAGTCTCGTCCCTCCCCAATTTTCGCTCTCATCCCATAGTTGCCCACCATCTTCAAAACTCTTCTCCGGTCCTAAGACACCAGGACTCTCCTAATGGTCTCGGCCACCCCAGAATCAATCGCACATACGTCCGCTCTCCACTCCTCAGTATCTTCCCCAAGTTACTCTTCCTACCCAGATCGCCTCCACGCCTCGCTCTTCCCCACCTACAACCTCAGCGCCCACCCCCCTTACTTGCCCTTTCTCTCTCTCCCGGGCCCTTCTTCCCCGCCATCCCTCGGTCAGGCCTTCTCTAGGTCACAGCTCGCCTCCTCGGCCAAGCGCCGCCGCCCAGTGTCAGCTGCTCAGCCTCTCACCCCCGCCCTGCCCCGGACCAGTCTTTCAGGTTGTGGCCTTTGAACTGGGCTCCCCGGGCCCAGGCTGAGGGACACAGCAGGAGGGCCCGACAACTCACCCAGGACAAGGCAGAGCAGAACGAGCCCAGAGCCCGGAACCGGGGAGAGGCGGAAGCACACCATGATTCCGCAAAGCAGGCGGCGGCTGGTCGGAGTAGAGGTGGCGGCGGCGACGGCAACAGCAGCAGCGACACCAGGGGAAAGGCTTGCCGGAACCCAGCCGAGAGCACCGCAGACCACCGACCACAGCACTGCCAACGCCAGGACTCGGCGCTTCAGCGCGGGTCATAAGACTAGGGGCGGGGCTGTTTCTTGCTTTTAGCCAATCTCCGCGCTTGAAAGCAGCAAGAGGGGTGGTGATGTAGGGGCCGGTGGGCGGGGCGACCACGCCCTGGCTTTTTGGTTCACAACCATTCTTATGCTCCTGAGAGATATGTGCGGTCGGGCTTTTTCTAAGGCTTAAGAGAGGATTAACTTTTCGTGGTGTAGGTAGTCGAGTTCACTTCAGTTCCAACCCCTTGAGGAGGAAGAGAATAATTTTGTTGAATTAAAAAGGTTGCTAAGCATCACAACGTAATATATATAAAAGTAATACACAATTATTCCAAGAACACTGTTGTTATCCCTGCAGTTCATGTGATTAGATGGATAAGGGAGCTGGGGGTAGTGCGTGGTGGCGGACCTCCAAAGACGCGGCCTTGAAGATTGCCTAGTTACAATGCCCTGTTTTTGCAGATGGAGGAATTGAACTCAGAAAGAAGAAGAATCTTCTTGAAATACAAGAAAGAAAATAGGAAAGAGAGAAGTAAGATAGGAGGATAAAGGGGAAAAAAAATCATCCATATTCCCACTACCCAGAGAGATGGTTATCTATCTATCCTTCCAGTTGTTTTTCCACATTTCCACACGGGAATATATTCTTTAATGAGTTTGTACTAAACCTACTATTTGGTACACTTGACAAGTGAGCAGATGAAAACTAAAATAGTCAATAAAGGAAAGCGTTCAAAAACTACTAAAAAATCTCAAGTTGAGATAAAGCACTAATTCTCAAATGTGAGCGTCCGAAAGAGCTATCTAGGGAGTTTTAATATCATACAGACTCCTATACCTCATTCACGGAGATTCTGAAACAGTAGGTCTCTGGCTGCCCTTGGAATCTGCTTTTTGAACAAACACCCCAGGTGATTCTGATTTCTATGGTTCCTAGACTACACTTTGAGAAACACTAAAAAATCGAGCCCCAAAAGCATCTGATCCAAGAGATCTTAATCTGGTGTCAATGGATGAACTTGCCCAGAGTGGGGGAGGGTAGAGGGGACCATCTGTGAATCTCCAGAAATTACTTGCAACATTTATGTATGTGTATATTTCAGGGGGAGAAGGGCTATAGCTTTTACCCGGTCTCAAGTGGGACCTGTGAGTCCTCACCCTAACACCCACTTCTGCTCAAAAATTAAGAGTTATTGATATATCCTGTCACTTGCTTTAATATGGTTAATTCCTGAAAGTGCGAATACTTATTCACGAATGTCTTCTTCATGGGTGCAACTGAGTCATGAGCAGCAGACTTGCTCTATGAGAAACTAATGTAGGCTACAGTATCAGGCTATGCTTTCAGCAAAGGAAGGTCATTTGACTGTCTACCACCAGTAAGACTTGAAAGGAGCCACGTCCTGGAGAATCCTTGATTGAGTGGAGTCCTTACAAGTTTCCCCACCCATTCTTACTGATGGACTCTGTCCCTTCTCCCTCAACTATAAATCACCTAACTACAATGTTCAGCAAAACTCCAAGTTCTAGAAGAAGACACGAAAAAGCATAGTGGAAAGAACATTGGATGGGCAATCAGAAGAGTCAGGGGTGAGATACCATTTCCTGGCAGCGTGACCTTGGGCAAATCACTTCATCTCTTTTAGTGTGTGTGCTGCCAACGTGAGTGCAAGTCACTTCATCTCTTTAACTTCTGTATTTTTACCCATAAAATAAAAGTGAGACCAGAGCAGTTTCTCAATCTTGGCTGCATTGGAATAACTGGTGGAACCTTAAGTTGCCCCTTGGTCTCAGCCCTTGACTCTATTCGGATTCAGTTGGTAGGGAGTGGGGCCTGGACATTGTTTTTTTTCTCAGAACTCCCAAGGTCAATGTTAATGGGCCAGAGATGATCTCTAAGGTGGTCCCAGCTAAGATTGTATAAGAATAAATGTTCATTGGGTTCCTGGGTGGCTCAGTTGGTGGCAACTGCCTTTGGCTCAGGTCATGATCCTGGAGTCCTAGGTTGGAGTCCCATATCGGGCTCCCTGCTGGACAGGGAGTCTGCTTCTCCCGTGGACCTCTCTCCTTTCATGCTCTCTCTGTCTCTCACTCACTCAAATAAATAATAAAATCTTTTTTAGAAAAAGAATAAATGTTCATTTATTGAAAATATAAGGAAACAGTGTCGCAATTAGTACAATGTCCAGTTTAATAAATCATTGCCCTTAACTTTCTGCAGGTATCATCGAATAAAAAAATGGAAGACAGTGAGATCTAAACAGCCTTGTAAGCTAAACCTCCCCGTCACAACCTTTCCCCCTGACCAAAAATAAACATTAGTTCCCTGACTGGGACGGGAACCTCACGGGACAGAAAAATGTTTTTGGAACTAAGTAAATGGTGGGTGTGTTGTTAGAATGAATCAATTAAACATTGTCAAATCTTTATTTGATCTGAGCTTCCTTACCACCATTTTGTATGAAACACTGAGAACCACTCCCTTTCATAGGCAGGAACCATGACCCCAGCCCAGCTGAAGGAGTTTAGCTTGTGAGTGGGACCAGCATCCGTGTTTGAGAAACTCTGTGAGATCCCTTCCCCTCTGAGCTTCACATCTGGTGTCATGATTGTTGATACTGCTGAATCCCAAGCGCTTTTATGTGCACTTCCTCTCCTACCACACCGCCTACTTCCCCAGTGTGCAGAAATCCTCAGCACACCCCTCCCCACCCTCTACCCCCATAGGTAGTTCATGACTCTTTTTTTAAAGTTTTTATTTATTTATTCGTTTAAGCAAGCTTTACATCCAACATGGGGCTCGAACTCACGACCCTGAAATCAATGGCCGCATGCTTGACTGAGCCAGCCAGGTGCCCCTGTTTATGACTATTTTTAATTTTTTGTTCAAGATTTTATTTATTCATTTGACAGAGAGACACAGTGAGAGAGGGAACACAAGCAGGGGGAGTGGGAGAGCGAGAAGCAGGCTCTTCAATGAGCAGGGAGCCCATGCAGGACTCGATCCCAGGAGCCCATGCAGGACTCGATCCCAGGACCCCGGGAATCATGACCTGAGCTGAAGGCAGACGCTTAACAACTGAGCCACCAGGTGCCCCTATGACTCTTTTTTAAAAAAAAATCTTCTTCAGGAAGAAGATTTTATTTTTAAGTAATCTCTACACCCAGTGTGGGGTTTGAACCCACAACTGCGAGATCAAAAGAGTCGCACGCTCCACTCACTGAGCCAGTCAGGCGCCCCTATGACTCTTTTGAGCAGCTTTGAGAGCTCATGACTTTTTGGCCAGGGAGCAGGGCATTGCTGGCAAACACATCCCTAAGTGTGAACACTCTGAATGGCATGAGAAATAATGGTCCCATCAGATTTGGTAAATGATAGACAATGAAATGTGTGGCTCAGAGGAAGGAAATAGATGTAAAGATACAGAGATTCAGAACGGGAAAGTGATAAATATTTATGAAACACAGGGGGTACAGTCGATGGTATTGTGATAGTGTTGTACCGGGTCAGATGGTAGCTACGCTCGTGGTGAGTGTAACATAACATAGATTTGTTCGATCACTATGTTGTACACAGGAAACCAATGAAAATTGTGTGTCAACTATACCTCAACTTAAAAAGAAAAGTTTTGGGACACCTGGGTGGCTCAGTCGGTTGAGTGTCTGTTTTCTGCTCAGGTCAGATCCCAGAGTCCTGGGATCGAGCCCCGCATCTGGCTCCCTGCTCAGCGGAGAGCCTGCTTCTCCCTCTCCTCCCCGCTTGCACTCTCTCTCTCTCCCTGTCTGTCTCTCTCAAATACATAAATGCAATCTTTTTAAATTTACAAAAAATAAAAAGTTTTCTCGGAAAAAAAAAGGTTGATGAAATAAATGAATGAGTGGCCCTGGGGTATCAGTGTCACCTCCCGGCCATCCTATGGTTGTTTTTTTTGCTTTCTCGCTCTGCCATCTTTCCTTTCCCTAGCCCTCCTCCCTTAAGTTTCTCCTCCACTCCGTTTTCCATTTTCACTATAGCATGTCCTCTTTTCTGGATCATGCCTCCCAACTGTGATAATACGGTCCTCACTCAGCGCCAACAGAGGTCACCGTGGACTCAAGAGGCTGCCAACCTTTGAGCCCGAGCTCTCTGGGTGAATGGAGACATGCTCTTTTGAGTTCTTAGTTTCCACCAGCTGGATTCTTCTCGACCACCCCCTAAAGGTATGGTTTTGCCTGCTAAAACGAAATGGTTTGAGCACGCATCAAAATAACCAAAAGAACCTTTTAAATCACAGATTGCTAAAAAAAAAATAATAATTGATCAATCAATCAATCAATCAATCACAGCTTACTGAGCCCCACTATGGAGTTTGAGCAGGTCTGGGGTGAGGCACAAGAGTCTGCTTTTCTAGCAGCTTCCCAGACGATCCTGCTGCTGCTGTTTTGGAAACCACACTCTGAATAGGGAGGTCCCAAACTCGCATCTGTGGCTACCTATCCTCCGGGGAGTGGAATTGAGAGGTGGGGGAGGGGGAGCAGAAGGGACTTTGATTAACTTCGGCAGTATTTAATTTACATTTTTACAGCAATTGCATTGTTTTTGCAATAATGATTTTTAAAATTTTTTTTAAATTTTATTTTATTTTGTTAGTGTTCCAAGATTCATTGTTTAATAATGATTTTAAATTAATAAATGCAAATTATTTAAAACGTCAAAAATTTAAAAAGGGATAAAACCAAAAGAAAACATTCTTTCCCCTTCCTTAAGTCCCAGTCATACTCCTCAGAGTAATAACTGTTAACGTTATTTTTTAATGCTCTCAGGAAAAAATTATTCATGTACCTGCATATGTATTTATATTCTTTTTTTAATTAGACAAATAGCATGCTCTACACATTGCTTACTGACTTGCTTTTCTCACTTAATGGCATATCTTGAAGATATTTCTTAAAAGCCATATAGCTCTATCTGATCCTTTCAAATGGCTACTTAATATTTAATTGCGTAGCCATATCGTAATTCGTAAAAACACAAATACGCTTAAACCTCTCCCTTCAAACAAACCCCTAGATCTGTCTGCAGCACCACCTTGTGGTGCACATAGGAATTGCATCACAGAACAGCATCAATATAAGGGAATTTTAATAAACCATCTAGACTGAAGTCGCTCGTGTGGAAAACTGGAAACTTAGCACAAGATAAACATTGCTGGTGTGGCCAGAGCAAAGTGGGGTCCAGCAGTTGTGATGCTGAAGTGGGTTTTGGGAACCCATTCAGCCATCAGATGATTATGCAACCTTCATGTTTTGCTCCTCTGATATCCCTCTCCACGCGCAAATGAAGACTTTCCTCTGTTCCCCCCCAGCCCGACTTGGAGAAGACAGGAACATAGTCAGCTGATGGCAAGAAGTTGCTTCTTAGAAGAGGGCGCAGTTAAAACACTGGTCTCCTGTGTGTATCGCTTTACTCTTTTAGGGAGGGGATAGCTCAGCCTAGGAGGGAAGAGCGGGAGCTCTGGCCTTGGACTGCCTCTGATTCTTGCTTCTTCCACTTCCTAACCTTGTGACTTCTGGACCTCAGTTTCCTTATCCGTAAAATGGAAGTGATAACAGTGTTATCTATCACATAGGATTATTATAAGGATTAAGTGAGGTACGTGGAAAACGCTCACATATAGAAAAGAATTAACAAATATTTCCAATACTGTGATCAGTGGTACTCATTATAGTGTTCCCTTCTCTCCCTGTCAGCGTGTCACAGACCTACGCAAGTTCTCCTTGGTGCTCACTGATTAAGGGAGGGCCGTTGCTATCCTTTAAATTCTAAAATTCCTTCTATCTAAATGTGACATATTTCCAGTGAAGAATATTTGTGAAACACCGCTAAGCACAAAGAAAAAAAAATCAAAAGCCTGTAATCCTCCTGCCTAGAACATTCCTTCTCTTCCCACCTCCTCCTAGAGCAGGTTGCCTTCTGCTTCTCCAGGTGAAACGACTTTCTCCAAAGAAAGTCTTTAACCTTCTTTAACCAGCCCAGGCTGAATTAGGGGGGTTTCACCAACGTGCTCCCCCCCCAATATCCTGGACTCCCCTCATCATGGCATCCATCACACTGTAATTGTTCATTGGCCCAGACCCCACAGGAGCCTGAGAGTTTCCTCAGGGCAAAGGACGTGGCCATTTTTTTCACCAATCTCTTCTCATAGTAAGTGCTCGGTAAATGTATATTGGATTAATGAATGAAAGGCAGATCTAATAATAGGTTCTGGCTTTTGGAGACTATATGACCTAAGTGCTGAGCTGGAGGAATGGTCTCCCCAGCAGAATACTTCCCCAGTTTTTTTTTCCATCTGAGTCACATCAGGGAAAGTGGCTGTCTTCTTTCCGTTAGACCAGCCAGCTGACAATCGACAAACGTCTGCCTTCTACCTTTACCACCTTCTCCTCATCTCTTGGTCTCTCTCTCTTTCTGAGTCTCATTCTCTCTCTCTCTCTCTCTCTCTCTCTCTCACACACACACACACACACACACACTTACATGCCGCCTTACATGTCCCATGATCCTCACATTCTCTTTTTTTAATATATGTTATTTATAAATTTGCTTTTTTAAAAGATTTTTTATTTATTTATTTATTTGATAGACAGAGATCACAAGCAGGCAGAGAGGCAGGCAGAGAGAGAGAGAGGAGGAAGCAGGCTCCCAGCTGAGCAGAGAGCCCGAAGCGGGGCTCGATCCCAGGACCCCGGGATCATGACCTGAGCCAAAGACAGAGGCTTTAACCCACTGAGCCACCCAGGCACCCCTCGACACAACAGATTATGCAGGAGAGCGACCCCAGAACAGTATGACCCACAAGCTGAAATGATGTATTGCTTAGGAAATAATGTCCCATTTCCCTTCCTTTTCAGTAGGGGTTTGGAGGAGAAATCCTTAACCCCACCTGGTGACAGTATTCATGGTGACGACAAGCTGACTCTGCAGGTGTAACTGAGAAGGCCGCAGCCGGCTCTTTGGCACAAGATGGCGGCCCCTTGTTGCAGACCCTTGATTTGAAGCGATGGACGTGTTCAAATCAGAAGGGCTCTTGTCTGCGCCAACCTCTTCATTTTGCCCAGGAAGCTCGTCTTGCTTACCCAGGTGTGCAGCCTAACGGGGACTAGAACTCTCACCTCTGTACTTCTTGTCTAGTGCTCTATTCTCGGTTAGCTCACCCTGGGCTCTAAAAGGCCCCACTCAGGGGCACCTGGGTGGCTCAGTGGGTTAAAGCCTCTGCCTTCAGCTGGGGTCATGATCCCGGGGTCCTGGGATCGAGCCCCGCATCGGGCTCTCTGTTCAGCAGGGAGCCTGCTTCCTCCTCCCTCTCTCTCTGCCTGCCTCTCTGCCTGCTTGTGATCTCTGTCTGTCAAATATATAAAATCTTTAAAAAAAATTAATTAGTAAAATAAATAAATAAAAGTCCCCACTCATCGACGTTTCCTGTCAGTGAGAGAGGCCCAGAAAACTCAGAGGGCACTGCTCAGTGCTGATACAGAATTGATCAAACAGAGACCTTAGCACTCTTAGGAACTGAACTGTGAGAGTTTCCTAGCAACTTCCCTCGTCCAGATGTTATTTACTCCCTTTTTCCAGCTGACTGTTCCCCTAAGCACTTGCCGGCTTTACCATGGGCTTTAAGGAAGGACAGCCCTTCGGCCTACCCCCGCACTAGGGATTTAACAGAAGTCCAGAAAAACAAGTCCATGCCCCTTTGATTCCATCCCTATCCATCGGCGTCTCTCTGTCCCCCACACACAGTGGTTTCTGAGAGCCAGGGTGGCTTCCAGCGGTAGACATGTCTACTTGAAGACCTGTAAAGCAGGATGAAGTCACCAGCCCTCCAGATAATACCTAAATGATGGGCTTTGCAGGGCCCCACAGAGCTTTGACCGTAATGCCCCATCTAGCCCCTTGCTCCCACCGCACATTCGCTCACTCTCCTCAGCTTACAAACCAGGAAAGCTGGTTTCTGATCCCAGTGGCCTTTTTAGGCCACTTCATCTCTTTGGCTGCTTAATCACACTTTACTATGTGTTTGAACTCCTGTCAGTATTTCTCGAAGTGTGTTCCATGGCACCCTTGGGTTCAGGGGAGGTATCTCGGCATGTGTAAGGAAGACAATGGCTCCAGATTTCTTCGTTTTAGAGCATAAGTTTTCATGGCCCTGTTGCTAGAAAATTACAAAAAAACACTGTGCAAGAAAATCACCGTGTTCACTTTCAGCGGTACTAGTCTAAAATCCTAGGTTCTTTCTCAGTGTCCAAGATAGGCCTGCCTTATGATGAAAGACTCTGGTGGATTTTGTTCTAAAACTAGAAGCTCGGGGGCGCCTGGGTGGCTCAGCTGGTTAAGCATCTGCATTCAGCTCAGGGCGTGGACCCAGCCGCATCGGGATCCCTGCTCGGTGGGAAGCCTGCTTCTTCCTCTTCTGCTCCCCCTGCTTATGTTCCCTCTCTCGCTGTCCCTCCCTCTGTCAAATAAATAAATAGAATCTTTTAAAAAATAAAATAAAAATAAAAATAGAAGCTCAAATGAGAACACTCAAAGAGCACATCCATGAGTCCTCTAGAATCACCTCTAAGCCGGGGACGCCTGAAAAGGAATAACAGCTAGCAGGCGCTATATGCCTCGGACTGTTGTAAGACTTTTCCATGCACTGTCTCGCGGGATTCTCATGACAGCTCTATACAGCAGGCACTGTTATCTCTGTTTTACAGACGAGGAAACTGAAGCACAGAAAGTTTAAATAACGTGCACATCTTTGTCCGTTTGAATTGCTATAATGACTTATCATAAGTTTTCATTCATTTAGTGCCAAAGCTCATTGTGTCTGTGGCAGACATGGCTTGTTTCCTACTAAAGAGGCGTTCCGCCTACTTCTTTAGTGACACAACTTTGATTATGTTACAGGTGACAATATGGTGAGCTCCAAGAGATGAATCACAGTTGTTTTAAGCCAGCCATGCCAGTCTTTGCTAGTGGTGGCTATAAAAGGGACCAAGTGACCTAGTTCTGACTGAGACAGGAGGAGGACCCCGAGGGAGCTCTGAAAGAGATTTTTCCCTCTCTGAAAAAGAGACCAACGTGACAAAGGCCTGTGTCCATCTATTGCTTGGGATACTAGAGTCAGGATGCAATGTTTGGTGCTGTGGCAGCCATCTTGGAACCATGAGGGAAGGCATCACTGTCGCCCTGAGGATGTCAGAGCAAAAAAGACAAAAATATTTTTAATATTGCTGAGCTGCTGCACAATTCCCACTGGGACTGCCCACCTCCCAACTTCTTGTTAAGAGGGATAATACATGTCCGTATAAACTTAAGTCACTCTTCATTGGGGAACTTAATTGCCTGACCTGAAGTCATCTGAAAGTAGTATCTTTCAGCCAGGAAGCTATCCATCTGTTTCACCATCATTCAGATATTGAAATGTCTCCAAGATGCACCTCAAACCCTACCTGCAGACTCCACCCACCTCTTTCTCTGTTAAGATTCTGGACTGGTGGGACGCCTGGGTGGCTCGGTTGGTTGGACGACTGCCTTTGGCTCAGGTCATGATCCCGGAGTCCCGGGATCGAGTCCCGCATCGGGCTCCCGGCTCCCGGCTCCGTGGGGAGTCTGCTTCTCCCTCTGACCTTCTCCTTGCTCATGCTCTCTCTCACTGTTTCTCTCTCAAATAAATAAATAAAATCTTTAAAAAAAAATTTAAAAAAAAGATTCTGGACTGGTATTTACCTACCATGTGTCCTATTGCTCGATATTTTATTATGACGGGGTTTTGTATGACTTTTCACTCTAGGTTCTCCCGGGTTTGTTTGGACTCGCCAACTAGACACAGTTCCTTGAGGGTCATGCCTTCTAGTAGCTTATCTACTCCCAGCACGGCCAGCAAAACTTAACGCTGTGTCACACACATGGCAGTCACCAAATTTCCTTGCAGGAATGAAAATGATGGCAATTACTACTGACGTTTTTAGTGCTAAGAGGCACCTCACGTCTCTCCTCACAATAAGTCTATTTTTACTCTCGGACAAGTAACTCGAGGTCCAAAGTAAACAGGTGACATTTTATGAGCTCAAAGGGTTTTTCTTGAGATTTGACAGGCGGCTAAAGATTATTTGACCCTCAAATCTCTACTGAAGAACATAGAAATCAGTGGTTCTCAGTATCGACTGCACGTTAGAATCACCTGGGGAACATTTTTAAACCTGCAGATACCAAGGTTCTAGCCCCAGAGAATCTGACTTAATAGGAGGTATGATCTGGACATGAGAGGTGGTAAGAGTTGAGACCCGTTGCTCTAGATCGCTGTGTGGAAGTCCTAAAGCAGGGGGCTCAGACTCTAGTATCCGTAAGAATGACCTGCGGTTTAATGTCAGATGATGATTCCTGAGCCTCACTACTGGAGAATGGGAGTCTGAGTTGGGCTCAAGGGTCTGCATCTTTAGAGAATAGCCAGGTGAGTCGTTTGTATGTGGTCTACGCGCTACATTTTATATCCAGAAAATTCTGTGGTGCATTTTTTACTTGCTTAAAAATATACTTTTAGAGGCTCCTGGGTGGGTGGCTCAGTCGTTAAGCGTCTGCCTTCAGCTTGGGTCATGATCCCAGGGTTCTGGGTTCAAGCGCCCGCATCAGGCTCCCTGCTCAGCGGGGAGCCTGCTTCTCCCTCTCCTGCTCTACCTGCTTGTGTTCCCTTTCTCGCTGTATCTATGTGTCTATGTCAAATAAATAAATAAAATCTTTAAAATATATATATGTGTGTGTGTTTATGTATATGTATACACACACACACACACACACACACACACACACACTTTTAGAGGAAAATTAACAGAAAAAAAAGTAGCCGTTACAGATCATTAAGGGGAAAGGGCGCCTGGGTGGCTCAGTCGGTTGAGCATCCAACCCTTGATTTCGGCTCAGGTCGTGATCTCAGGGTCCTGGGATTGAGCCCTGTGTTGGGCTTTGCCTTTAGCTTGTGAGAGTGCTCTCTCTCAAATAAATAAAATAATCTTTAAAAGAAAGAAAGTTCAAGTCAAAGAAGGTGCTATCTCCCAGAGGATTCTGCCCCGAGTCATGTATTCAGTTCTGGGTACCGCAGTTTCAGGGCACTAAGCCAGAGAGCCTCCAGAAAAGGGAGACCAGGGTGGTTGGAACCGGAAAATCTCCCCATGGGCACATGCTCAGGCTGGACAACAGAAGTTTAAGCGGGGGTAGCAGTCTTCAAATACCTACAGGGCGAACACGGGGAAAGAGAAAGACTGTTCTCTGGAGATCCAGAGAGAAAACGGGATGGTTTGTTCGGACTTCCAAGGAGCCAGGATTCGGTTCAGTAGGAAGACTGTGGACCAGGAAGACCTTAACAAGTACTAACTCATAGTGACTTGTTGTGAGTTGCCCCAAGTGTTTAAAAGAAGCCGAAGGAGCATTTGTCCAGAAAAATGTAGAATGAGTTTCAGCACCAGCAGAAAAGTTCGATCAGATGACCTGTAAGCGCTCTATCAACTTGGATCCCTCAGCTTTCTGAAATTCCTTGTGCCTCAGAAGGAGACAATTTAGAGGAGGGAATTTACAATAAATGAAAATCCAAAGGACAGTGATATCACGAAAAGAAAGGGACCGCAAGATAAGGAATGCCGGCAGCCTATATAATGCAGAAAAGGCAGGGAAACAGAATCCGCCCCTGAGCCTCCAGGGGAAATGCAATCCTGCTGACACTTTGATTTTAGGACTTCTGGCCTCCAGAACTGTAAGATCATAAATACGTGTGGTTTTAAGCCGCCAAGTTTGTGGTGATCTGTCAAAGTAGCCAGTAGAAAACTAACAACACAACACCTGTAGGAAAGACTCGCAGATTTTAGGGACGAAGAGGTGGATCCCTGAGTATTTTGCCCTTAAAGCTGGCCTTTATAAGATCTTGGTGGAAAATGTAGTTTGTTGTTTGTGGGGTTTGGGTCAGTTTATTTGCTTCCTTTGCCACTTAAAAAGTCCCAGAATAAGAGCAAATGCCAGTTTTCGATGGTCTCCAGACAGGTTTCTCATGTAGCCTTCTAGAAACCTGCCAGTCTTGGTAACAACTATGGGCCAGTTTGAGGGCACAGCTCCGCTGTCTGAGCCCTGTCTGCCCGCCCCACGCTTTCCACCAATCACGTCTCAGGGAGCCCACCCAGCACCTCCGTCTGGTAACTTCTTTCCCAGCTCAGCCCCTGTTCAAGCCCTCATCCCTTCGATCTACCCTGCAGGTGGGGTTGTTTTCGTCCTTGCTAACACCTTGCTTTGTAATCCCATATCCAACCATTTACTCAAGGAAGCAATAAACTTTGCCCTTTCTCCCTGTGCGTTAGCCACTTTGCTGTTCATGTACAATCCCACTCCAAGCTTTATCCTGGCTGTTTTCTCCAGAACATTCTTTCCTTAGATATCCAGATGATCAACTCTCTCGTTTCTCTTCCAAGTCTTTGCTTACCTGCCACTTTCTTCATGAAGCTCACCCTGGTTACCCTAGTTAATACTCTCTCTGCCTCTCTCATTCTTTCTCTCTCTCTCTCTCTCTCCCCCCCACACACACTTTCAACTCCCTTTTCTTGCCCGTTTTTTCCCAGCACTTGTCTCCTCCTAACATAAAATAGAATGTCTTTATTATTATGTTTATCGTTTAGGGTCCGTCTTCCCCCACTAAAATGCTAAGGACCCAGGCGCAGGAATCTGTGTCTTTTCTGTTCCCTGAGATGGCCTAGGCACCAGGAACAATTCATGGAACATACTTGATACTCAGGAAGTACTGTTGAATGCATGAGTGTATTCTCTTCTCTGTGCTCATGCTCGGCCGGATCCTGGGTTAGAACTGTAAGAGGAAGACGTTGTGTGGCTCAGGGTCGGCCTGCCCAGGGTGGCACACAGGCTGCATTTCACTCGGACTGGGTGGGCTGTTGACACCTGGGGGTGCGTCCCCTGGCGCTCAGCCCGCTTCTCCCCTCCTCAGCACTGACTGCTGTTCCAGCGGTTGCCCATTCTCCCCACACTTCTCTCCTCGCCTCAGTGGGCAGGAAGTGAGTGGGAAGGCAGTTAAACCACTATTCCACTGATCTAGGCGCTTATGGATGTATTGAAGCGCTTTGGAAGGGTGCCTGGATGGCTCAGTGGGTTAAGCCTCTGCCTTTGGCTCAGGTCATGATCTCAGGGTCCTGGGATCGAGTCCCACATCGGGCTTTCTGCTTGGCAGGGAGCCTGCTTCCTCCTCTCTCTCTCTCTCTCTCTCTCTCTGCCTGCCTCTCTGCCTACTTTTGATCTCTGTCAAATAAAATTATAAAAAAAATTATGAAGCGCTTTGGGGGAAAACACAGATGATTAGAACAACAGGGTTGGGGCTGGTCCAACATACATTTGCAGGAAAACCTCCAGCAACTGCCAAACTTAAGCAAAAGTTCCGGCGTGGTTTGCCTTACATAAACCCAATAAAGGAGAACTCAAAAATGGAGGAAGGGGAGCAGAACACAGTACCCCAAAGTGTGTCACTTGGGGATGTGGAACGGTTTGAGCTGAAGGCGATTAAAACCCAGCAAACTCAGGAAAAGTTTTTTACCTCTCGCCTTCACCACTTAAATGAATTTAGATAGGATGCCTGTACCTGGAAGAGCGCTGTTAACCTGAGATAACTTTTTTGTTCTTCTTTTTGAGAGGGAGAGAGAGGTAGGGAGAGGCTGAGGGAGGGGGAGAGAAAAAAATCTTAAGCCCGAATGCAGCACAACCTTGAGATCACGACCTGAGCTGAAATCAAGAGTTGGATGCTTAACTGACAGCCGCCCAGGCACCCCCAGGGTTAACTTTTTCTATCAGAGAGATGTATGGCATGGCAAATATTTGTTTACCCAACATTAGCTCTTCTCTTCTTCCGGTGAATTGTCCTCCTCCCCCTTGAAGCCGGAGGCTGCTACCCCCTTTCTCCTCAGCCAAGGATGACAACGCCAGCCTCTAGGACCTGCCTGCGCCTGGGGGTCTCATATTTTTATTTGTTCATTTTCCTCCTGTTAATCTGTCTTATGTCAATTTGATTATTAGGCCAGGCCAAGAATCACAGAAGGGAAAAAGGGAAAAGTTCTTCACCCCTACGCCTGTAAGAATAGATCGGATCTGAGAGTGGAAAGAATTTACCTCTGGGTTATTTTAAAGAGTTTGCTCAATTGAAAATTTTGAGCCAGAACGTCACCAAATGGAGGATTAGATGATGCCTGTTACATGAATACAGTGGACTATTAAACGGTTATTAAAAGTTGTGTTCTTTGGGCGCCTGGGTGGCTTAGTGGGTTAAAGTCTCTGCCTTAGGCTCAGGTCATGGTCCCAGGGTCCTGGGATCGAGCCCTGCATCGCATTGGGCTCTCTGCTCAGCAGAGAGGCTGTTTCCTCCTCTTTCTCTCTCTCCCTCTCTCTTTGCCTGCTTCTCTGCCTACTTGTGATCTCTATCAAATAAATAAATAAAATCTTTAGAAGTTGTGTTCTTAATATAATGGGAAGATGCCATTGTTGTAATGAGGGGGGCAAAGTTGGAAAGGAAACTGTATAATTATGGAGGGGAGGAATATTCGCCACCCCAAAACGTCTCTTTAGCATGTGGATAATTTTAAGCTGATTATATTGAAGAAATGGAAGACTCAAGAAGTTTTTCTTCTCTCCCTCCCCTCTAACTGCCTAAAAGAATTGAAATAGAAGATCCACTCCAGGAAGGGAAGAGTCCCCTTAGATACCTACATTATACTATGAACTTGGGGTGGTGGACACAGAGGAAGTTAGCAAAATCTGTTAAAATTTCTCTCTATGTCCCATTGTTTCTGTATGACCCAGGAAACATTGTTCACCAAACATTTATTCTTTTTTCGTCTTCCTAGGAATTGTCTTCTCTTTAAAGATCCAGAAACTTAATCCTTCTCCTTAATGCTAGATGGTATGTAAACCTCAATTGCGTAACTGCCTGGGGTCTCATATTCTTGGAGATGGAAAAGTGCCCCCTCCTGTTAACCTGTTCAATCTGTCTCTTGCCAGTTTAATTCTTAGACCAGCCAAAAGATCCTTGAGTGGTAAACAATTTTCCTTTCCAACGATTGAAATTTTTTTTTAATTCCATAATAAAGAGACTGGAAAGACACCAAATCATTAACCAGAATTGTTCCCGAGCGTTGAGATTGTAAATAATAGCCTTTTTGTCTTTTGAATTGTCTGACTGTCCACATTTTCTATAATGAGTATTATTTTCATTATAAAGATTAAAATGAGGGGCACCTGGCTGGTTCAGTCGGAGAAGCATGCAACTCTTGATTTTCAAGCCCCACACTAGGTGTAGAGGTGACTAAAGCAAATAAAAAAAACTTGAAACAAAATAAAACAGTAAAGATTAAAATAAACATTTAAAAACAAAAACCAAGCTTTGTAGTCTAAAAATTGAATTTACCCAAAACTTATCTGCATTGTCGTTATTGGGATGCATCTCGGGGGGAGGGAGAAAAAGTTCCGGGACAACTGTTTATGAAGTCTTTATCTAATTCTTTCATTTACTTAAGAATGGATCTATAATAATCCAGAACTAAGGTAGAAGAGTGAAAGAAAAAAAAAAAGCCCGATGATCCTTTGAAGAAAACGTGTTGCGATTATTTAAAACCCCTAGCTTCTCATTTTGGGAGCTTGAAACGAATTGGCTAAATGAATCGAACAGCTAATTTATTTGTTCATTGTATCGAATGGGAGAATTCCGCTTAAATGTTCGGAATTGGTAGGTAGCACTGTACAAGAAAAGGTGAAGGCGGTGATGACAAACCAATAAATTAAAGGAGGCTGTTTGGCGAAATCGCTGAGTCAAGAGTCGGGCAATCACGTGAAGTTTTTAATAAAAACGAAACTAAACCAGAAGTGGTGAGCTTTGCCTCCCTTCCCCACCCCTTCTTGGTATTGTTACAGGCGCGGGGAGCGTCGTTGGCATATCTCCTTTGGCTTTTCTGCGGGGTGGACCGGGCGGGCGGGAGCGGAAGGGGCGGTGGAAGGAGGGGGATCTGGGCCGGCGGGTGCGCCTTTGCACTTGTGGGTCGGCGTTTTGGGAACAGCGGCGCATCGATCCGGACGAGACATTGGCCTTTTGTGTCTCTTGCGTCTGGTACCTTTGGCGGGCCGGCTGCCGCTGTGGGAGGCTGCGCTTGGTGCCAGCGGTCAAGGAGACCTTGCTCGGCAAAGCGACTATTGTACTTTGAGCGAGTGACTCCCGGAGGCTTTGCCGCTTTCTAGGCATTTCTCCAGGAGCTTTCTCCCCCTGGAGGCCTAGCTTCTAAATGCAGCATGTTTTTGCCTTGTGACGCTGTTTTATTCTCGGCTTTGGCGCCAAGAGTGGAATGCAATCCTTACCAGTTAATTATGGCTTCTTGGAGGAAAGAACAATAAAGTGTTGTCCTTTATGTCTTAAGTCTGTACTTCTGAGTTCAATCGCAGTAGTTGCTTTGAAGTCTTTACCTGGCGTAATTACTCACCTGGTACCCTTTATGAGCGCAAGAGCCTGCACCAAAGTGTGGGCCTCTCTTGGGTTGGCTTTAGTCAATTTCGACATAAAGAGACACCCCACTGTGTCGCGTATGTACATATGTCAAACCTCATCAAATTGTACACTTAAAATATGTGTAGTGTATTGAATGTTAGTAATACCTCAACAAAGCTTTTAAAAAGGAACACATTCAGAGAAGTAATAAATGGTAATCAAAATTAAGAACTGATAAAATGCAAAAATTTATTTCTTTTATCAATGTCACTGAGTAGTGAAAAAAACCATTATCTCTTGCCTTTTCTTGGTGAGTTGTTACTTATTTTAAAGCCTTAAATTTCTGTAAATATAGGCACATGGTTTTACCTGTGAAGTTTTTCCTAAATGAGGACATTTCATTAGTACTTTATTTACTATGGTTGTGACACCTACGAAAGCACAATGCCATCGGGCATCAGAAACAGAGAAGAGGCGTGTCTGGGTGGCTCAGTCAGTGAGCCTTTAGCTCAGGTCTTGCTCAGTGGGGAGTCTGCTCTTCTCCTTCTCCCTCTGCCCCTCCAATCCCACCATTGGTGCTTTTTCTCTCTCTCAATAAAACAAATAAAATCTTTTTTTTTTTTAAAAAAAAACAACCCAGAAAAGAAACATCACTGCCCCGGGGGCACCTGGGTGGCTCAGTCATTAAGCAACTGCCTTTGGCTCAGGTCATGATCCCGGGGTCCTGGGATCGAGCCCCACGTCAGGCTCCCTGCTCATCAGAGTGTCTACTTCTCCCTCTCCCGCTGCCTGCTGCTCCCTCTGCTTGTGTTCTCTCCCTCTCTCTCTCTCTCTCTAAAATGAATAAATAAAATCTTAAAAAAAGAAAGAAAGGAACATCACTGCCCAGTAGAGGTAACACATGACCAGTGTCAAGAAACAGGCTAATAAGAGTCAGGCTGGCCTAGGTCTGAACTCAAAATCTTGCCACTGAGCTGTAGGAGCAGCTAATTTTCCCGGGGCCTCAGCTTCTCACAGGGTCCTAAGTGAATCAGGGTCAGCAGAAGAGGAACAGAAAAAGGGATCATTTGGCCTCTATTCTGGAGTTGGTGTGGGGGGGTTGGCTCGAATATGGGCTGCTGCATGGTAGTAAAGTCTTGTGAAATTGCTGGTAGAATGGTTATCACAGAAGTTAATCCTAAGTGAAGTCCATGGAACCCCAGTGCTAGAGGGTGGGAGCTGGTGAATGTCTCCAAAATCTGAAAACTCCCCAGGCCTTGAGGACCCTTAAGGAATAAATGAGATAGTAATTGTTAGGGCCGATTTAATGTTAAAACCTGTTTAACTATTAGGGCCTGCTTAGCCAGAGCAACTCCATATTGCCTAGGTAGCTATATTGTTGTTTACACCCACAGACTTCATTCTGGGAATAAACGCCCCAGTAGTTCCTGGTATGGTTCCGGGTATCGATTCTGGGAGTAAACGCCTTAACAATAGAAGCCACATACCTTGGGTCTGTGGTTATGCCCTATAAAACCAGCCTGTGAGATTGAGGCGTCGTCACTCTTCAGAGGCGGCCCTGGCCAGTCAGTCTGACTTCTAACACTTAGCATAGAATAAAACTCTACATAACTTTCACTTTGTCTCAGTCTCGTGGTCAGTCTGACTTCTAATGCTTGGTATAGAATAAGACTGCATAACTTTCACTTTGTCTCAGTCTCCTTCCTTTGATAACGGACCCAACGTTCTGGGGGCTCGTCCGCGATCAAATGACGAGAACTGAGTCAGCATCAGAATTTCTGGGAAAAGCCTCCAGAGGTGAGATCTTGAGATTTCATTCTGCAGGATCTGGTCTGTCTGTCTGGTTGCGGAGCTCCAGGGTATAGCCTGGGAAGAACCTGGATGCAGCATTGCTCCCCAGGGCTGGAGTGGATGCAGGGACGCCCCATCCCTCCACTGGGAGATTGCCAGGGGGTTCGAGTCCCCCTAGGCGGTCAGGGGGTTCTAGTCCCCCTAGGTGGTCACCGGGGGTTCAAGTCCCCCTAGGCGGTCAGGGGACTGAGAAAATCCCCACCAGCAGCAGGTTGTATTTTTGAGTTGGGATTATATCTTGCACACCCTTAGACTTGATATCTGGTCGAGGAAGGGCTGCTGGGTCTGGTCTGCGGTTGTCTTTGTCTTGTCTTTTTGTTGTCTGTTGTGTTGTTGTGTTTGAAGAAATGGGGCAAGTGGAGAGTAAGGGACCTATGACACCCCTAAGTCTTATTCTCCAGCATTTCAAGGATTTTCAAGGTAAAACCACCCAGTTGAATGACAAGGCTTACCCAGGAAAACTCTCTAAAACTGGGAATCCTTTCTCTGCCTTCTGGCAGCACTCCCCCTTCTGTTTCTGCACCAGCTTGGATGCGGCCTGCATAACTGGCCTCTAGACCGTCCTCAGTGCTTCCTGCACCACGGCTCCTTTTCTCTTCACTGTCAAGGAGCAAAAGAACAGCCCCTGGACCTAACACCCCGCACTCCAGATCTTCCCACCCGTGTCTCAGGTAAACATTAAAAGAGGAGTGGGTCTAGGTGAAATGTAAACCACTATTTGAACTAAGTTAAGTTTGTTGGTTTAATTAAGATAGACATGTCTTTAAAGTTACAGCAGTAAATGTGAAACTTCAATCAAAATTTACTGAAGGTCAAATAAGCTCATGCTATTTGTTAAAACCTGTTATCAAAGAAATAACTAAACTGGTGGTTAATTGTCTGTCTCAAAGTTTTAATGGGTAATTGTTAAAGTAACTTTCAAAGTCTTTGGTAACCTGAAACTTTAAAGTTTTGGTTGGATGACAAATGAAATTAAATTTGTTGGACATCTAGGTCTTAACCAAATGGGATAAAATGCTAAAGCATTGAGTACTTGATGTAGGTTTGTGCTTTTGACTTCTTACTGAAAAGAAACTAAGAATATTTAAATCTGTTGGTAAATATGTTTTGTGCTTAACTGATTCATAAATTTGCCATCTACAGAATTCTGTTGTAACTATTCACAATTGGTTAGTACTTAACCATCACTAGAGACTGAAGTGTTTCTAAGAATAGAAAATTCTGCTAACTGTAACTAAGACTGATGGAAGTAAGGGAAATAACCCTATATGTAAAAAAAAAAATAGGAGATACATAAGAAAGATAAGGAATGGGAATACATTTTGTTAAAGATAAAAGGTAATTTTGTCCTAAATGAGATGGTTGTTTGAAAGGAAATGGCTTGGGACAAAACCTGGATGCAAAAGAAAGTTGTAAAAGGTTTATGAAGGGAAATCTTCAGAAAAAAAAAAATTTAGGTATGGTCAGGATGGACTACCCCCCCACAAAAAAAAACAAAAATGCCATAAGGTTTTTATTAAAAGTTTTAATGTTGTCTGAAAAACCAGAAGAAAGACAGTTGACTGATAGTAAGTTTAGAAAAAACTGTACACGCACAAAAAGAGGGCCTAAGAGAGTAAGTAGTTTTGTCTTAAAGTAAAAATGTCTGGTTGCACAAGAACGTGAAAGGAGATAATAAAAACTAAACTTGAGGGTATATAATAAGTCATAGGAGGCTTGGGGAAAATGACTTTTACTTGCCTTGTTTTATAGGTTTAAAAGGAAACAATGAAATATGTTGAAAATTTGAACATATTAGATCAGTTTTGATGGATTTATTCACAAGAAGAAAAAAAAGACGAATAAATCTTTTCCTGTAAAATGTTTCTGTTCAAATGAGGCATAGTTTTTAAGGAAGAAAGACATGTCATGACAAATCTATACTGATGATCTACTCAAGTAAATGTTAACTATTATGTATTAATTGATCTGCTGTTAAAAAGAGAATGTAAATGGTTTTCTCTTTGCCTGCCCAGAGAAACCAGTTTCTATGTTTTGTTTTATCAGATCTTAAACATCCATAATCCTATTTAAGCATGTGCTTTAAAACTTAGATTTTAACAACTGTCAACAAGATTTAAATTATAAATGAGATCTCTTTGACCCATAAGGCTTTTCCTTGGTACACTAAGTTACCCAGGAAGTACTGCTAAACCAATGATAAACCTTGGGTTCCATTTGGGTAAATGTTATAACTA
Organism: Enhydra lutris kenyoni; assembly: GCF_002288905.1. NCBI lineage: Eukaryota > Metazoa > Chordata > Mammalia > Carnivora > Mustelidae > Enhydra > Enhydra lutris. The sequence goes on from NW_019154137.1 coordinate 3,696,361, forward strand.
TTATAGAGATTCTATGCATTTCCTAAAGTTTTAATGTTTTGATAAGGGTCATTACTTGATATTTAACCATATCTATTCTGAGTTTTTTTCATTTGTAATTGTTTTAATTCTCTTGTAAAATGAATTCTGCCCTAAAGGAAATTCATATGGGAGACTTTCAGGACAAATACAGGTCTTTGATATGTTGAAATCCTGGAACTGAAATGGGTAAAAATTTCCAGAAATAAGAGCTGCATTCGAACTAAACCAGAATTAGTAACATGGGACAAGATGAACTAAAAGATTGTAATGTTATGTCTCTTAATGTTGTATCTGTTATTTTAAACATTGCTGGTTCTCTAATGTTTGCTCTTCCAGACTGAAAAAACTTTTTTTCTTAAAATGTCTGTGACTTACAGAAATGTAAAAATATTCATTTGTAAACAAATCAAGACATTCAACTTTTCTATCTGAACCCTCTGAAACCAAAAGGTCTCAGCAAGTATTCTTTCTTCCACAACAATCAGTCATTTGCATAAGTTCAATAAAAATCTGTTCTCCTTGTAACAGGACACCATTGGAAACACTGGTTATTTTACCAAGGCTTAGACTGGAATGTCAAATTTGAAAAAGACTCAGATATGACTAGACAGCTTAAAGGAACTAAGGTTGACTTTATAAAACCTGGAGCAATAAAGCCCCATGAAACTGTTGGCCTGACACCTTGCTTACAGAGTTCCCAGCAGCCTCACCAGGTCAGTAAAGAATGTCACTTCCTGGCAGGTGCAGGAACCTCAGGATACATTGGGGACCCCAGAAAGAGGAATTCACCAAAATCGACAGGTATTGCAGGCATGTCTGATGGCAAGTACTTGGCTTGGCTTCTGGCCTGGAGAGGCTATTACAAGTTCAACCTAGAGATTCCTTATAAGAAGTTCCAGCAAAGAGGCACCTGGGTGGCTCATTAGGTTAAAGCCTCTGCCTTCGGCTCAGGTCATGATCCCAGGGTCCTGGGATCGAGCCCCACATCGGGCTCTCTGCTCAGCGGGGAGCCTGCTTCCTCCTCTCTCTCTGCCTGCCTCTCTGCCTGCTTGTGATCTCTGTCTGTCAAATAAATAAATAAATAAAAAGAAGTTCTAGCAAAGCAGATTCTAAAAGATCTATATGATCACTCACTATTCTTGCTGAACTTATGTAAATAATTAGGCCAAGTTTGTTAAAACTGGACTTGTTTTTCAAATAAATTAGTCCTGATTTAGCTATCTCTGGAAATGAGGGTTATTTTAGAGAGAAAAATTATGTTTCAGTAACACACCTTTATGGATATTAAGTTCTAGATTTTGTTGTCTTTAAATGTTTATTTACCTAAGCTAGACAACTTGAGATAAACTTCAGAAAAGTTGCACAATAGCTTGTTTAGATGATCTTGCCTAATATTCTGTAGGGATAATAACAGAACCCTTTGGACACAAATATATGTTAGTTTTATGGATACCTTTTCAGACTGGTAGAGGCTTTTTCCGCCAAACATGAGATGGCAAGAATAGTAGCCAAAAAGCTACTAAAAAAAATAATTCCTAAGTTTGGGTTACCTCTCGAGATCAGGTCAAACAATGGCCCTGCATTTGTGAGTTCAGTCTCACAGGCATTGGCCAAGGCCATGGACACTAATTGAAAACTACACTGTGCCTGCCGGCCCCAGAACTCTGGACAAGTAGAGAGAATAAAACGGACTCTTAAAGAGACCTTGACAAAGTTAATTCTGGAAACTGGCAGTGGATGGATGGATCTCCTTCCCTTCGCCCTCCTTAGGGCGTGATGTACACCCTACTTAAACAAGGTTACCCCATTTAAAGTAATGTTTGGGAGACCTCCTCCACTCTGCCCATGGCTACAAGAGGTTGCCCTAGCAGAAATGACCAATCAGTCTGTACTCCAGTCACTGTAGGCGCTACAGTCTGTCTTAAAAAGAGCCCACGCAGGGATCTGAACTCCCTACCCTGAGATGGAGACGGAGGTGGAACCACATCCTTACCAACCCGGAGACTTGGTTTGGATATGCCGCCACCAAGTGGGAAACTTGAAGCCTAGTTGGAAGGGACCATTTACTATCATCCTATGGAGGACCCGAAGGATTCCAACATCTTACTGCAGGAATTAAACGGACAAAGCGTGCGGTTCCCATCCTAATTCCAGCACTACTTGTGGCAGGAATAGCAGGGTCCACAGCAATAGGAACTGCAGCTTTAATAAAGAAGGACTTAACATACTATTCCTAAAAAAGAAGGGGCTCTGTGTAGCCCTGGGAGAGGAATGCTGCTTCTGGGTATTAACGCCCTAATGTCACTTGTACAAAAAAAGAGGAATTGGGGCGATAAAAATGTCAGTCCTACAAACTCAATATAACCCCTTACAACAGAAAGACATAAAACTGGCTGAAAAGTCAAGAAATTGACTAATCTCCAAAGAAAAGGGGGGAATGTTAGGGCTGATTTAATGTTAAAACCTGTTTAACTATTAGGGCCTGCTTAGCCAGAGCAACTCCATATTGCCTAGGTAGCCATATTGTTGTTTACATCCACAGACTTCATTCCGGGAATAAATGCCCCAGTAGTTCCTGGTATGGTTCTGGGTATCCATTCCAGGAGTAAACGCCTTAACAATAGAAGCCACATACCTTGCGTCTGCGGTTATGCCCTATAAAACCAGCCTGAGATCGAGGCGCCGTCACTCTCTTCGGAGGCAGCCCTGGCCGGTCAGTCTGACTTCTAATGCTTGGCATAGAATAAAATTCTACATAACTTTCACTTTGTCTCAGTCTCGTTCCTTTGATAATGGACGCCAACAGTCATGAGTGGGAAGGCTCAGAACAGTACCCTACAGATAGTAAGTACTGCATTCAATCAGTGGACTTATTTTTATTTTGTTATTGGTGGTGGTGGAACCATGTAGCCCACAGTGTCACTGTGAGCAGAACACTGATGAAACAGACAACATTCCCAGCAGCTAGCCTGACACATAGGAGGTAAACTAAGTGGGTCTTAGTTCTCTTCCCCATTCTCTCTCCTTACTTTGAATTGTTCACCCCAAATTCAGGCCACTCCATGAAGCTCTCCCTGCTTTGTGTCCCCCAGGCCAACAACAGGGCCTTTCCTGTGGCTCTGGGATAGGATATAGGTGTTATGGGGGTGGATTTTCCTCTACCCTTCAGAGTTTTGGCTGATACAAGAATTAAGTTGACATGAGACAGATTAATAGGAGAAAATAAAATTTGATTAAGTAAGTACGGGGAACCCACATACACATGAGATTCCAGAGGCAGGCAAAATAGAGGTATATATGTCATCCTGAACTAAGGAGAAGGGGGTAGGGGTCTGGGACTACAAAGGGAAGGAAAGCAACTCACAGGAAGATGAAAAAGTAAACATTTGGTAAACATATGTTAGCTGGGCCATCTAGAAACAATAGGACACAGAGAGGAATCTTAACAAAGTGACTTTTCTAAATTCTTCTCTGTCTGGGCCCCTAATTCGTAATATACTGTGGTTATTTATGGTGGCCGCTCTCTTCTGGAGCAGGTCCCCTATCCCAAGTCCTTTAGGCAGTTAGGCAGGGAGGTCAACGTTTCTTCTCGAGTATTTTGGGCCTTGTTTTCAGCTCGGAATAATCTGCATGCCAAAGGTGCACATCTTGGGGAAGCACAGGGTGGGAAATCTAGGTTGTGTCACCCGTCATGGAGGTCAGTGCGAGCGTCTCTGTTTGCACTGACGTGTTACCCCGGACTTTGTGGACTTTAGTTGTGGTTGCTATAAGGGCAGGAAGCGGGGTGTGACAGATTGGAGTTTCCAGAAGCAGATGCTGAGGTGGAATTTGGGTACACGATGTTTAGAGGTCAGTATCTATGACAGAAATGAGTGGGAGGTGGGATCGGATGGGGCGGGGGAAGTTGAACAGAGATGTCAGCCGAACAAAGCCACGGCCGACTTCACAGGGAGGTCTGGAACATACCCATCAGAGTATCCCACAGCAGGCTGACAAGGCTGGGTCTTTATACCTTCCTCTCTTTCAATCACGGGATATGGACTGTCCCAGGAGGAGCATGACCCCACAACCTGGAGTGGAGGCAGACCCTAAGTGGGTGCCAGTTGGTGTCTGAGCACGCATCCCACACCTGGGCGCCAGGTCCTTCCTCAAATGGTGATCTGGAGGGTACATTCTGTGTCCACCACACTGGGGGGTGAACCAGCGACATAGTAACACATATCCAGGAGCTGTGGTAAGGGAAGGACAATCTGAATGGGATCCTAAGTTACAGAAATAAATATAGGTATAATAGGTTTTCTTCTAGTTAATGTCCTGAACTCCCTGACTCCACGCCAGGAGTCCTTAACCGAGGGTCCGTAGATGGAGTTCAGAGGGGCTCGTGACCTGGGATGGGGAAAAAACAGCATCTTTATCCGAACCAGTGTTTTACTGAAATTGAGGATTTCCTTAAATCATGGGTATAGGCAACAACCCACAGTAGATTTAGCAAAACCTATGACTTAGTCACCAGTAGAAACTGTGGCTGTGTTTGATATCACATGACTGTTACTGTCAGTATCTGCGCACGTGCTTTATGTGCAACAGCACTTCAACGTTGTTACTTTGTAAAGATTTTATTTAATTTGTCAGAGAGAGAGGAGCAAGAGCCAGCACAGGCAGACAGAGTGGCAGGCAGAGGCAGAGGGAGAAGCAGGCTCCCCGCCGAGCAAGGAGCCCGATGTGGGACTCGATCCCAGAACGCTGGGATCATGACCTGAGCCGAAGGCAGCTGCTTAACCAACTGAGCCACCCAGGCGTCCCACGTTGTTACTTTTTACATCTCTAGATCTTGCTATTTATTTTTTTAAAGATTTTATTTATTTATTTGACAGAGAGAGACACAGTGAGACAGGGAACCCAAGCATGGGTAGTGGGAGAGGGAGAAGCAGGCTTCCCGCTGGGCAGGGAGCCCGAATTGGGGCTCAATCCCAGGACCCTGGGACCATGCCCTGAGCCAAAGGGAGACACTTAACCGACTGAGCCACCCAAGCGCCCCTAGGTCTTTCTATTTTATATAAGAAGAAGCCCATATTATATCACATATTATTGAATATTCTAATAATTATATTTTGATATAATTAGGTTCTTTTGTAATCTTATATATATTATATATGTGTGTGTATTTAAAACATTATTCTATGTCAGGGTTCATAAGCTTCATCAAATTCTTAAAGAGGTGCATGGCACAAAACACATTAGGAAGTCCTGTAGTAGAAGTCTATGCTGCTAGAGGTGACTTACATTAGGTAATTTATACACAAACCATCCCCCAACCCCATACAACACAATGACTCCCAACATTGCTCCCCATTATTTCCCAAATAAAACACATTAGAAAGAAAGAGAGAAAATTCTGCTTCAGGACCTTTAAGTCTTGTCATGCAGTTATTTCATTCACTCGGGGTTGTAGGTTCAAGCCCCATGTTGGGTATAGAGATTACTTAACAATAAAATCTTAAAAAAACAAAAACAAAACCATAGGGGCATATATATCTTTTCAAATTAGTGTTTTCATTTTCTTTGGGTAAATACCCAGAAGTACAATTACTGGATCCCATGGTATTTCTATTTTTAAGCTTTTGAGGAGCCGCCATACTGTGTTCCCACCAACCACACACGAGGCATCCCTTTTCTCCACATCCTCACCGACACTTGTTGTTTCTTGTCTTTTTTAGCCTAGCCATTCTGACGGGTGTGAAGTTTGTCTCACGCTTTTCAGCTTTGAACCAGGTATTATCATTAATAGCTGTGCCAAAACAATTTGATTTGGGCTTAATAGATTTCCACTTTGAACTTCCAGTTTCTATAGGCAGTCGCACAAGCTCTTGGCTCACCAGGTGGCGGGGTCAATGGGAAGTGTGGGAAATCACAGGGTTAGGTGTACCTGGAGTATGTGTAGGGAATAGAGACTAAGCAGCCCTGCATATAGCACATAGAGAGGGTAGTCTGAACATTCTAGCAACAATGGTTATGCAATTTATGCATGGTATGAATCTACAGCTATTTATTTTACTGACTGATAGTGCTTTCCTGTTTTGTAGTAAATCCTCTTGACAGTACTGAGCACAAATAAATGAACATACGTATTTATGAAAATGTAGGTACTGAATTTAATGATTTACATGTAACTCACCCAAGATGTCTGTTGACATCTGACACCCATGCGGGCCACAGAGATAGAACTGATCACACAAAAACCAGAAGATACCTGTCCACTGACAAAACATCAGCATCTACCTCGGAATTCAGTAGTTATTTCACAATGGAATATTACTCAGCCATTAAAAAGAACGAAATCTTGCCATTTGCAATGATACAGATGGAGCTAGAGAATACAATGGTTAGAAAAGCAAGTTAGAGGAAGACAAATACCATATCATTTCGCTCATTGTGGAATTTAAGAAACAAAAAGGAAAAAATAGAGAGAGAGAAAGAGAGAGAGAGAGAGAGACAAACAGACTCTTAACTCCAGAGAACACATGGATGGTTACCAGAAGGGAGGAGGGTCAGGGGGTGGGGGAAATAGGTGACAGGGATGAAGGAGGGCGCTTGTCCTGATGAGCAAGGGAGGGGGGACTGTTAAATCACTAAACTCTACACCTAAAATTAACATAACACTGCATGTTAACTGTACTGGAATTAAAATTAAAAAAAGTTGGTGGTTACCTTAATAATGTGCTCAAGGATCACATACAGGTATAGAAGATTTACATATAACTCTGTAAAGCATAACTTTTCAAGATCAAATGGTTGTTCGAAACTCATTTGCTTATTTTTTATCCTTAATTTCCTTGTGTATGTATGAAAAATGAAGTGGCAGCTATTGAAGTGTTGGCTGAATTTAGCAAACAAATGTTCTCATGATACCAACTTTACATCAGGGTCTCTAGGTGCTTCAAATACAAGTTAAATTAATAATAGTGCAATGATTCCATCCAACGTATCGGATCAAATAACAATTTTGGAAGTTAATACATTTATTTGTTTTTTTTTTCAGTGATAATGTGAACATAAATTCTAGCGGAGGAAAATGTGGTAAAAATGTTTTACTCAATTAAGAAGTCTGTATCACAGGAATATTGAGATTGGTCATAGTACACATATAACTGATAACTGCATCCAAACAAACTGTAATATTTTTTCAAAGATTATTTATTTGAGAGAGAATCCACGCAAGAGAGCAAGCAGGGGGGCAGAGGAAGAGAATCTTCAGTCTTCCCCCTAATCATGACCTGAGCCAAAACGTAGAGTCCAAATCAAAGAGTTGGAGGCTTAACCGACTGAGCCACCCAGGCTCCCCAAACAAACTGCAATAGTATGTATTTTCTCTATAGACACAATTAGTGTCTGAACATTTTTTGTATGTGACAAAGTTCACGTTGACTACCCCCCAAAATAAGAAAAACTTAGCATGGCAGCATCAGATTTTAGAAACATTTGATCTTCTGAAGAACTACTTTGTTACTCCACCTAAGTGTCCTACAATGGCACTGGATTTTTTAAAAAGAGAGTTCTCTCAATTTCAGGGTCTTTTGTTCAATATCACGTGAAAATATTTAATCAAAATATTCAACAAATAGAAGGCTAAAAGAAATCCCTTTGGCTTTTGAAGCTTTTAGTGAGTTGCGGTTAATGAAAACAGGAAGGCATTAAAATGTTTCCCTAAAAAAGGATTGGAACAGATTACAGTGAGAAACAAATAGGACTGAATCATGAAATTCTGTAATTGTGCTTTGGGATATCTTGCCTTGTGAAAAGACACTTGACTTTTTTTTTTTAAGATTTTATTTGTTTGTTTGACAGACAGAGATCACAGAGAGGCAGAGAGGCAGGCAGAGAGAGCGGGGGGTGGGGTGAGGTGGGGAGCAGGCCCCCCGCTGAGCAGAGAGCCCGATGCAGGGCTTGATCCCAGGACCCTGAGATCATGACCTGAGCCAAAGGCAGAGGCTTTAACCCACTGAGCCACCCAGGCGCCCCAACACTTGACTTTTTGATAGAGTTCTTATTTCTTAATTGGATAAAATTTTAATTGGGTACGTTTATATTCTGTACCTGAACAAAACAAAATTTGAGAAGGCCTATGATTTTCAGCATCCAAATGTGAAATTTCCAAAAGAAACAGAGAGACAACTTTTTAAATGAGTTTTGTCTTGTGAAAACATTTGTTGAAGAATGACATTTTGGGGCGCCTGGTGGCTCAGTCGGTTAAGCATCTGCCTTCAGCTCGGGTCATGATCCCAGGATCCTAGGATGGACTTCCCCATAGGGCTCCCTGCTCGGCGGGGAGCCTGCTTCTCCCTCTGTCTGCTGCTCCTCCTGCTTGTGCTTTGTCTCACTCTATCTCTGTCAAATAAATAAATAAATAAAATCCTTTTTAAAAAAGTATCATTTTTAAAAGTATCATTTTTGTCAGAGAGAGAGAGAGCACAAGAGGGGGGAGCAGCAGACAGAGGGAGAAGCAGGTTCTCCGCAGAACAGGAAGCCCTATGGGGGACTCGATCTCAGGACCCTGGGATCATGACCTGAGCCGAAGGCAGACACTTAACCAATTGAGCCACCCAGGTGCCCCTAAAAATAAAATCTTAAAAAATAATTTTTAGGGGTGCCTGGGTGGCTCAGTCAGTTGAGTATCTGACACGATTTTGGCTCAAGTCATAATCTGAAGCATGTGAGATGGAGCTCCAAGTCAGGCGTGGAGCCTGCATAAGATTCTTACTCTCCTTCTGGCTCTGACCTCCCTGCTCTCTCTGTCTCTCAAAATAATAATAATAATAAATTCACTTAAAAATTTTTTGAAAAATATTTTATTTATTTACTTGAGAGAGAGTAAGAGAGAAAGCATGAGAGGGGAGAGGGTCCGAGGGAGAAGCAGATTCCCTGCTGAGTAGAGAGCCTGATTCGGAACTTGATCCCAGGACTCCAGGATCACAACCTGAGCCGATGGCAGTCGCTTAACCAACTAAGCCACCCAGGCACCCACTTTAAAAAATTTTTAATGGGGGGGGCGCCTGGGTGGCTCAGTGGGTTAAACCTCTGCCTTCGGCTCAGGTCATGGTCTCAGGGTCTTGGGATCGAGCCCCGCATCGGACTCTCTGCTCAGCAGGGAGCCTGCTTCCTCTTCTCTCTCTGCCTGCCTCTCTGCCTACTTGTGATTTCTGTCTGTCAAATAAATAAATAAAATCTTTAAAAAAATTTTTTTAATGGGGATAATAGTAATAGACTCATTGGGTTATTGTAAGGATGAAATGAGGTAACATGCATAACACACTTAGCACAGTGCTTGGCAGATAGAGCACTCGATAAACATGAACTATTATTATTGTTTTTGTTACTATTATTAAGAGGCTATGTTCTTGATTGCTGTTAAATTATCTTTATCACTGACTTGGTGTCCTAACATTAGCAGATTGGTGGCTTGACCTTGTCTTTACCTAGCAAAGGAATCCAGTGATCAGGAAGATTCACCATATTAAATCATAGCATTGACCAGCATTTTCAAGAATGTTTTCTTTAGAATGTTGGCCCTGGGGGCGCCTGAGTGGCTCAGTGGGTTAAAGCCTCTGCCTTCGGCTCAGGTCATGATCCCGGGGTCCTGGGATTGAGTTCCGCATTGGGCTCTCTGCTTAGAGGGGAGCCTGCTTCCCTCTCTCTCTGCCTGCCTCTCTGCCTACTTGTGATCTCTGTCTGTCAAATAAATAAATCTTTAAAAAAAAATATGTTGGCCCTGTAAGATGCTCTGTCAGCAAAATGTTCTGCAGTCGACTGCCATTGGGAAGCTCTAGCCATGTTCTTGCAAATTTGTAATACTGTGTTAGCACTGTAAAAATCTGAGAAGCCTTGCAGTAAAGAAACACTTTAATTTTGTTTAACCCTCATTTTCCCAGTTTATTTGTAGCCTCTCCTCTCTTCTTTGTATGTAATCCCTCAAAATAAACAGAGTATTCTAAAAAATATATTTCATGAAACACGGATCCAGTCTTTTTCATTTCAGAAATGGAAGGCCCAATTGGGGGGACTTTCCCAAGGCCACACAGTAATAGTGGATTCTAAGGCCTTGATCTGAGGTCTCCAAATCCGTATGACTTTTTTTTTCTAGGAAAGTCGTTTTGTATGTTATAATCTTTGGGCCATGGATCAACTGATGTGGGCTATATATTAATTAGGAAATGTATGATACCTTTGAAAGGACAAGACTATTTTATAATAGCCAGAGGTTTTCTATTGTAAAATCTACGGCTTCAACAGCCTCCATACTCTCTGGGACTAAAGGTCTCCACTCACAGGCAGTAGGCAGGGACCTTAGACCACAGTTAATGGGACATTGTCTCTTGAACTGACACAAGATGAACGCCAGGGGGCGCACTTTCCTAAGGCTATCAACTAAGATTTACAGAGCCACAAGGCATAGACGCAGGGAGAACGCGGAGGAAGACAGAAGACACTATCACTGTGGGGTCATAATGATGTTTAAGATATTAAAGCCATGGAAGACAAATTAGAAAAGAAAAGGAATCCAAATAGCACTGTATCAATGTATAAAACTTCTGTTTCATAATCAACAAAAGTAAGGTAAAAAAATGTAATGTGGGTGTGCCTGGTGGCTCAGTGGGTTAAGCCTCTGCCTTCAGCTCAGGTCATGGTCTCAAGGTCCTGGGATCGAGCCCCGCATCGGGTTCTCTGCTCAGCGGGAAGCCTGCTTCTCCCTCTCCCACTCCCCCTGCCTGTGTTCCCTCTCTCTGTCAAATAAATAAAATCTTAAAAAAAAAAAAAAAAGAATTTGGGAAGAGCAGAGACGAGGTGTGTCTTGCTCCCCACTGCATTCCTAGCCCCTGAGGCAATGCCTGGCATACAGTAAGTTCCCTATCCACAGAAACTTCTCTACCTGAGACATTTCTCAGACTCACAAAGCTGTATGGAGAGCAAACATGGCCAACTCTTTCTGCCACTCACAGATGGTTATTGACCATCATTTCAGTCTCTGGTACTGGTGTTCATCAGGCATGTTTGCTGTGGTTTTGCTTTGGTTTGAGCAGTTTAATGAACATTTTTTTAAAGATTTTATTTATTTATTTGACAGACAGAGATCACAAGTAGGCAGAGAGGCAGGCAGAGAGAGAGGAGGGGAGGAAGCAGGCTCCCTGCTGAGTAGAGAGCCCCATGCAGGGCTCCATCCCAAGACTTGGGATCATGACCCGAGCCGAAGGCAGAGGCTTTAACCTACTGAGCCACCCAGGCGCCCCTTAATGAACATTATTAATGTATATATCTGATACATACAAAAGCAGTGGGAGTGTTGAAAGTTCCAGTAAGAAGCGATGTAGGGTTATAAAATGAAATGAAATGAAACTAGAATGAAATGAAACTAGAATGTGAAAGTTACCAGGGTTGCACAAAAATCTACATAAAGAGTAGTGAACATTCTTTTTTTTTTTTTTTAAATAGGCTCCACACCCAGCATGGAGTTCAACATGAGGTTTGAACCAATGACCCTGAGATTAAGACCGGAGCCAAGATCTAGTTGAACATTCAACCAACTGAGCCACCCAGGCGCCCTGACTAGTGAACATTCTGTTGGGTAAATACAAGATCATACAACATGTGAAGTATGCTTTGCTTATGAAGGACTCCCCCGCCTCCAAAAAAAAAAAATCAAGAAGAACCATCTATCTCAACTGAGGAAATAAATGTCCTAGGCTCATTCCCAGAGCACCTTATTTTGGGATGTGGGTAGAGCTAAAGGTCTTTGCCCGCCTTCCAAGTCTTTTTTCAATCCTTTTATGAAACGTTACCATCCCAAGCTTCTCTGAAAATGATTATTGTGAAATCTTGTATTTAAAGATGTTATAGCAAAAAGCCAGGATAATCGATCTATATAAAGAAGGGTCGCATTCTCTTAAAAAGAAAAAAGTCAGTGAATCCCTCCCATTGTGTATCCCCTTGCTCCATCTGTATAGGATTTTACAAAATATTATCATCTAGATTTTGGAATATATTACCATTTTTTGAGTGCCCATTAGAGGTCAGGCACTTCTTAACATTATCTTATTTAATCCTCACAATGTCTCTGTGAGACTGATATTATTATCTCCTAGATTAGGAAACTAGGATGCTTAAAGGTTAAGTAACTTCCCCAAAGTCACACAACTATGAAGTGTTTATCCTGGAATTGGAAGCATCATTTTGTTGGATTCCAACATGCTCCTTACACTATATCAACCTGCCCCCCTTAAGTTCATCCTTACAACAAGCATGTAAAGGAAAGTAAGAAAATTATCCCCCCCCCCTACTTGAATGAAAACAGTAAAGCCCAGAACTCAGATCTTCTGTCTCAAATCACTGTACTTTTACTTCGCTGGTTAAAGGTTAATGGTCAGAACTTTTACAAGGGGGACCCCTGGGGGGCTTAGTCAGTTAAGCTCTGTCTTTGGCTTGGGTCAGGATCCCGGGGTCCTAGCCTGCTTGTGTGCGCTCTCTCTCTGACAAATAAATAAAATCTTTAAAAAACAAACAAACAAAAAAACCTTTACATGGGTTGGACTTTCTTAGTGACCAGAGAGTAAACACCTGGGGAGAGGTGGGAACGGGGTGGGCCTGCTCTCTTGGTGGGATGAGGGAGGGAACCAGCAGCACTGGCTCTAGCCCTTGGATTTTGTTCCAGAGCTGCTAGGTACTTCCCTGGCTTTTTGGCAACATTCCTAATCTGCTCAGTGGAAATTGCCCATTGCTGACTTTGACTCTTCAAATGCAATCCTGGCCAGACTGTGTGGGACATGATAGGTTATGCGTGTCCTTTCAAAACACTATGTTCTGGATTAGGCCTTTGGACAATTGGTTTGGGCAAATGGTCTTGTAGGACTAATTACATCTTGTCCCATGGATCTTTAGGGAAGTTGAACAGAATGACCCATTTGAGGATTAACTCTTCACGTGCTATCTTGGAACCCAGGGCTGGCTGGGACAGGCTAGGGTGCTAGGGGAGATATTAAAACCTGAGGACAGATTCTGGTCAAATTTCCTGAAATGATTTCCCTGGGAATTATAGGTTTTGAATTTTAATAAGATTGGACCTCTCCCTTTCTAATGTATATGTGTGTTTATCCCTGTGGATTCCAAATATTACTATTGACTTTAGCTTGCCATTAATCTAATATTAAACATTTTCTAAAGCAGTTGCATAACACTGATGCCAAGTACACAAAGATAAATGTATGAAAATGTAGAGGACTTCTGCCTCCATCCGAGAGGGAGTAACAACCCTTGGGATTTACCCTTTGCCTGAACCAACCAAGAAAAAAAATATATAGAAAATGCATCAAACAATAGTTTTCTAGGACCCATCAGGCAATGTAGGAAAAGTGATCCCTGAAAAATGGTTAAAAAGTAAGGTGTACCCCCCAACCCAGGCTGGATACAAAAGTTGGGGGGTTCAGTACAAACAAAAAAAATAGAGGCCTGGGTCGCCTGGGTGGCTCAGTCGTTAAGCGTCTGCCTTCGGCTCAGGTCATGATCCCGGGGTCCTGTGATGGAGCGCTGCCTCTCTACTCAGTGGGGAGTCTGCTTCTCCCTCTGCTTGCTGCTCCCCTGCTTGTGCCTTCTCTCTGACAAATAAATTAATAAAATCTTAAGAAAAAAAGTAGGGGGTCCTTATTCAAAAGGCAGGGAAGAAGTTTCCCTTTCTCCCAGTCGCTCATGCTGTCATGATTTTTTAAAAAGATTTTTTTTGTTTTTATTTATTTATTTGACAGAAAGATCACAAGTAGACAGAGAGGCAGGCAGAGAGGGGAGAGGGGGGAAGCAGGCTCCCTGACAAGCAGAGAGCCCGATACAGGGCTCGATCCCAGGACCCTGAGATCATGACCTGAGATCATGACCTGAGCCAAAGGCAGAGGCTTAATCTACTGAGCCACCCAGGTGCCCCTAAAAAGATTTTCTTTATTTGTCAGAGAGAGAGAGCACACAAGCAGAGGGAGCAGCAGGCAGAGGGAGAAGCAGGCTCCCGGCTGAGCAAGGAGCCCCACGCGGGACTGGATCCCGGGACACCAGGATCATGACTGAAGCCGAAGGTAGACACTTAACCGAATGAGCCACCCAGGCGTCCCTGTCATGGTGATTTTTTTTAAGTGCTATTTATTGTTGCATTCCTCAGGCACGAGACCCTTTGAGGGCAAATGCAGACCCTCAGAGGTGCCCAGAAGCCATGCCCTCTGACAAGGCATGACACACGTGCTTAGTGCACACCCGCTGCTGGCTACTCCCTCACGCCAGCTGCCGTATCGCTGCCCCAGGGAAGATGAGCAAGGAATTTGCACTTCCCATAAATCTGACACCCCCAACGACTGTGGATGAGTAGCCCCCAGGGGTACTGAAAACTCTGGGCCAGGATGATTTGGAACCTGGATAAAAGGAGGCAAGAGGTTTATCCCTGCGGAATCTTCTGCTGAATGTACTGCGGGCTGCCGACCTGCGACACAATGGTCACCACCATGCCCTGCCCTGATACACCACAGAGACAGACACCTAATTCTGACTCTCTCTGTGCCCAGGCCCGTCCCCACTGGAGACAAGAGGGTGGCATTAGTTGCTGGGCAAGGGAAGAGAGGGGGAGGCTGAGGTGCCAGAGGGTGAGGGCACCTGTCCCAGAGAAGCAATGAGACAGAGGGGAAGAGGGCCATGTGTGAACCCCGGTCCCAAGCCTCTAGTGCACGCGCTGCAGTCCCATGGGCCTTCACTTACAAAACACACATTCAAAGATAAAATTATAAGGAATTTCAAGATGGTGACCACAGAGCACTAAATCCAGAGGAGATCGGGCGCGTTCAGGGTGGTATGGCCGTAGACAGAGCATTAAATCCAAACACAGGCCCTTTGGGGTTTGCGGCCCTGTGCCACTTGCTTGGGCTACCAGTTTGTGAAGCTGTTCCTATTTACCAGGGAGGGGGCACCGAGACAGCCTGGCAGACTTCCTGAATTAGGGAGACATGGCTGAGCGTCTGGAGACACCAAGGCAGCTAGAGCACGTAAGAAAGAAGAGCAGAGAGGAGAGAACTGCACAGAGGGAGAACTCCAAAGATCTGCAGATGGTGTCCCTCAAATATTCAGCAGAGTACTAAGCAGCGGGCGCCCGGGGGGCTCAGTTGATTAAGCGACTGCCTTCAGCTCAAGTCATGATCTTGGAGTCTCAGGATCGAGTCCCGCATCGGGCTCCCCGCTCACTGGAGAGTTGCTTCTCCCTCTGACCTTACCCCCTCTTGTGCTCTCTCTCTCATTCTAATAAATAAATAAAATTTTAAAGAGGAATACTAAGCAGTGCATTCACGTGAGAAAACTACCAGGGACAGGGGAAGAACCATCTGAAAGAATTAGAGGACACAGTGCCTGGTGCACACATAAGGCCAGAAACGGTGCCTGATCCCACCAGCCGGAATGGAACAAGCTCATGATTTATAGGGCATCACGTAGAGTACAGCTAGGTCTTGCCTGAGTAGTGCAGAATACTACCAAGAAGCTCAAGAAGATTTATAGGAATACAAAAAGATTCAAGACCCAACATAATGAAAATGACAGTGCCTGGTATCCAATCGAAATCATAAATGAGTCAAGTAAATACAAGCCATAATGAGAATAATCAATTTATCAAAAACAAAGCAGAAATGTTAGAATTAGCAGAGAAGAATATTAAAACAGTTATAACTGTATTCCACATGTTTAAAAAATGAAGTAGAGACTTGGAAGATAGGCAAAAGCAAGAAAATAAAAGTAAACAAATGGGACCACATCAAACTAAAAAGCTTCTGCACAGCAAAGGAAACCAGCAACAAAATGAAAAGGTGACCTACTGAGTGGGAGAAGATATTTGCAAATCACACATCTAAGAAGGGGTTAATATATCCAAAATATATAAAAACTCATACAACTCAGTAAGCAAACACCAAAACCAAACAATGTAATTAAAAAAATGGGCGGAAGAACTGAACAGACATTTTTCCAAAGACATACGAGTGGCCAACAGGTACACAAAAAGGCGCTCAACATCACCAGTGATCAGGGAAATGCAAATCCAAACCACAAGGAGTTATCTAATATCTAATAGGACTATCATCAGAAAGACAAGGGATAACAAGTGTTGGGGAGGATGTGGCGAACAGGGAACCAGCCTGCATTGTTGGTGGGAATGTAAATTTGTGCAGCCAATACAGAAAACAGTATGGAGGTTCCTCAAAAATTTAAAAACAGAACTACAGTAGTTCCCCCTGAGATGAAGTCAGAAAAAAATATTAAAATATACATACAAATGTATATATATATATATGATATATATACAATAAATATAAAATATTTTATACATTATATAAAATAATTTGTTCAGTTATTCAGCAAGTATTTATCACCTACTGTGGTAGACTGAATGTCTATCCAACATAACATCCAAATCCCTAAAATGTATGTCGCCTTATGTGTAAAAAGAGTTTTTGCATGTCAGATTAAGGAGTTTGAGATGAGATTATTTTGAATTATCTGAGTGGTTCCAAAATGCCATCACAAGTGTCCCTATGGGAGAGAGGCAGAGGGAGATTACTGAGAAGAAAGCCGTATGATAGCAGAGTCAGAGAAGGTGCTATGCTGCTAGCTTTGAAGATGGAAGGAAGGGGACAAGAGCCAAGGACTGCAAGGAATGCGACTTAAGTATCTAATACTGGAAATGCCAAGGAAACCGATTTTCCCTTAGAGCCTCTGCAGGGTGTGTGGCTTGCCAACACTTTGGTTTCAGCCCGGTGAATCTGATTTCCAGCTTCTGGCCTCTATTTAACTGTGAGAGAATTAATTTCTGTGAGTTTAAGTCACCAAATTTGTGGTAATTTTTTTTACAGCAGCCACAGGCAACAAATGCACTATTATGGCTAGACACTGCTCTAAGTGTTTGAGATGATCAAGGAACAAAACAAAGGCCTCTGCCTTAATGGAGCTTAAACTCTACTCTAGTGGAGTAAACAGACAATATATCATATGCATATTAAACAAGTAAATTGATATTTTAAATACAGTGGCTATGGTAGGCCTCATTGAGGAAGAGGTGTCTGAGCAGACTTTTAATTTGGTGTTTATTTAAAAAACGAGGACAAAACTAAAATACTGGATACTACCTTGTAAGTTAGGAAAGAGATGATTATTATCTCAAGTGTTCTAACATCCACATATGATTTGGAAGAACTGGTATTAACTTGAGACTTGTTAAACATACATGCTAACATATCAAGGGTCATCAATGAAAGAACAGAGATAGAATGTATAATCTCCAAATTAATAGTGGGGGAAAATGGAATAAGAAAATAAAATTCAATTTTTTTTAAGCTGATAAAGGAGAAAAAGCAAAGGAAATTAGAACAGATAGACAGCAACCAGTAAGATGTTAGAAACAAATACAAAAAAATGTGACCTCAGAGATGCAAACGGATATAATATTCCAGTTAAAGGAGGTTGTCAAATAAGGGGCAGAAAGGGAAAATCCCCCTAAAATGGAAAGACACTCCTAAAATATGAGAACACAGAAAGGCTGACAGTTAAGCAATGAAGAAATATACCAAGCAAATACTAGCCAAAAGCCTGAGTAGTTCTACTAATGTAAGTCAAAACAGAATTTAAAATGCATTGTTTGGGACTGAGAAGGTCACTACAGCAAGATAAAAGGTGGGGCACTGTAACGTTCCTTCCTCAATTTTTGATAGGTTAAAACTAAAGACAAAAAATTAATAACAATACAGAATGTTCGAAGAACCTAGTTAACAAACTTGGCTGGAAACGGCTAAGAATATTCACGTACCAGTCTTCTCGTTCACTGGGAGGTTTCTCCAATGTGAAGGTGGAATGCTTGATCATAGGGTTTGTATATTTTCAGAGAAGACTACAGATAGAATTCAAGTTCTGTGTACCCCTCTACCTTATTCTCCTTCACCCTTCCCCAGGAGATCACCACGGTCCTGGACGTGCTGTTTATCATTCTAAAGCAATTTCAAAATGTACTAGTTCACATGTTTATGTGTAGCCCTTAAACATTATAAAGTATTATTTATACTTTTAAAAAAGGAATTTTAATTATTTACTTTTTATAAGTTATTTAAAATTTATATAAATGGGGGGGGCACCAAGCTGTCAGAAGAGCATGTGACTCTTGATCTCAGGGTTGTGAGTTCAAGCCCCACACTGGGTACAGAGATTACTAAAAGAAAATAAACTTAAAAAAATAAAACTTATGGGGGTGCCTGGGTGGCTCAGTAGTTAAGCATTTGCCTTCAGCTCAGGTCATGATCCCAGGGTCCTGGGATCGAGCCCCACATCAGGCTCCCTGCTCAGTGGGGAGCCTGCTTCTCCCACTCTCCCTGCTTGTGTTCCCTCTCTCCCTGTGTTTCTCTATCAAATAAATAAATAATCTTAAAGGAAAAAAAAGAATTGCTTAGTTTTAAGATGTGGGCACCTTTGACTTTACAAAACACTACCATGTTACTTTTCCAAGTAGTTTGTGCCAATTTATATCAACACCATCAAGTTTACATTGCTGATAACTGTCATCTAGTATCAAGACTTCTCCATGTTTGCCAATCTGATGCATGTGAAATTGGACCTGTTTTATTTTGCGTCCCTGTGATTAGATTGATCTCAAATTCATTGGCTGCTGGGGCTTCCTCTTCTATGAAAAGCCTATTCATACTCTTTGCTCACTTTTGAGTCTCCTGTTTTTACTTATAAAGTTTGTAATGTATGCACAGTAAGGTTCATTTTGGTGTATACTTCCACATTGTAACAAATACAATATGTAACTCCACAATTAAGATACAAAATGGTTCCGTTGACTCCTGAGATTCCCTCTTACTGTCCCCTTTGTGGTCAAGTGCCTCTCCCCACACCAACCCATGCTAATCATTACTCTGTTTTCTACTCCTCGTTTTGCGTATTACACGATGTAATGTAGAAGGAATTATACCATATGCAGCCTTTTGATTCTAGCTTTTTACATTTAACATAATGCATAGGAGAGCCACATTACTGAATGTATTAATAGTGTGTTCCTTTTATTTAAGTAAGCTCTACAGCCAAATTGAACTCTCAACCCTGAGATCAAGAATCATACGCTCTATCAACATCCTGAGCCAGCCAGGTCCCCCAGTAATTTGTTCCTTTAAATTGCCAAGCAGTATTAGTATTCCATTCATGTAGGTACCAACCACTTGTTTTATTCACCAGCGGGACAGCTTGATTGCTTTAAGTTTTTGGTAATTATAAATAAAATTACTGCATTTACATACAGGCTTTTGTGTAAACATAAGTTTTCATTCCTCTTTGGTAAATTAGGAGTAGGAGTTCTTTAATTTTAATTTTAATATGCATACTTAAGAGAGTCCCTCCTTCTGAACAGAGGCCTTACTACATTTATATCCCGAACTCTTTCCCTCTTCTGTTAGCTTGTTTAGTGGCTTAGTGCCAATCTTATTTTTACCTTCCCCAACAAAAATAGTCATTTTACTTTTAGTCCATGTTTATTTGAATGCATGAACATTTCAACAATTAATGTGATCACCATTTCTTCTTGCATCCCACTCACTTCTAAAAAGCACATTTTAATGATCTGCTTTGGAATGATAAATTGGATTAAGTGAACAGAATGTTCTAGTATTATGACAGAACCTGGTATCTCCAAAATACATATTCTTGGATGATAGAACCTAATCATCTATTTCATGTAGGATGCTACACACTGGTCCAGAACAATTGACTTTTCTAGTCCACTTCAGCTGTGAAGGAGATGACCCTCTGTTTATTATTGCCTACATAAGAGACGAGGGAGAAGGCTAACAGATGCCCCCCTGGACCTCACTTCAGGATCCTCGAGGTTTTCATGCTACTCTTCTCTATAAACATTTGACCCGTGTATATCTAATTTCCTCTTAACATAATCAAATGAAAAATTATATTAAGCAGAATACTTAATATTCCTAAACACTTTATGAGTTATCAACTATTTTAAGAATATTTATGAAAGTCAGACAAAAAGGGGGAAATGTCTGTGGTACCTTTCTCTATCATCAAAGCTCCTTAACTCAAAGAGTAATTAGAAACAAATCTTTGAAAAATGCCAACTCCACAGCTCATATTGCAACTAGTGTTTTAGGACAGACATGTAGGTCTGATTCTGGGGAAATTTGCCTTTGCTTTTTTGGGGTGTTATCTTTTTTAAAATCTAGCAAATTCCATACTGCCCTTTTAAATATGTTAACCGCTGTGAAGAAGTTCCCATTATTTTTTTCAGACAATTATCTTTTAAAAATGTTTTCATAAGATATTAACATACCAATGATTTAAATAAATCAACAGTGAAATAGATGTGCTTAATAAAAACTGGCAAATGTTTTGTTTTGGTATTTATGCGTGTGTGTGGGTGTGTGTATGTATGTATTTATAGTTATCTATTTATCTACTTATTTATTTAGTAGGCTCTACACCCAGCGTGGAGCCCAATGTGGGGTCTGAACTCACGACCCCAATATCAATACTTTACCTGAGATCAAGATTCAGACATTTAACCAACTGAGCCAACCTGGTGCCCCTGGAAAATGTTTTAAAAAATAACTTTTGGGGTGCCTGGGTGGCACAGTCATTTGGGTTTCCTACTCTTGGTTTCCACATAGGTCATAATCTTGGGGTTGTGAGATCGAGCCCTACATTGGGCTCTGTGTTCAACAGGGAGTCTGCTTTGGATTCTCTCCCTCTGCCTCTCCCCACATGCCCCCCGTGCAAGTGCTAATAATTAAATAAAATCTTTGAAAAAATAACTCTGACATAGAAGAAGAAAATACCTTTATGTATAGCAGGGACTTTTAATCAACACAAAACAGTTAAATACCTGAAAACAACTCACTCTTTGATAATTATTTTCAACTTAATGCCTTACTGGCTACTTAAGACTGATTTAGGAAACATAAAAGATATTACCTCTATGTCAACGGGCATACAATGTATAAAGATAGAATTTGTGAAAATAACCACACAAAGGAGGAGGGCAGAGTTGTATAGAACAGTTTCTGTATCCCATTGTAGCTAAGCCGGTTACCAATTCATATTAGTTTGTTGTAAATTTAAGATGTCAACTGCAATCTCCTAACCACCAAGAAAATAAGTAAAATGACAGGGAAAAAAGGAATGAGAAGGAAATCAATACTTATTGATGTATTAAATAAAAAAACATGTATTACAAAAAAAACCAAAAAAATGCATTACAAAAAAACATTCAAACACAAAAGATAGTAATAAAGGTGTTGAGAAACAAAAGATGTAAGATGTATAGCAAACAAATAGCAAAATGGCAGTTTTATTAGTCATTACTTCAAATGCAAATGGCTTAAACTCTCCAATCAAAAAAGGCAGATTGAAAAAATGGATTAAAAAAAACATTAACTATAGGCTGTCTATAAGATACTTGCTTTAGATCCCAAAACATAAATAGGTTGAAAGAGAAAAAAGGGATAAAGATATTGCATGCAAATAGTAACCAAAAGAGAGCTAGAGTGGCTCTATTACTATCAGACAAAATAAACTTTTAAGTAAAAAAGTGTACAAGAGACAAAGAGCAATAATATATATTAAAGGTCAATCCATCAAAAAGACAGAACAATCTATATATATAAACACCTAACAGAGTCCCAACGTACATGAAGCAGAAATTTAAAGAATAGAAGGAAGAAACAGACAGTTCTATGATAACAGCTGAAGACTTCAATACCCCACTTTCAATATGAATACAAGAAGAAGGTCAATAGTAGAACAGGACTTAAACACTATGTACATTCTTAAGTCCACATGCAGTATTCATTCTCCTGGAAAAATCTATGTTAGGCCACAAAACAAGTCTCAATAAATAAAAAAAAAAGACTCAATCATACACAGGATCTTCTCTGACCACAATGAAAAACCTAGAAATCAGTAACAGAAGTGAATAGTTCACAATATGTAAAAATTACATAACACGCTCTTAAATTACAAATATATCAAAAAAGAAACCACAATGGAAATTAGAAAGTGCTGAGATAAATGAAAATACTGTATTAAAACTTAACGAGATACAGCAAAAATAGTGCCAACAGGAGAATGCATAACTGTAAATGCCTACACTAAAAAATTTCAAATCAGGGGCACCTGGGTGGCTCAGTGGGTTAAAGCCTCTGCCTTCAGCTCAGGTCATGATCCCAGAGTCCTGGGATCAAGCCCCACATCAGGCTCCCTGCTCTGCAAGAAGCTTGCTTCTTCCTCTCTCTCTCTGCCTACTTCTCTGCCTACTTGTGATCTCTGTATGTGAAATAAATAAAATCTAAAAAAAAAATTTCAAATCAATAAGCTAACTTTTATACCTTAAAAAACTAGAAAAAGAGGAGCAAACTAAACTCAGAGCTAGCAGAGGGAAGTAAATAATAGAGATTAGAGTGGAAATAACCAAAGAACAGAAAAACAAAGGAGAAAAGCAACAAAGTCAAAAGTTGGCTCTTTGAAAAGATCAACAAAACAGATAAGCCTTTAGCTAAACTAAGAAAAAGAGAGTAAGCTCCAATTGCTAAAAATCAGAAATGAAGGTAGGACATTACTACCAACCTTACAGAAACGAAAAGGATGAAAAAAATGCTATGAACAACTGTACACCAATGCATTGGATAACCAAGATAAAATCAACAAATTCCTAGAAACAAAATACTAAAAATGACTCAAGAAGAAATAGAAAACCTGAAAGATCTATAAGCAAAGAGACTGAATAATTAAAAATTTCCCCTTAGAGAAAAGCTCAGGACCAGACGGCTCCACTGGTGAATTCTATTAAGCATTGAATTAACACCAATCCTTCTCAAAGTCTTCCAAAAATAGAAGAGGAAATAACACTTTGTAACTCCTTCTATTGAGAGAAAAGCCAAAGACACAAGACTACTACAGACCAGTCAATATCCCTTATGAATATATAATGCAAAAATCCTTATCAATGGGCTCCTGGGTGGTTTAGTCGGTTAAGCATCTGCCTGCGGCTCAGGTCATAATCAAGGGGTTCTGGGATTGACTCCCACATCAGGCTCCCTGCTCAGCGCAGAACCTGCTTCTCCCTCTCCCTTTGCCACTCCCCCTGCTTATGCTCTTGCTCTCTGTCAAATAAATAAAATCTTTATTTTAAAAAAAGATTTTGTTTATTTACTTGACAGAGATCACAAGTAGGCAGAGAGAGGCAGGTGGGGCGGGGGGAGTAGGTTCCCTGCTCAGCAGAGAGCCCAATGTGGGACTCGATTCCAGGACCCTGAGAGATCATAACCCGAGCTGAAAGCAGAGGCTCAACCCACTGAGCCACACAGGTGACCCCCAAATGAATAAAATCTTTTAAGAAAATCATCAAAATTACTAGGCAAACCAAATTAAGTAACGTATTAAAAGAATTATACACCAGGGAGCCTGGGTGGCTCAGTGGGTTAAAGCCTCTCCCTTCGGCTCAGGTCATGATTCCAGAGTCCCGGGATCAAGCCCATGCCGAGCCCTGCGTCTGGTGCTTAGTAGGGAGTCTGCTTCTCCTCCTTCCTTTGCCCCCCCACCCCGCTCCTCCTCTCTCGCTCGCTCTCTCAAATAAAATCTTCCAAAAACTGCATATGCTAGCAATGAACAATCTGAAAAGTAAATTAAGAAAACAATTCCATTTATAACAGAGCCGAAAAGAACAAAATTCATAGAATACATTTAGCCAGGATGATTTAAAAGACTTATATGGTGAAAAGTACAAAATATCACTGAAAAAAATTTTTTTTAAAAAGATTCATTCACTGTAGAGAGAAAGCACGGGGGCGCACATGAACCAGGGGAGGGGCAAAGGGACTTCAAGCACATTGCCTGCTGTGCACAGAACCCCACCCAGGGCCCGATCCCATGAGATCAGGACCTGAGCTGAAACCAAGAGTTGGACGCCCTACCAACTGAGCCACCCAGGAGCCCCTATTGAAAGAAATTTCTTAAAGACCTAAAATAAGTGGTTTAAAAATGTAAAGACACTGGGGCTCCTGGGTGGCTCAGTCACGTAAACATCTGACTTGATTTCGCCTTAGATCATGATCTCAGGATTGAGATCTAGTCCCGTGTTGTACTCTGTGCTTCGTGTGGAGCCTGCTTAAGATTCTCTCTCCCTGGGGCGCCTGGGTGGCTCAGTTAGTTAAGCGTCTGCCTTCGGCTCAGGTCATGATCCCAGGGTTCTGGGATGGAGTCCCCCATCAGGTTCCTGCTTTTCCCTCTGCCCCTCCTCCAGCTCGTGTTCTCCCTCTCTGACAAATAAAAATTTTTAAAATGGTTAAAATGGAAAATTTTATTGTGTAATTTATAAACTTTTTTAATTAAAGAAAAGGTTTTAAAAATTTTTATTACAATTAGAGGTTATGGGGCACATGAGTGGTTCAGTCAGTTAAGCATTTGACTTTTGCTTTTGGCTCAGATCATGATCTCAGGTTTGTGAGATTGAGCCCCATGTTGTTTCCATGCTGGGTGTGAAGCCTGCCTAAGATTGTCTCACTCCTCCCTCCGCATCTCCCACCCCCCCCAAAAAAGAAAGAATTAGAAGTTATGAGGGAGATGTTTTTATAGCTATAGAACTATTACATTCTAATGTGTCTCCACAGCATATTATATTCTGTATCAAATAAAAAATTTCTACACGGGACATCTGGGTGGCTCAGTCAGTTAAATGTCTGCCTTCAGCTTAGGTCATGATCCAGGGTCCTGGGATGGAGCCCTGTGTGGGGCTTCCCATGCAGTGGGGAGCCTGCTTCGCCCTCTCCCTCTGCCCCTCCCCCTGCTCATCCTCTCTCAAATAAAATCTCAAAAAAAAAAAAAAAGGTTCTACAAAAGAAAGGTTAGTTTTGTTTTGTTTTTTTTACTATGCTAGATGTAAATTCTAGGGATTGGGGTTTTTTCTGTAGTATATTTAAAAAGAACTTTTTTTAAAGTAGGCTCCACACCCAGTATAGGGCTTGAACTCACGACCCAGAAATCAAGAGCTGCATGCTTTACTGACTGAGCCAGGCAGGGGCCCCTAGGGATTGTTAAATATAAAAGTATACTACATGTCTGTTCAAAAAAAGAAATACCTATTTATAATAGCTAGGAAAATAATTGAACAAAATGTTATATTTGAATCAAGTGTTTCCAGGTGAACAAATTTTTTCATTATTCAAATATAAAGCAAATTTTTGTAGGAAACTTGTACTGATTAATGAAGCATTAGCAAGGATACCATATAAAGCATAATTATGCGTGCCATTAGTACTGTTCTTTTCTTTTTAATGAACAGTAGGTTTTGGCAAATTTATGTAGATGACAGAACATGTTTATAACACTTCCTGCCGTTCACAGCATTAAACAGAATGGTCATTAAAACAAACAAAAAAACAGCTAATGTAAAAAAACATTATGGATACAAAGATTAAAAAAGAAGCTTCTGAAAATCTTGAGACCCAGATGTCTAAGTAGAATAAACTGATTTCCTGAGAACTGTACACACATGTACAAGGTTAAGAATTTTCCAGAGTATGGCTAGACATCATGGTAAGACTTCAAAAGACTCAGGAACTGGGTTAAAAAAGCTTCTTGATTCCTGGCTTGGTAAGGTCCTTGATGTGCCTCTTACAATGAGAGTCTATCGCTCAGAAGTCATATTAATAGAAAAGGAAGATCAAGTGCCATTACTGAAATAAAAGTACTTAACCTTTTATTCTTCCCTCAATGTACATCTAGTTTCACATTAACTTTATAGAAACTATTTGACTTTTGAATATTCGAATGAATAAAATTCGAATGAAACAGTGTTTATACTTGCACTTGATTTTTCTAAAATATGACATTTAAGAATGGATACTCACCTTGAGAACTCCTGGGAATTTTACTCACCCTTTACCAATACCCTCCTCCATACTCCTATAGCATTATCACCAAACCACCACAAAAATAAAAAAGAGAAATTTTTAAAATAACAAAACTGACAGATGTGAATTCACTAAAATCATTAGGAAGATTTAAAGTTCTATGGTTTCACAACTTTCTTAAAATGCTTGAATTTTAAAGATCTTCTCTAGAAACTTTTTTTAAATAAAAGTTTTATTGGAGAAAAATAGAACCACCACGTACACAGGGAAAAGAGCACAAAAATTTAACTGATACAGAACAACTGAAAGTCACAATTACCCAATGTTGTTTGCAATTACTTTTCAATGTCTTAAACAGCTCCCCTCAACTTGTTTTTAAAATTCTTGCCAATTTTTCAGTTGAAACAGCATCAAGTTTTCAAAAAATTAAGAGCCTCAGGGAAGGGACCAGCTTTCAAGATAACAAAAGTGACACCAAGAGTCTCCTCCTAATAGGGACCAATTCTACCTAAAAATGCCTTAAGAGTAACTATTGAGTCTTGTGGAATAGTCTATATATCTCAGAGACCATCAGGGATGAGTTAGGACATGGACATAAATGGTCCGGTGTAGAGAGAGGACAAACAGAATAGCTGCATTTCCTTGTCCGATGAGTTCATGCAAGGAAACCAGGGAGAAGCTGAGAAAATAGAGGCAATGACTGCTAAGAAAGAATTAGGAAGGCATTCTAAATACCACATATTGTTAACAGTGTGCAAGTTGATGCAATGAGAGAAACGGGCAACTTTTTTTTATAACAGCTGGTCACAGATCTTGAGAATTCAAGAAAACAATCAACAGTAAACACAAGAGCCAAGTCTCCTCAGTCGACGGTGAGGACCTAGATATTCTTCCAGACGCTTCCAAACAGTCAAGAACATACTGCTGCCAAAAGCATCAAAGCAATTCTGATTTTTAAAAAATCCAAACAAAATTTTCTGCTTCTCCTCCAAGATCAGTTCCCTTCAAGGAAAAACAAGGAAGCAAAAAACCAAAACAAAGCAACCCAACCACCAAACCCACAAAAACCAACCAACCAACCAACACCCCACGGATGCTAAAGAGAAGCCTTTTTACTCACATTACAAATTTGAGTAACAATACTTTTGCTCTTTTCTATGTATGAACAATCCTAGGACATTCCCCTGAAAAGCAGATGTCCAGTGGCTATGAGAACTCTTCAAGAAATTTTGAAAGGAGTAAGGTCAGCATAATACAGATTTTGAAATTCCCAACTAGGGGGTGTATGGTGAAAATAAAGGAAGACCTTTACATCTATGTCTTTAGGAAGTTAGAAGGATGAAAGGTTTATTTAGCAAAACGGAGAGTTGGGGTGCTTCCCAAAAAAACTTTGGTAAAGAAAACAGGAATGCTAAATCCTAGGAAGCCTGTAACAATCTAATAATTGGTCCAAGTTGAAGATAAAACTGTCCAAACAACATTAAAGTCTAAAGGAAATTGAAAACTAGTTGATGAATTTTTGCTCTTATTAAAATTTACAAAACACATGGGTTTTGGTCTCTTTTGCAATATTCATATTGTTTTCATTTTTAGTATCAAGAGTTGGGTTTTTCTCTCCTACCATGTTCTTCTAGTACAGCTGATCAGCAATTTTCTATTTCAGCTATTTTTATAAGTACCTGTTAATCAGAACAGTAAACAGGGCTAAGCCATATACACACATCCCATGGTCACAAACAGAACATCTTAGGATGTGCATATACAAGAGATTATGTAAGCAACTGTCCCTCTACTTGAAAACTTGTTTCCAAATAAGTTTTTTTTTTAAAACAACCCTTTCAGTGTAACAGAACATTACTTAGTAAAATATCAATAGCTATGACAACTTATTTTTCTTTTCAAGGGAAATCACAAAACAGGTGAACAACCAAGTCCAGGGTGGTTTTTCTATTTGATAAATACATCCAGAACTCTGTACAGTAAATAAAGTTTGCATGCAGTTTAAGTATCTTTAAATGACATTTTAAGCAAATAAACCCTTTGCTTCATAATTAATGGTGTATAAGAACCCCCCCTCCTTTTTTAATAGCCATTGGACCTCTTCCCCAGTTCCAAAGAGGAATCATGAAGACCAGGTACTTTCTTAAGAATTTTCTGCACATCATACTAAATAACATGCAAAGAGTTCAACAACATTCTTCTTAAAGGTTAAGTATTAACTCTTTAAATGGGCATGTTAACCACTGAAAAAGTCGACTCAACTATTCCCATTACACTGCTTCATTTGGTCATTGGTAGTATAAAAGAAGTCAAACAATATAGGATCAACAGGTTAGTTTATCCACTGGCTACTGTGTATGATACCAAATATTTGGAGGCCAAGGTTTTATGCGATATAATTGTACTGGTTTGGATTTTCTTTATCTCTTTCCATGTAATCCCGGTCAATTAAGGATTCTATTCTCTTCTTAAGATCAGCAGGCTGTAAGAGAAGGCAAATTTTCAGTGTAAACCTTATACATAGGCTCAAGCCATGTACCAATACCCCATTAAAAAAAAAAGAAGTTTGGGCTCACTGACTGAATGTATTTAATCTCCCTATTTTTTTAAAGAGAAAGTATAATGAAAATAAAACCAGATTAAGAAATGTTTTTATACTATACATATACTGTCACATCTTGTCATATCATTACACAATACTTTGTTACTTTCTATCTTAAAGAGGTCTTTTGAGGGGCGCCTGGGTGGCTCAGTGGGTTAAAGCCTCTGCCTTCGGCTCAGGTCATGACCAGGGTTCTGGGATCGAGCCCCGCATCGGGCTCTCTGCTCAGTGGGGAGCCTGCTTCCCCTTCTCTCTCTGCCTGCCTCTCTGCCTACTTGTGATCTCTGTCAAGTAAATAAACAAAATCTAAAAAAAAAAATCTTAAAAAAAAAGAGGTCTTTTGAGAACCAGCTCTTCTCTGCACAAATACAAAAGACTAACTTAATCATAACTTCGCACAAGGAATAAATACATCATAATTCGGAAAAACAGAATTGCTATTTAGTTTTACCGAGAGAGTTTGAGAAGATAAGTAGGCCCTAAATTTGGGCAAAAGCTAGTTCGCAAAGTCAGGTTGCATTTTTATAAATTAAGATAAAAACTGTACTATAGAAAACACTATTTACAAGAATGCTACAACAAACGGTCTGATAGGTGAATTACCTCATAGTTTAGGTCTTGGTATTTCAGGTTTAATTGTATTTAAGTTTTACCTGTTACCTACTATAAGTGTGGATTTCTGAATCCTACTTGTGGTTGAAAACTTCTAACTTGTTCTCATGATTGCATTCATAGCTCTTAGAAGACAAAATTTCACCGTCTTTTACATGTAGCCTATAAAAAGAATATAATCTTGCTGATAGAGTTTTTCATAGTGTAAAATGCCACTTGATTCGAGAAGAGTAAAGAGCAAAAGTAGTTTGATGGGGCGGTCAAAAACCAAAATTTATTTATTTATTTATTTATTTATTTATTAAATTTTTAAAAAGATTTTATTTATTTGACAGAGATCTCAAGTAGGCAGAGAAGCAGGCAGAGAGAGAGAGGGGAGGAAGCAGGCTCCCCTGCTGAGCAGAGAGCCTAATGCGAGGCTCGATCCCAGGACCCTGGGATCATGACCTGAGCTGAAGGCAGAGGCCTTAACCCACTGAGCCACCCAGGTGCCCCTAAAAACCAGTATTTATTATACTGATCCTTTAACTGCCTCAGTGACCTCTTTGGCTGAAAGTGAAAGGGTTTAAGGCAGAACATAATGCTAAGAGTGTGGTAATGAGAAGGCAGTACTAGGTTTGGAGAAGACAGAAAGCCTGCCTTATTAGCATTAACAAGCTCTTACTATGCCAGGCCCAGTGCTAAGTTTTGTACATAGATCGTATCTCATTTAAGCCTCACAATGAACCTATGAGGTAAGTACTATTATCATCCCCATTTCACAAAACATGGTGAAGTGATTTACCTAAGCCCAAAGCTCCTGAGAACCTAAAGAGCCAAGAGTCTATCCAAACTCTACAAAGTACTTATCATCACAAAAGTTTGGGAACCTTCTTAAGAAACACTTGGAAAACGGACCAATAAAACACCACACTGTCTAAACCTCTTTATTATTGGACATTTATATTGAAATGACCAATTTCAGGTTGCCAGAACAACTGCTAAACTTTTCAAAAAGATGCCTGATGGCTAATTATCTGTAGAGAGTTTTTAATGAACACTTACATAAGCTAACTAGACAGAAGATTAAAGTAACCAAACCCGTCAAAATTTCAAGGTATTTCAAAAAGAAAAAAAGTAACAAAAATCACAAAGCTCAAAGGAAATACTGTGAATGAACCTGAAAATTTCACACTCATTTAGCAGCTAAACTTTCAGATATAAGAGCCCTTACAGTGTTCCCCTTTGTCACAGTTACCCACATATGCTAACAAAGGGGTCTTTTTGGGAAGGGGGTGTCACATATATGAGCATGAGAAATGAGTTTTGTCCCTCCAAATGGTCTTGAGGCTTTAATCTATGTTTTTAAAAAGATTTGTGTCTGAAAATGTAATGTGTTCTCTTTCATATATTACAAGCTCAATTCAAAAACAAAGAAGTACCTACCTTTACTGGAAATTTCAGCTGGTTGTACACTTCCGAAACAAGAAGATTGTGGCTAAGTGTCTTTCTCATCTTCATAATTCGAACAATTGCAGCATCAATTTGATACTGTCTGTCTTGAAATACTCTTTCTGTAGTGCTTGCTTGTTCCTCAACCTAACAAAAAAGTTTTTAAACTTAGCAAGTGTACCTAAAGTGAAACCTGCTTACACAAAACTGTACATTTTAGGGACATGACACCCTATTAATGATTTAAATATACTCATTTATTTTTAAAAACCTTATAAATACAGATGATGACAGAAAAAAACCTACAACAACTCCTTTCTGTCCTAATTATATTGTCCTGTACCAATGAAATAATGCCAATATTAGTTAACAGAAAAATACCACTTAAAGTTGCCTTTTTAGAAGTAGAGCCAGCTGATGGAGCATTTACCATTTTCTTTTACTTTGTCCTCAAAATCTTCTAAATGTGTCACAAGGGGTTACTGACCAGATTTCTGTAGGACATTAGCTTATCTGCAAAAGAGACTGACTCCAATCTCTGACTTAAAGTATGATACGAGCTAAGCGAACTAGAGTCAAACTTTTTAAAAATTAATTTTTATTTTATAATACATAAACCAGAAACGTGGTGTTAGTGATTACATTTGTTCAATACTAACAGAAGTTTAGGTGTTTATGAGATAGTTTATCAATTTTAATGCTAAAACAAAAATGTCCATCTTTAGCACCTAAGTTAAAAGAATAGTTTGGGCTTTTTATAGCCAATTTCTTTCTGGTACGGCAAAAATATTTTAAAAGAATACAGTACTCTTCTAAGGGAGTATCACACCTTTGATGTGCATGTGAATAAGACAGGAAAACTTGTCTGAGATACTGACTTCTATCCCACATTAAGACTTTTCCTCATGTACTACATTAAACCTTGGAATTGAAACCAAATGGTTTCAGGAAACACTGCAGATGTTTGTTTCTAATAAAAGTCTCTTATAAATTCAAATGGCAAAAAAACCCAAAATCTTCACTGTTAATCAAAGAAATACTAACTAAATCATTCAGGGATTTTACTCAGCAAGTTGGCAAAGATTTAAAGAAGAAAATGTCATCTTTACTTCTGGTGAGGGCACCATTAAGACCGGCATTCTCACTGCTAGATGGAGTATAAATTGGTCCAGAATTTCTGGAACACAATACGACATCATGTTTAAGACTCTTACAATGCTCATACTCTTTAACCCCAAAGAAGTACTTCCATGAATTCATCATAAAGTCTCAGAGAGATTAAGATTTAGGTACAAAGATGTTTCTTGCAGTTTTATTGACAAGACTAAGAAATTATTAATTTAATTGCTCAACAGGCATTGGTTGAATGAATTATAATGGCCATGTAGAAGAACACTGTGTGGCCATCTGCCATTTTATGAAGATATTTAATGGCAAGGAAAACTCTGAAGATTTAATGTTAAGCAAAAAAAGCAGAATATAAATCTTGAGTGAACTTCCCCCCCAAAAAACCTCAAGATCAGGTATTGAAATATATTGAGCTAGATACAGGCACCGAAAATGTTAGTTGGTGGCTGTAGTACAGGCATAAAATCTTCTATATATTTATTATGAACACGTCTAATTCCAGGGCATCAGAACAAGGAGAATGCAAAAGAGATACCGTTTCTTTCATCTGGATTTGATTGATCTTTATCCTGAAAAGTTTGTGTTTGAAATCATCATTACAAATGAACTTGTCACCATCTTCAATATCTTTGCCCTTTGGATTTTTTGCCAGAACTCTAGCTTTGCCACAGGCCAATGACTGCAGTGTTCTCCTTAATTCTCCATCCTCTGAAGAAGAAAACAGTGGATTTGTTATTTGTTACTAGTTCATCAACACAAACCACTACATTCACTCAAATCTACTACCCCCATCCCTCTATTAAAATGGTTTCCTTTTCCTCCCCAAGGTCATCAGTGACTTCCTCTTTGTCCTAACCAATGCCTTTTTCCCTGTGGTCCTCTAAAGGCTTTAAATGATTCCGTGTGGATAACTATCAAATCTTCAGAAATAATATCTCACTTCTTTCTAATCGCACATTCAAAAGACACCTCCAAGCACGCCTGGGTGGCTCAGTCCGTTAAGCGTCTGCCTTTGGCTCAGGTCATGATCCCAGGGTCCTGGCACTGAGTCCTGCATTGGGCTCCTTGCTCAGTGGGGAGCCTGCTTTGACTTCTACCTGCCACTCCTCCTGCTTGTGCTCTGACAAACAAAATCTTTTAAAAAAATCTTACAAAAGATACCTCTACGTGCTATTTTACTATCAACTCCAATATGTCCAAAGTTTAATTTATAATCTTCCCCATGAAACTGTGTCCTCTTTCCACTTGTTAGCCTGAAACTACCAATCTACTCTGGTGTGCAACCCTGGAGTCATCTTTAACTATTCCTTCCCCTTCATCCTTCACGGACCTGGTAGTTACTTCCTTAGAGACAGATGTCTCCTCTCCATTCTCACTGGCCTCATTCTTTTTTTTTTTTTAAGATTTTATTTATTTATCTGACAGACAGAGATCACAAGTAGGCAGAGAGGCAGGCAGAGAGAGAGGAGGAAGCGGGCTCCCTGCTGAGCAGAGAACCCGATGCGGGGCTCGATCCCAGGACCCTGGGACCATGACCTGAGCCGAAGGCAATGGCTTAACCCACTGAGCCACCCAGGCGCCCCTCACTGGCCTCATTCTAAACTAAGCCCCTTATCACTTTATGTCTGAACTACCCCCATGAGTTTCTGGACTGGCATCTCTTCCACCCACAAGCTGCCCTATTATCTATTGATTCCAGGTAAATTGTCCAAACAAGCCACTTCTACTATGTCTCATACTTGAGACCCTATAGAGCAGGTTTCATCTGCTAGATTTGCAAGGCTTTCCACGATTAGGTTCTATTCATCTTACCTATCTATCTAGCTTTGTAGCTCACTATTTGAGGCTGTAGTTAAATACTTCGTGACTCCTGCCCACACGGTGCTCATTCCTAGCGCTAAGCCTTTTCTCCCACTACCTCCCCTGGCAGCTTATGCCATCTCCCTAACTAAAACTTGAAAGCCCACCTCAAATATCACCTCCTTCATGAAGGATTTCCCAATTATACCAGCCCACAGACATCTCCTGCTTCACTGAAATCCTAACACATTCCTAGTCAGCACCACAGATTGGTAACTTACTGGTTGTGAAATTATTACAAATGTCATTTCCCCCATTCCCCATGAGTGCTGAGGAGAGGGCTTATTCCTCTGTATCCCCCAAAGCCCTTAACCTAGTGGAATGCACACAGTAGACACTGAATAATGCTTGCTAATTGACTGATTCAACACAAACCTATTCCAGTAGCCTGCTTGATCTCTTCTAAACTGAACTCCTCTCCCTCGTTAAACATTAGCAGCACCAGGGTTTGGAAAAGAGAGACCTGGAGTTCTTTTTTACCCTGTTGGAGAAACAGCAGTATTTAGCCATCATTTTTTTAACATACATGAAAATTAATCAAATATCTAATCTTTAAGAGGAAAATCATTTTTCAATTAGTGGACTCAGAAACATGGATTAACATTATCCAGAAAAGCCAGTATGTTCAGTGTAGGGTTTAGGTGTGATCCTACCTTAAACAGGGAGGAGGATTGGGTGACCTTTCTACAGGTCTTTTTTTAAGCCTTATAATTAAAACAGAACAACAAAGTAATGAAAATTAATAACTCAGCCTTACGTGTCATTACAGATTATTTTTCACAAGGAGCAAGAAATCACTATTTCAAATGCATTTTCAACTTGTTGGATTCAAATTAGTCATGAAAAGCTGTAGGGATTTTTTTGAAATTAGATATGGGAACTGTTCTCCTTTACACCCACTCTATTCTCTAGCTCCCAGCAACAAGAAGTTTCTTGTCAAGAAGCAGCAATGAGAATTCTGCATCCACAGGTAGGGAAAGGATGGTAGGAAAAGGGTGACTGGTTTTAGGTTTTGTAGCAGGAGGGCCAATTCAACCATGAAAAAGATCACATGCTTATGATACACACAGAGCTGTGAAAAGCAGTAACTCTATCAGGTATTTAGGATAAACTTTAAAACAGCTTAAACCTTCAAGTGAAGAGGAATGACCTCTTGGTGAGCACAGCACAACGTACACAGAAGTTGAATCACTATGTTGTACATGTGAAACTAATATAACATTGTATGTCAACTTTACTCTAATAAAAAAATTTTTCAAGGAAAAACAAGGATGACCTCAACATCAAAGACGAAGATGAAAACTAGCCTTGGGGAACATCTACTTACCTCTTTAAATTCTGCCTTTAGTACACAGTGCCCTAGGGTTGACTGCCATTGAAGTTTCCTGCCACTATGTTTGCCTAGGTAAAATGTCTTGAAAATCTCCTGAAGTTTCACCATCTGCAATAAATAAAATACAGCTTCATTTAAGCTCTGTATCCAGTATCACTTTTCGCCATTCTTTATATTTACCTCATGTGTAATAGTTTCTGCAAGTTTTTAGTATCGGGTTTTATACCCAGTAGCTCCACTGATCACTCTGATGTAAGGTAATGGTCTCCCAACTACCAAATCTAATGGCATTAACCAGTTTTTATACTCTTTGATCTCTGCAACATTTAAACATCCGACTTTTGAAACATTCACCTCCAATGGCTTTTGTGCCTCCAAACCATACTGGTTTCTTTATCTCACTATTGCTTCTTCATTGGTTTCCTTCAAAGGTTCCTCTTCCTACCATATGCAAAATGTGAACCTTTTCCAAAGTTCTGTCTCAGCCCTTTTCTTCCTATTTCTATATTCTTCCTCTTAATGAGGGAGATCTCTACCCCCCTGGCTTCCACGATCATCTCCATGAAAGAGTCTCAATACCTATCTCTAGCCTTAACCCCCTTTCTAAGCTTCAGTCCCGAGTTTAAGATAGTTCCCTAAAAGGACGGATTTACCCACTCACTCAGCAATCCAACCCCCAGGTGACAAACGAGCAAAATTTCTGAGAGCTAGGCAGAATGATGATTACAACCTGGGAAACTAAAAGAAGAGTCAGAGAAATTGGCCCTGAACCCAGAAACTTAACATCATTAACTATGCTCTAATGATATAAGTACGAGAGTCATACGAAAAGAAAAGCAAAATATTAAAACAGTTGGCATTTGGTACTGGTGTGCTTACTGACACGGACTTTTAGAAAGTATTTATTTTTCAAAGACAAGCAAGACGGAAGCTTTATGTATTTCTATGCTTATAACTCAAGTCCTGAACGGCAACTCTTACCTCTGGTGGTAAATGGACTTCCATAGGCACATATGTTGGCCAATAACCCATTGTCAGGATATTCACAGTTAATTCAATATTCCCAGGTACATTCTGGTTCTGCATATACTACAATAAGATCAACACATACATTGAGATCTTAAAAATAAAAGTGCGTACATTTCATGTCATATTAATGACCCATTCAAGAAGTTTCCCATTATAAAATTACATCCAAGCACTGAGCATCTTTAAAATAAAATGCAACTGGTGCGCCTGGGTGGCTCAGTGGGTTAAGCCTCTGCCTTCGGCTCAAGTTGTGATCTCAGGGTCCTGGGATCGAGCCCCGCATTGGGCTCTCTGCTCAGCAGGGAGCCTGCTTCCCCCTCTCTCTTTGCCTGCCTCTCTGCCTACTTATGATCTCTGTCAAATAAATAAATAAAATCTTTAAAAAAATAAATAAAAGGCAACTGTCATAAAAGGACTATAAATGAAACCTTTATCAAATATACTAGCTAATATTTTATTACAGTGGCACACAAGGATCACATGACCTTGTTAGAGGCATTATTGACTTAATTTCTCACTTTATGGCTGGGCTGTTATAGGTAGAATCTCATTCTTTTTTTTTTTAAGATTTTATTTATTTGAGAGAAAGTGGGAGAGAGAGAGCAGAAGAGAAAGGAGGGTCAGAGGGAGAAGGAGGCTCCCCGCTAAGCAGGGAGCCTGAAGCGGGACTCAATCCTGGAACTCCGGTACCATGACCTGAGCCCAAGGCAGTTGCTTAACCAACTGAGCCACCTGGCACCCCTCATTCTCCATTCTTTTCCCCCCCACCACCTGTAGTCCCCACCCTTGGAGACTGCTATGTGACTTGGAACACCTTGTAGCAAACCCCCATTCCTCACCCCACCAGCCAACCCAAGTCTCCGGTTTTTTACTTGCTCCACTGCATGTTTGCAGGGGGTGACCTGAAGTGGGGAAGGAAGAAGAAGGGGAAAGGGCAAAGCAGATAAACCCTACTCTATCACTACTATAGCACCATGATCTTGCTCTTGTGTGGTCCACTCTCAGCTCCCACCATAGCAATATGGTGGTAAAGAAGTCATTACTAAAACCCTGAGAGGAAAATCTAATTTGCGATCACTATTACCTATGCTCTTAAGTATTTCAAAACCACCTTCTACCAACATCTGAAATACTACAGATCTAGCTTTTCATTCTCAATGTCCCCAAAGGCCTTATACAACCATTCTATCACCTCTCCTCCTTCCCTATTGACAGCTTTAAACATACCAATCACCTAAAGCAACTAGATGCTAGCAAAAGCCCTGTTCTCATGATCTAGCTATAGTTTTTCTTGTCCTGACTTCAGTCAACACATTTTATTTGTTTTTTGTTACTCTGGGTAGACATACTGGGAATAAGTTCTGAAGTAGGTCAAATCATTTTGTTGATTTTTTTCACTCTAATGTATCATCTAAGCTGCTATAACGTATTTACAAATACAGGTTTCTATTTATCCTCTTCAGTGCAAATCACAACAAGAAGATAACTAAATATAGTTAAGTTTGAGAAATTAAGAGTTTAACTCACTTTTACCTGTTTGAACTGAATCATGATGTCTTTAGAAAGTTCCATGTCTTTAAACATTCCTTCAAGTTTGCTGGTGAAAGCAGCTCCACATTCTATTAAAAATATTTATACATTTATAATATTTTAAAGTGGTGAAAACAGAATTGAATATTGAAAATGAGAAATATAAAACTTACTTCAGCATGAAATATTATCACAAAAATGAAAAAATCCTTACCCTAAACTGTATGCCCCACTAATTCAGAGTCAAACTCTTTAATCCTGCAGTAACCTTCTCTACTATTTAGGCTTAAGATAAATGGAAATATTTATACAAATAATAAAAACAAGAACAATGCTTTATTTTTAAAAAAAAACTGCAACAGCTCTGGATATATACAATAGGTTGGAAACCTCATGAGCTTTTACTCAATTTACATTTTCATCATATGAACAATGATTAATCAAAGAGGCAATTAAAGAGCAAAAATTAAGCCAACATTTTCCCTCAGAAATCAAAGAAGAAAAGGAACAGAAAGAATGACAATCATACCATGTTTAAGTTTGGACAGCATCGATTTTTCAGCATCTACAGATGCACTCTTCCCAACTAGCAGGCGCTTGGCTAAATCTTTCTTATAGAAGGCCTCGAAAACATCCTTACCTATGTTATATAATAAAATACAACTCTATAAGAGTCCAATAAAAAGTTCTGACAAAAATTGCTCCAAAGTGCTTAATAAATCACACCATTACTCCAAGTTATTTAAATTTATACATTTGGCCCAAGTTCATTATGCAACAGACATTAGAGGTAGATACTATACTGGTTATTTCAAAAGTTCTTTGCTGTAAAGAATTAAAACTGCATTAACTTTTCTTAAAAAAAAAAAAACTTTAGTCAGATGGTGGCTTTAGCATCAATAGAAATTAAAACAAGTAGCAAAAATCAACGCTCTTAATAAATGGAATAAGTCAAAGCACAAGGCAATTAAGTAATATTCCTCAAGTACCCTAATGAATTAAATGCAACAAAAATAATACAATTTTCAATATCTAACTCCCAAATAAATTGTCCCTCCTGATTGACTATACTTGATAGTTTCTCTGCTGAGTGTTCTGTTTCAAAAGAAAAATTTTTAAAAACACTTACCATAGATAAATCTAAATATGATCATAATTTTATCCAACATTTTTTCAAGTTCTTCATCTGTAGCTTCTTTGTTGCCTGCACGAAGCTTTGAATCTACATACTTAGCTAAAATGGGGGGAAAGTTCATTGTTTAGTGATCATATTTAGGGATCATGAGTATCCATAAGGTACCAGACACTATATATACCTGAATAGGAGTGTGATACACTGAGTTTTCAATGTTCCAGGGGTATACATGCATTTTTTAAAGTCTCTAAAGTCAAGGATAGCAAGTGACTTATTCACTGCCACAGAGCTAAGAAATACCAGAGCCTGAACTCAAACCCAAGTCTCCTGGCTCCCATAATGTACTTTCCACTTCTACTATCCTGATGCATATTAAAATGGGGTAGCGGTATCTTGGGAGGGGGGATAGTGTATACAGAACCATGCTGGGGTCATCAAAGCCACTGAAGATGGTCAGGAGGTCCAAGATGGCAGCACAGGAAGAGCCTGAACTCACCTCCTCCCATGAACACACTCCCAGCTACAGCTACATGGGACATTTCCTTTTGAAAAACATCTGAAAACTAGATGAACTGTTCTCCACAACAAAGGATAAGAGGATCACGTCAAGACAGGTAGGAGAGGCAGAGACCAATCAGGTACAGCAACACACAACAGGGAAAGATTTCACCAGACAGGTGCTTCTCTTGGAGGAATAAGGGGTTGGTGCCTTACTTCAGGCACCCTGGCCCCAGTGATCTGCACCACAGAGAGGAGCCCCTGAAACATCTGACTTAAAAAACAGAACTGATTTCTGGGGATCTCAAAGTGCTAAAGGAAATGGAGAGTCCACTCTTAGGGGACCCTCTTATTGTCTGGCTCACCCCAAGACCCAGTGAAAAAACAGCAGTTTGAAAAGGACCTACACTATGTGTGAAAGATACATTTGCTGACCTGAGGGTGTATCAGCTGGAGGGGCAGGATATAGCTAATATGCTCCCTAGAGATCAAGGTGCTGGCAGACACCACCACTGCACTTTCCACATAGCCTGCTAGCTGAATTCAACAATACACTGAAAGGATCATACACCATGATCAAGTGGGATTTATTTAGGGGATGAAAGGATGGTTCAATATCCACAGATAAGTCAACATGATACACCACATTAACCAAATTAAAGATAAAGATATGATCATCAACAGATATAGAAAAAGCATCTGATAAAATTCAACATTCATTTAGGATAAAAAATCTCAACAAAGTGGGTATAGCACGAACATACTTCAACAAAATAAAGGCCATATATGACATACCCACAGCTAATATCATACTCAACAGAAAAGCTGAAAGCTTTTCCTCTAAGATCAGGAACGAGACAAGGATACCCACTATCTCCACTCTTATTCAACATCATATTGAAGTCTCATCACAGCAATTAGGAAAGGAAAAGAAATAAAAGGCATACAAAGTGGAAAGGAAGAAGTAAAACTGTCACTATTTGCACATGACATGACACTAAAAGAAAACCCTAAAGACCGAGGAGCTATTAGAATAAATGAATTCAGTAAAGTTGCAAAAAAAAAAAAAAATACACAAAAGTCTGTTGTGTTTCCATACACTAATAATGAACTATCAGAAAGAGAACTTAAGAAAACAATCCCATTTACAACTGCATCAAAAAGAATAAAATACCAGAGCAGTGGATTAAGCATCTGACTCTTGGTTTCAGCTTAGCTCGGGATCTCAGGGTCGGAAAAAGGAATCCCATGTCAGGCTCTGTGCTCGGCGTGGAGTCTGCATTAAGACTCTCTCTCCTTTTCACTCTGCCCCTTCCCACTGCTCTCTCTCTCAAATAAATAAATCTTAAAAAAATAAATAATAAAATACCTAAAAGTAAATTTTTTTGAAAAGATTTCATCTGTATTTGAGAGAGACAGAGCACAAGCTGGGGAGGGGTAGAGGGAGAGAGAGAGAGAAGCAGACTCCTTGCTGAGCAGGGAGCCTAACACAGGGCTTGATCCTAGGACCCATGAGATCGTGACCTGAGCCAAAGGCAGCCACTTAACTGACTGAGCCACCCAGGTGCCCACCCTAAAAATAAATTTAACCAAGGAGGTGAAAGACCTGTACATGGAAAACTACAAGATACTGATGAAAGAAACTGAAGATAGAAAAAGAAATGGAAAAATATATCATTCTCATGGATCAGAGGACTTACTATTGTTAGTATGTCCATACCACCTGAAGTAATCTACAGATTCAATGCAATCCCTATTAAAATTCCAATGGTATTTTCCACAAAACTATAACAAGTAATTTAAAAGTTGGTATGGAACCACAAAAGATCCCAAATAACTAATCTCGAGAAAGAATAAAGCCAGAGGTATCATGCTCCGATTTCAAACTATACTACAAACCTGTAGTAATCAGTGCTCACTTTGGCAGCATATATAACAAAAACTGGAAAGATACAGAGATTAGAGTGGCCCCTTGCAAGGATGACATGCAAATTCATGAAGCGTTTTATAGTTATTTTTTAAATTTTTTATTTTTAAAAAGAGTTTATTTATTTGACAGAGAGAGACACAGCGAGAGAGGGAACACAAGCAGAGGGAGTGGGAGAGGGAGAAGCAGGCTTCCCGCCGAGCAGGGAACCCGATGTCAGGCTCAATCCCAGGGCTCTGGAATCATGACCTGAGCCAAAGACAGATGCTTAACGACTGAGCCACCCAGGTGCCCCACGTTCCATATTTTAAAAAAACAAACAAATTTTTAAAAACCCTATAGTACTAATCAAAACAGTATGGTATTAACACATAAAGAGACATACATATCAATGAATAGAATAGAGAACCCAGATATAGACCCATGCTTATATGGTCAATTAATTTATACCAAAGGAGGCAAGAATATACGATGGGAAAAAAGTCAAGTCTCTTCAATAAATGGTATTGGGAAACCTGGACAGCCACACACAAAAGAATTAAACTGGATCATGATCTTACACCATACAAAAAAATTTAACTCAAAATGGATTAGAGACTTGAATGTCTTTTTAATGGATGGATGAAGACCTGAAACCATAAAACTCCTAGAAGAGAAAACAGGCTGTAGACTCCTGGATATACGTCTAAGCGGTGTTTTTTTTTTTTTCTGAATCTGACTCCAAATGCAAAAATAAACAACAGAGGACTTCAAACTAAAAAGCTTCCGCACAGAGAAGGAAACCATCAACAAAATGAAAAGGAAACCTTTTTGGGAAAAGATGGAATGAAGATATCTGCAAATCATATATCCAATAGGGTATAAAGAACCCAAAATAAAGAACCCATACAACTCACTTAACCAAAAAATCCATTAAAAAATTGGCAGAGGATCTGAATGTCCTTTTCCAAAGACATACAGATGGCCAACAAGCACATGAAAAGATGCTCAATATCACTAATCAACAAGGAAATGCAAATCAAAATCATACTGGGATATCAACTCACATCTGTCAGAATAGCTGGTATTGAAAAGACAAAAAATGGTGCTGGTGAAGATGTGGAGAAAAGGGAATCTTCGTGCACTGTTGGTGGGAATGCAAACTGGTGTAGCCACCGTGGAAAACATTATGCAGGTTCCTCAGAAAATTAATAGAGCCACCATATGACCGAGCAATTCCACTACAAAGATAATGCGAACACTAATTCAAAAACATGCACACCTCTATGTTCACTACAGCATTACCTACAATATCCAAGGTAGGGAAACAACCTAAGTGTTCATCAGTGGATGAATGGATAAAGAAGGGTGTGTGTGGGTGTGTATGTAACAGAATACTACTCGGCCATAAAAAGAATGAAATCTTGCCTTCTGCAATAACATGGATCTTAAGGGTTTTATGCTAAGTGAAATGAAGAAAGAGAAATAAGACAAATACCACGTGATTTCACTTACATGTGGAATCTAAAAAACAGAACAAAAACAAAATTCAGACCCAAATACAGACAACAGATTGGTGGTTGCCAGAGCGAAGGGGGGTTGGGGTGCCAAAATGGATGAAGGTGATAAAGTACAAATTCAGCTATAAAATAAGTCAGTCATGAGGATGTAATGTACAGCATAGGGAATATAGCCCACAAACATTGTATTAACTCTGTAAGGGGACAGATGGTAACTAAGCTTATTGTAGTGACCATTTCACAATGCATTCAAACACTGAATCACTATGCTGTACATCTAGAAACTCACATAATATTGTATGTCAATTACATCTCAAAAAAAAAAAAAAAAGCCACTGAAAGACCTCGCCCATCCTCTAGGATGTCCACTTCACACTAATGTTAAGCAATCTTAAACACTACTTATTAAAACAAACCAGATGCATCACGGGGTAAAAGGCAAAATTTGCTAAAAAATTAAAGGGTAAGTAGTAAACCAATGAAATTTCATCCTTCTGGCAGAAGACACTAGACCTTCATCACAGGGTACCTCTCTTTCTGAAATTAAAGAGTAGTTTGGTAGGGAAATCTGAGAAACACTGCTGTATACCATAGCCTTATACTACATGGGCCCAGATTATTAAGCTTATTTTTTGTCCTGGACGTTTGTCCTTGCAGGCTAGCACCTGTAATTTCTTGCTACCCTCTCTTGTAGCACGAAGTGTGGGGTTCTAGAAGTAGCACCCTGCCCCACCTCTAAATTGCTAAAGGCTTAGAAAACAGGTATCCAGCTTAGTATAAATAAGAGCAAATAGGGTTCAATGTATTATAACACTATGTTTGACACGTGAACTTGAGATGTTCTTTACGTTGAAGGACTTATTTCTTATATCTAGGTTCTTAGAAACTAGCTCTTAAGCAACCCCAAATAAATGTGTTAATAAACTACACATACTAGTCAAAATTTCAAACTGACTAAAATTTTATGAGTAAAAGAACATTAGATAGCTGGGGAAAAAAAGACTGGAAAAATACCTATAAGTTCAGCAGGCTTGTTCGGTCTTTTGTTAATGAATGTCTCAAATGCTTCCTTCATGGCATTGATAAATTTT
The DNA here is from genome assembly GCF_002288905.1 of Enhydra lutris kenyoni. NCBI lineage: Eukaryota > Metazoa > Chordata > Mammalia > Carnivora > Mustelidae > Enhydra > Enhydra lutris. Next base: position 3,740,015 of record NW_019154137.1, read on the forward strand.
TCATTTTTCAGAAAGCAAATATCAATTATATGGTCGACCTTATCTTTAAAATCCAGCAATTCTTGAACCATGGTTTTATCTTTTTCAGGATTAATTACAATAGTGCTGCCAAATGCCTAAAAAACAAAAATGACCACTTTTTAAAATTGGGATTATCTCTGACGAAAACAATTCCCAAATCATATTTTAAGTAGGTATACATATTTTTAAAATTCAGAATGTTAGAATAAAACTGTTCTGGAAGTCTGGAAAAGAAAATTAAAGTCATTAAACATCCAGACTGATAACCATCTGTCTATAATCACAAAGGAAGGAATGACCCCTACTGGGTGTACAGCATCACAATGGGGCATTATTATGAGCCTCCAGGCTTTTGTCCCTACTTTTAAAGAAGTCAGGTTTTAATTTTTTTTTAAATGGCAATCTGGCTTCAGTGTAAGACTGTAGAAGGGAAAGAAATTTTGGACCCCAAAAAAGTCCTCTTTTGTCCCCCCCCCACATTCACTGTTCTAAATATTAGAGCTAGAAATCCCATCAGACATCAATAAGATAACTTTTCTTGCGGATCTGTTACACAGCTATCATTCTCACATTGACTGTCCTCAAAACTCCCATTACTTAAAAAAAAAAACAACTGGGTCTAACAAGTAAGAAATGTTTGCTGATATGTACTGAGTGTATAGATTATAAGACATAAGAGAAAAAAAACGACAGGTTGTTATTACCTTAATGTATTCAATCCACTGCTGCAGGAGAACCTGAACCCCACCTCGAACTCTACTGAAGAGTTGATACAGAAGAGATAAGTCTTGAATTCGGTTTTCATCAAGGAGGTTATTTAAACCTGAATTTTCAAACAATTTGCCATTAAAAATAGTGAACAAAAATGCCAGGCATTTTAATGAAAATTAAGTTAAATTATTATTGTGATACTGGTTAAACTATTACTAGTCTATGTATGAATTTTAATATAAAGATTTGTTCTCTATTAAATCCAAACAGATAAATCACCTTTCCAAATGAAAACTAAATATAGGCAGCCTTAGTTTATATAAATACAAAAACAATTCTATAATTATTTGTGCCACTGAGCATGGTAGCTCAAATGTATAAACCAATTTGTAAAAACTGATTTACTCAAATACACATTATAAATAACTCACTCATATGTGCAGTGGCCATACTACATCTGGCACTGATTAGTATATACATCACTGTATTTCAGAGTACTGGATATGGTCTGTAGTATTTAAAAAACCATGCATTAATAAGCCAAGTTTGAACAAGATTCAATGTATCTGATTTTCAGAATGAACTAGTAGTATTCTGCATTAAGGTTCTAAAATATACCATTTTATATAAAAGAAAAGATGGCTGGACAGAAAGTAAGGTTTCTACCTATCTCTGGCATTGTCAAAGTAAAATTCAGGGTTTACCCTTATGATCACTCGGAATTAGAAGTGCTTGGTTTTGTAAGGAGAGGGTGGTTGGGTTATGGACATTGGGGAGGGTATGTGCTATGGTGAGTGCTGTGAAGTGTTTAAACCTGGCGATTCACAGACCTGTACCCCTGGGGCTAATAATATATGTTAATCAAAAATTAAAAATTAAAAAATTAAAAAAAATATAGCAAAGAAAAAAAAAAGAAGTCCTTGGTTTTATACAAGTACACTTTAGTGTAAGAAGAAATTCTTTTCTCTACCGTGGTCTTACAAATTAAGTCAAGAATTCTCACATTCCCACTTTTGGGTTTTTTTATTGGTGTTAGTGGACCCCTCTCATTTTCAGTTCCTGTATCTTTAAGTTAAGCCAAGAACCATCTCCTCAAAGTTTACCATTGATACATGGGGAGAAAGGGTTATGTCCATTCTCAGAAAAGCAGCCACAAGTATCAAACTTCTTAAAAGGGTAATCCTTAAATACTTTTTTTTTTTTTTTACTTATTTGCTGCTACCATTTTAAAAGTGATCTCTTAACCAATTGGTCAATTACCTTTCTGAAGAATTGCGGTTAAGTGTTCACCTAGAAGTTGTTTTTCTACAGTAGCAATTAATGACTTCCTACAAGGAAAAAAAGTTTAGAATTACTGACATTTGACTTTGCTGAAAACTTAAAGTCTTTCCGGGGGTGGGGGGGAACAAACAGCTTGCTGCTGCTGCACCTTTTTTTAAGGAGAGAGCACAACGGGATGCCTGGCTGGCTCAGACAGTTAGGTGCCTGACTCTCGATTTGGGCTCAGGTCATTTATCTCGGGCTTGTGGAATCGAGCTCCCACATGGCGCTCCACACTCAGAGGGGAGTATGCTTGGGATCTGCTCCCTCCCTCTCCCCCAGTTCTCTCTCTAAAATGGATAAGCAAATCCTTAAAAAAAATAAAATAGAGAGATGGGGGGAGGAGAGGGAAAGAAAGAATCCCAAGCAGGCTCCACGCTCAGCGCCTGAGCCTGACTCAGGGTTCCATCTCATAACTCTGACATCATGCATGACCTGAGCCAAAAGCAAGAGCTGGAATGCTTAACCAACTGAGGCACCCAAGCACCTCTCAAATAGCTTGTGTTATGTCAATTTCAATATCCCTATCCTATGTTTAAATGTACTGGTGCTCAGAGTTACTTTACTTATACCATAAGAAGGGGGGGCGGCTGGGTGGCTCAGTGGGTTAAGCCTCTGCCTTTGGCTCAGGTCATGGTCTCTCAGGGTCCTGGGATTGAGCCCTGCATTGGGATCTCTGCTCAGCAGAGAGCTGCTTCCCCCTCTCTCTGCCTGCCTCTCTCCTTACTTGTGATCTCTTTCTCTCTGTCAAATAAATAAATAAAATCTTTTAAAAAAATAAGTATTTCCATGGTCTTGCTGTGGCTGGCTTTTTCCAAGTTTCTCTGCTTTTATTAGGAAAGTAGTTATCTATGCTACTTACTCCTTGGTAATATTTAGGAAAGCAAAGAAACAGTTTCTCCTCCAAACATCTACTGAATTTTAAACAGCCTTAAGATTTCAAAGATCACATCAGGTTCTAATACAATTTTTTTTTCATTTTTTACAGAAGTAAGCTCTATCCCCAGCATGGAGCTTGAACTCATGACTCTGAGATCAAGAGTCATATGCTCTACCAACTGAACCAGCCAGGTGCTCCTCTAATAATACTATTTTTAAATTTAAATATTTTATATTTAAATTTTTAAACATATACACATACACACATTAGATTTACTTGATTAAATCTAATTAACTGGGGCAAATAAAATTTTTGGGGCAAATAAGATTTGCATAGAGAAAATAATTGTTAAAAATTGAAGTACCTTAAGTGATTCAATGACACTGGTTAAAGTCTATTAGGCTAAGCATATAATACTTACTGGGTGGTCTGATCTAAGTAAGTAATAAGTCTGTCTGCTTCTTCTTCTAGACGTTTGTTAACATGATGAAGATATTCAGGAACCTACAAAGACAGTTTTTTTATATTATTGTTTTCCTCCCCATAAATCATTCAGAAAATGTCAAGTCCAAAAGATCCCGGGAGTAGCCCTGTCCAATGTGACAGGGTTGAATCATATATAAAATTATATATAGTTTATGATCCAGAATTATAGCCTTTAAGAAGAGAGAAAAGAAAGGAGCACCTAAGTGAGAAAAAAGCATCACAATGTTGTGAAGATAAATGCCAAGGGCAGCTTATGTCCTAAAATATAAGGTCTATCGTGAGACACAGTGGATTTATTAATCATGATTTTTAAATACCTCTCTTTCCTGCATTAATTTTTGGCCTTCAGCTGCATAGAGCCGGTTAGTTTCTTCCAAAAATCGTTGTTCAAAAGAATCCTGATAAATCTGGGAGGAGGGATCAAAATAAAGGAGTTCATTTATTCAATAAATATTTATTAAATTGCCTTTATATGAACAGCACTATGAATCTGTTTTTTAAACACCAAACTAGGAATAGCAATCAGCTCTGTAATTAAAGTTAACTTACTTGCAAATCAGAGAGCATGCTTAAAAGACTTCGGAGTAAACTTCTATCAATTGCTTCACCATTCCTTTCCCTCTCAATCAAGAGAAGAATGCCATCAATTGTCTTATTCTGGACTTTCTGATCACTTATAATATGAGCCCTAAATAACTCCAGTCCCATGTCCCTAAAATAAAAAATATATAGGATCAAAATTAATTGACAACAATACCACTTCTAGAGAGGTCTGCTTAACTTCTCACTGCATGTTAATTAGGGCTCGAGATCTGAAGCAGCAATTGTAAAAAGATAAAATCCACACATTAAATTTTACACATTATTAGAGTTAAAGCATACAGGAAACTCATTTAGTCTTTAATGAGAACTGAAGCTAAATTCCTGTCTTTCTCCATAACTAAGTTTTGTATTACTTCCTTTGGTGGATTTCTTCCTTGGTCAAATCATGAGACAAAATTAGTTCAAAGACAAAATGGCTTTCACTGTACTGGTAATGAAGGCTTAATTGGTCATTTGTCATCTGGCTTCAGTACTCAAAAATCAGTAAACTCTCCGATAATTGCTGTAGGTAGATGCTAGGCACAAGGTGGGGGAAAGAGCTCATTATACTATTCTATTTTTGTGTTTACATGGAATTTTCCATGGTAATGTTAACAGATAATGAGCAAATTCCTGGTAAGCAACAAAATCCATAGCAATCTTAACAGATAATGAGCAAACTCTTGATAAGCAACAAAATAATGCACACTCCTAGACAGTCCAGAGCAAACTTTAATCTCCTTAGCTAACAAAAAAACTTCTTCATTAAGTTGTTATATGCTCAGGGAATGTTAGCTATCACCAGTATTGGACTAGGCAAACATAACTGAGAAGGTAAAAGTGCTATAAATACAAGTCTAGAAGCCAAATTTGAGTTTTTGGGAGAATATTCATAGTACCACTTACTCTCTTTCCATTAGTGTAATTAAGATTTGACTATGATTTGTAACAAATTTTTTTGCATTTTTTTCTGGCATCCTTACCAAATGGAGGGTAGCATTGAATTCTGCAGAACATAAGTTCTATCCAGAAACAGAAAAATGCTCCTGATCATGATCTGTCAACAAAAAAGAAATCGATTTTTATATTTTGTTAAGCTGAAACATTTGCTCTTGATTAAATAATAAAATTACAGGGTTTACTTTTACATATACTAGACTACTACATACAGATAAAGAAATCTACCTGAGAATATGCCCAAATCATTTTTATTAAACTATTCTATTGTCTTAATTCTTGCTGTAGTTTCTAGAAGAGGGACACTTAAAATGGTCCTAAGACTTCTCTGCAACTTGAGATGTAACTGAAAATAAAAACAGGGAATTAAGGGGACACACATATAATTCTTCCTCAGTAACAGAGCTCATTCAGGGTGAAGCTGCCCTAAATTGTACATATGTGGTTTTGGGTAGGGGGATTTTAAGATTCTTTTTTTAGTTTGCAGAATATAAGGTATAAAATAAATACCAGATTAGGGAGAAAGGAAAAGGTGGTGATGTGAAGGAACTAGGCAGGACCCACCAGGTACCTTCACAGGCAATGGAGTAGGTGGGTGGGACATCCATCACGACTAACAGACAAATATATAACTTTTTAAAAAATGAGATACTTTTTGGTTAAGTGTGACAAAAATGATCCTAAGGTGCAACTCATTTTAAAATGGTGGTTTCCCTATAACCTACAGTTTTAAACTAGAAAACTTAAACCAAATTAGTGTTCAATTCAGAAAAAGAGCGGATATTGAGGCACTCCCCGCCCACCACACTGCAAAGCTTTTAAAACTAACATCCACGTATTTGAAAAAATTTATTTAACTACAATATTTAGCTGAAACATAATACTTTTTCCAGCTTACCATTTGTCTGCAATGATTTTGCCAGCATCTATCTATTTTCTTTAGAAAAAGAACACTATCCAATGAATCCATGAGACACGTCAAGGATATTTTTAAGTGCTTAGTACAAATAATATAAGAAATGTAAAAGCAGGGGCGCCTGGGTGGCTTAGTGGGTTAAAGCCTCTGCTTTCGGATCAGGTCATGATCCCAGCATCCTGGGATTGAGCCCCGCATCGGGCTCTCTGCTCAGCAGGGAGCCTGCTCCCCCCCACCCCCGCCTGCCTCGCTGTCTACTTGTGATCTCTCTCTGTCAAATAAACAAATAAAATCTTAAAAAAAAAAGAAAAAGAAATGTAAGAGTGTATTTGTCTTAAATAGGGTGCATCACACACTAAATAAAAACAGGCACGCCTGGGTGGCTCAGTCAGTTAGGTGCCTGCCTTCAGCCCAGATCATGATCCCAGGGTTCTAGGATCAAGTCACTCTTGCTCAGCGGGGAGCCTGCTTCTCCCTCCACCTGCTGCTCCCCCTGCTTGTGCTCACTCTCTCCCTCTTGCAAACAGGTAAAATCTTAAAAAAAAAATCTAAATAGCACTTATAGAACAAAATACTATTCCTTAAACTGTAAAAAAGTTTCAGGTTCCACTAAATACCTTTTAGAGTAAGTCTTACACAAAAGAGAGCATTATGTTCCTTACGATTTCCCTTAGAATATTATTTTTCCTTAAATGGAAATTTGTCAGGACAAAAAGGGTAAAGACATAAGGACATCTTGTTTGCACTAACATCACAATGCAGACTTGGAACTTAAAGTTGAAAAGTCAACAACTCTTATCTTATTTCTCCAGAACGGTAAGGAAGAGTAACAAATCTACAAAACACAGGCAATTGCATTTCAAGTTGGGTTAAATAGTGAGGGACAAGGAAGGAGGAAACAGATAAAAATATAGTATTTTTGGTTTTTAAAAGGATATTCTCTGAACTGATGAATTTGTGCTTTGATGTGATCTTCACAAATCTGTCTCAGCTGTTTGTACAAGTTTGCAGAAATCTTGTAGGAACAGAGATTTTCTACAGCCTGCAAGATTAAACACATACATGTTTAAGGAGAAAATGGGGTTACTGATAATTTACATCAAATTCTTATTATTTTAATATTTTACATTGTTTTATTAAAAAGGGTATTTAACCATTTAAAACACAGTAAAGTAACAAAATATGAATGTGAGTGAACTTTTTCATAACCGATGTACAAAAAAACCAACTAATACATTTATTATGGCTGTTCAGGTTAAGGATGGACAGAATCAAGCCAAGTCCTACCCTGTGGAGACATCCAATTTATAACATGACTACACATCAATGCTGTCTTGTTCTTAAAAATGTTAATTGTTTTCATAAGCAGAATTCCATTCTGAGTTTAAAAAACAGTTTCACCAATGTTTATCAGATGGATTGGGCGGTCTGACTGCCACTGAGTTAAAACTTACACTTTCTTTGGTTTTCTTGGAACAATGGATTCTTGCTAGCAGTATTAGGAGTATGATGTAAACACCAAGTATTTTTCTCTAATATTTCAGGTTATGAATGTTTAAATATAAAGGTTTGAGAATTTGTACAATTAAATAAACATTAATTACACCAGAAATGACTATTTTTACTTCATTCTAATAGTTTAACTTGTCTTCCTTTATACCCAGATCCCAAAAGGGCAAACTTCAGATTTCTTTTAGTTTCTTGTTATGTGTATCAAAGACTTTCAATTTTAAGACAACACGCATGGTAAAACTCTTTGGATGAACTCTGATACAATCTATAATTCCAACTAGTAATGACTTAACACCAGGATTCCTTCCTCACCACAAAAGGCAGAAAAGTGATTAAAATTGACTCTAAGGGGGCACCTGGGTGGCTCAGTGGGTTAAAGCCTCTGCCTTCGGCTCAGGTCATGATCCCAGGGTCCTGGGATTGAGCCCCGCATCGGGCTCTCTGCTCAGCGGGGAGCCTGCTTCCTCCTCTCTCTCTGCCTCTCTGCCTGCTTGTGATCTCTGTCTGTCAAGTGGATGAATAAAATCTTTAAAAAAAAAAACTGACTCTAAGGGAAGATCCAAGTTCCGTAGGTTAGTGGGAATTTTATAAATACTTACCTATGTGGAAGTCACATTCCCAGCATGCAGGGCCAGTAAACAAATTAGCAAATGAAAAGAAAGCTTAAAGAAAACCACTTATATCATTGCAGGAAAGTCACTACACCTCACCAGGAACAGCAGGCCAATTAGATCCAGTAGCTAAGGAGGAATAAGACCACTGATTCTCCTCTGGCCACTTTCCATGGGGTTAAGTTAGGCCACAAATACCTAAAGGGTGTATTTATGCTTATTTCTGAGCCTTTCTGTTCACACTGGTTCTCTATGGACTCTTCCCCCGCCTTCTTTAGTATTCTTCTCATTGTATCCAATGTTCCTTTTGAAGGACTCATTTTCTCAGCATTTCTCATTTCCCTGCTTAGATTCTGTCTTTGTACTTATCTCATCCACATTTCCCACTTCAGTACTTCTCCAACTCCCTCTTCTCCCATTTCCTTCTGCTGTGTTTCTATCTTCTTACACAAGATACCATATTCCTTTACTACTCAGCTAGGTTCCACCTCTTCCAATAAGCTGTTTAACTGCCTCACCTGGCACTATCACCAATCGTAACACAGTGACTTGTCACCGAGTCAATACCGTGTCTTTTTTTTAAAGATTTTACTTATTTATTTGTCAGAGAGAGAGAGAGAAAGAGGGAGTGCACAAACAGGCAGAATGGCAGGCAGAGGCGGAGAAGCAGGCTCCCTGCTGAGCAAGAAGCCTGATGCAGGACTCCCAGGACCCTGGGATCAAGACCTGAGCTGAAGGCAGTGGCTTAACCAACTCAGCCACCCAGGCGTTCCAATACTGTATCTTATTTTAAATTCTATATCTATTTGTGTATATCTCATCCCCCAATTCCCCTTAACGAGAAAAAGACCCTATGTGCTTGTTCATGTACCCACATATTCTTTTAATGCTTTTGGAGGCTTAAACCAGGCAATAGGGTTAAATATCCGAAAAACTAATGTACTTACAACCAGCAATGTGTCCTACACATAGAAGAGGCTTACAGTGTAAGGAGAAAACTGATCAGAAAACACAGAATTACAAAACATTGTGTTAGGTGCTATGATGAGGGTAAGCATCGAGGCAAAGGCCCTAACCCAGTCTCTTTAGGACTGGAGCAAGTCAGGAAAGGTTTCCTGAGCAGAAGTAAAAAGGTGGAATCCCAAAGACCAGAGGAAAATGAAGAGCTAATGGGAATAATGACAGAGAATTAAGCTGGGCTTTATATGCATACAATCTCCTCCATGTTTAGTTAAGAGAGTTACTTAAGATGTTAGAGGCAAGAAAAGCAGGAATGGGAGCATCTAAGGTGAGTCTTGAAGGTCAAATTGGAACTGAACATTCTGCTTCTCTAGTTAGCATTGACTGCTTCTTAACATATATAGACCAGATCTAGTAATTTCCCTTCCTTAACAACCCTTCATTAAGCTCCTCAAGTACTATTATGGAGAAATTCCGTAATAGGTATTAAAAAATACAAAGGACTGGGGCACCTGACTGACTCAGTCAGTGGAGCATGCGATCTTGATCCTGGGGATGTGGTTCAAGCCATGTGCTGGGTATTGCGATTACTCAAAAATGAATTCTTAAAAAAAAAAATCTTTTAAAAAGTATAAAGGACTGAACCATGTGCTGCATGGTCTAATATCATTTATGTAAAAAAGACAAAATAATAAAAACACATAGTTATTTACACCACTGAAAAAGATACTCCCCAAACTAATGTTTGTGGATAGAGGAACTAGCTGGGGGGAGGTGGGTAGAAAACAGGGTGGAAGTGAAACTTTTCACTACATGCTCTGTAATACTTTTTGGGTTTCGAACCAGATGAATACATTAAATACTCAAAAAACTTAAATATTCACCTCACCCAATAAACCTTTTCTATCTTCCCCACCACCACAGTTTTCAGCATGGCATTCAAGGCTCAATCTTACCATTTTAGTAGTCTCATGTCTGTTTATAATCTTCCATACACACCATGATCTAAACACTCTGCTTTCCTTACTTTTTAAAGCAAGATTTATTTGAAGCAGTCATGTGTGCCTAAAATAGGGGCTTCCAAAAATTTTTGACAAGCCACAGCAAGAAGTACATTTTATGTCACAATCTATTGTACGTAAAAAAAAAAATTTATGTAACTGAAACAAAATCTTCATGAGACTACACTTATCATTATTATGTGCGAAGTTCTCTGATTATTTTCTATTTTGCCTTTTAAAAAAATGTTAGTCATTAGGGTGCCTGATGGCTCAGTTGGTTTAGCGTTTGCCTTTGGCTTGGGTCATGATTCCAGGGTCCTGAGATAGAGCCCCACATCCCGCAATCTGCTCATTGGGGAGCCTAATTCTCCCTCCCTCTCTGTAGCTCCCCCTGCTTGTGTGCTCTGTCAAATAAATAAAATCTCTTTAAAAATAACAAAAAAATGCTGGTCAAAAACTACTAATTTCATGAACCTACTAGAATATAATAAGAACCTCAGGGTCAGGCCTAAGTGATCTCTATATTCCCATGGCATCTACCCAGCTTTGCACACAGGAAGCAGTAACTGACTCAACAAGGACTGTTTACTAAGTAAGTACTCTGTATCCTGTTAGATGCTAGGACAGAAACAAGAATAGGAAGGTGTTAAATCACTACTTAAAGTTTGGGATAAGCTATATTTTATTCCAGATCTTTAAAATGCACTATTAGTATCAATTATTTTGTATCTCACTTCACATGCAACTATTTGTATCAAACAGACTCTACATAGTTTCATAAGTCTCTTAAATAAAACTTTCTTTTAACTCAAACTTCCAATCATTACTGGTAAAATACGTTGCCTTGAACCCCTCTTAAAGGTAATCAGATATACAATAGAAACATTCTAGCAAGTTTCTAACCTTTATTCCTCTAAATCCCAGCCCCTATCTGCCAAAATCCATAAATGTCACATCAAAAAACATGTCTGAAAAAAGAAAAACATGTTTGATACAAACAAAACCATACACTCCAAAGAAATGTAAACATGTAGCAAATGAAATGTAAAACTATAGTTCCTGAAATTTGATGCTTTGGGGAATACAGGATTTAAGAAACAGCAAAGGCACAAAAGATTGCATCTGGGACAAGGGAACGGAAATGAGGGTGAGCAGTATGGCTAGAATAAAAAAATGAAGAGGATTAAAATAAGAATTAAAAAACACAAAGACTACAAACATAATTAAACATGGTAAGGCAGGAAATCTAGAAACTTTTCTGACTTAACAATAATAGACACCCAGAAAGATATTAAATTCTCATCAGGGTCCTGAACTCTGGTCACTGGCCTAATGGGTTGGGTCTTATTTTTCAAATTATATGTTTAAAGAAAGGAAAGCATACCATAAAGTTTCAAGAAATGATATAGCAATAAACTCTAAATTATCTTTTTACATGTAGTAAAAATGGCTGAAATAAGATACTTGAAATATATCAGAAACTAAGAACTTGCAGCAGGGAAGCTAGACAAGAAATCTAATTTTTCTTTTCTTTTCTTTTTTTTTTTTGAAGATTTTGTTTATTTGATAGAAGACTCAGTGAGAGGGAACACAAGCAGGAAGAGTGGGAGAGGGAGAAGCAGGCCTCCTGCTGAGCAGGGAGGCCGATGGGGGGCTCAATACCAGGACCCTGGGATCACAGGACCCTGGGATCATGGACTGGAACCGAAGTTAGATGCTTAACGACTGAGCCACCCCAGGCGCCCCTCTAATTTTTCTTTTTACATCTAGTAACAGGGTTTAAGTTAGCTGAAAATTACCAAGGACTAAGAATTTGTAGTTGCACGCTTTAAATTGCAGGAATAATATTAAGTACTAACTCAACAGAGAGAAGCACTACAAAATGTGATAGACTAATCTTAAAAAAAAATCAAGATTGACAACAATTAAGCAACCTTACATAGAACACAATTAGCTACTCATCAATACAGAATACAAAAGAGGCGCCTAGGCGGCTCAGTTGGTTGAGCGTCTGCCTTTGGCTCTGGTCGTGGTCCTGGGGTCCTGGGATCCATCCCCACGTGGAGCCCAGCATTGGGCTCTCTGCTCAGCGGGGAGTCCACTTCTCCCTCTGCCTCTCCCCACTGGCTTGTGTTATCACTCACTCTTTCTCTCAAGTAAACAAAAAACCTTTAAAAAGTATATAGAATACAAAAGCTACTCATCGGTTCTAAGAATCTAACTGGTCTTCTGTAACCTCTGTTTAAACCACCAGATTTAAAAAAAAAATAAAAAATAAACTACCAGATTTTACAATGGGTAATAACCTACACTGAGATGGACACACTCCTTGCTTCCAGTCTTACGGTCATCTACTTGATAAATGAGGTATTAGTAGAAAAGTTCATTATTTAAGATTTATTTCACAAAAAGCTAACCAAACAAGAGTTCCCATTTATAATAAATAAAATTATTTCCATTAGAATTGAAATACGGACTAGGCTTGCCTTCAAAGAAAACAGCTAGACATTTATACTAAGAATAAATGTTAAACTTTCATATATAAACAACCAGCCAGCTCCAAAAAAAGGTAGCCGATTTAAAAACACTACACAGCTACTTATATAAAGGCTGAGAACAAGAGGAAAATAATCCAATAGCCAAAATTCCAACTATTATAAGATACCACATGTAAAAAACAAGACATATTCTTAAGAAGTAAAGGATATTGTTCCTAGAGAGTTCCTCTCTTTTTCTATTATTTTTTTCAATTTGGCTAATGGTGTCTACTGACACATATTTGGAATGTAATCTATTTATCGGCCAGCTGTTCTGGCCCAGTGTGGATTTAGAATTTTAAAACATGTGTGGCTTTAGAGCTGTATAATAAAGTACAATCTTAAAGGCATCTTTTAAAAAGGCTCATTTATTATTATCATCATCACTGATGATGATAATAAGTATCATCATCACTGATGATGATAATAAGTAGCAGACACTGTAATAAGTAGTTTTTGCAGCATTTTGTTTACAACTCAACAATCCCGCTACATAGGTAATGTTGGTCTTCCCATTTTACAAATGAGGAAAACAAGGCTTAGAGAAGTTATCGTGAGTGGCAGATCTCTAAACTAAGGCAGGTCAACTCAAAAGTCAGTGCAGTTAACTATACTACCTGTAGTCAATCAAAAACAAGCAAACAAACCAAAAAAAAAAGCCTGCAAATCAAAACATTAATCACTGCCTCATATTTTAGGATTTCAAGGTTGTCTAGGAAAGGTAATTTTTTAAACTCAAGTACAATTCTCATTTAAAATCACTTTTAACGGGGCACCTGGGTGGCTCAATCATTAAGCGTCTGCCATCAGCTCAGGTCCTGATCCCAGGGTCCTGGATGGAACCCTGTGCTGGGCTCCCTGCTCTGCAGGGAATCTGCTTCTCCCTCTCCTAGTCCCCCCGCTTGCGTTCCCTCTCTCGATGTCTCTCTCTGTGTCAAATAAATAAAATCTTCAAAAAAGACCATTTTTAAAAATAAAAATCACTGAAAAAATGTCTTTCACTTTTCTTGCAAATGCACTCAGAACATGTTCTTTTCTATAAATTAAAAACTTAGGGAGGCAGTACAAGCAAACTGCACTAGGGACTTCTATGCTTAGGATTTAAAACATAACAGTTTTGCATGCACAGAAAAAAGTTCTTCATAGACATATGCCAAATAAGCATTTACTTCAGAGACAAGGGAGGATGGGGGAATGAGGGGTTTGGTGAACTTTTCGTTGGTATACTACATACTTCTATAGTTTCAATTTTAGGAGACTTAGGAGAATACTTTTTTTTTTTTTTGGCCATTTCCCTCCCTCACCTACCCCCTCTTTAGGAGAGTACTTTTCATTTACATCTCAACCAGTCAAAATTAAACAAGCACCTGAAACCCAGATGGTATGAAAAAATTTTACTCCCTTATCTTTTTATCCTTTTTTGAACCTGAACTTCCAAAATAAACTTTCTGAGAATAATCCAAAGGAGCATTTATAAAGATTAAGGTCAAAAACAACAAAAGAGCTAGAAACAAATGCTTTTGAATTTATTACAGCAGAAACAGTAAAGTACTGTGAAAAGTGCAGAGAGCAGAAAGTTAGAACGCTGATTTTAGGCTAAAGAAACGCAACTGAACAATAGCAGGTAATAATTCTGAAGTAGAAGAAAATGAAAAACAAAAAAATGTAAGCTATGAACTCTTGAAACATAAAAGAATTGAAGAGAATCAATTTAGCAGAAAAATATTTTTGAACCCAAAAGCTCTAGGAAAATATTCAAGGTAAAGTAAATAGGGTTCAATAACAATCACAATCAATATGCTATAAACAGGGGGCGCCTGGGTGGCTCAGTGGGTTAAAGCCTCTACCTTCAGCTCAGGTCATGATCCCACGATTCTGGGATCGAGCCCCGCATTGGGCTCTCTGCTCAGCAGAGAGCTTTCCTAAGCTCTTCCTGCTTCCTAAAGAAGTGATACTTTAAAACAATATGCTATAAACATAAAACATAAAATAACATTATTGAAACTAAAGTTGCTATATACCACCATACCCAAATAAACACCGTATATACAAATAAACACTGTATATACACACACGTGAAGGAAAAAATTACCTTCTTTGAGGACAGTTTTTTCCCTAAAGTGAAAGGGTCTGCCTCTAACACTGCTCTACAGAGGTACTCAAAGTGCTACAGTGTATCACTGAAGCAGCACAGGAGGGGAAGTGCACTGGCTTGAAACCTGGGCATCTCAACGGGAGTCTGGCCACATTATTTAACTTCCCTGACACTGAGTTTCCTGATCAATAGAGGAATAATAACTGCTACCGTGTCTAATTCACAAACAGTTCCTATAATGCTTAAAAGATAATAAAAGATAAACCTGATTTGTAGAGGACCACCTGCACTATACGAAGAAACGCCACGGGACTACATGATCTCTTAAGGCCTTTCCAACTCTAATTCCGTAATTCGACTTTTATTACTGCACAGCCCAGGAGCCACATATACAATATACCAACACAGCCAACTAAGGTGGGCTTCTCCTTAATAGCTCAGTACAGCTAATACCTGACACATTGTGTTACAGCGGTAATATTGTATGACATTATTAACTACGTGCTGGGCATCGTTCTGAGTGTTTCACATGCACTGACTCGTTCAGTTCTCACAGCAACAGAAACTGGTGATCTTAATTGACTTATTACAAGTGCAAAAGCCACACTGTGACTTATGAAAGAGCTTCACTAGTGATAACATCATCTTATATTTCTATAACATGGTGCCTCAAGGGGTTTCTCACATCTTAATTTGATTCTTAGAAGCAACCCCGTGAGGTAGGTAGGACAAGTACTCTTTTCCCTGTTTTACAGAGGAGGAAAATGAAGCTGAGGGAGGTCTAGTTTCTTGCTCAAGATCAGAAGGGTAACAGCCACCAAAAGAAGATCCCAAATCTGTCTTCGGACTCCTAATCCAGGTTGGGTTTGCCCATTACCATACCACCTCTGCAACTGAAATGAATAGATAAAAACGACAAATTCTGATCAATCAAACCAACTTAATTTCTTAGAAGGTACTTATCAATAAGAAAAACACAAACATAGTGCCTGGGTGGCACAGCCGGTTAAGCTTCTGACTCTTCGTTTTGGCTGTCATGATCTTGGGGACAACCCCGAGTCCTCACGACCCCACTCAGCACAGAGTCTGCTTGAGATTCATTCTCCCTCTGCCCTCCCCCCGGTTCAATTGCATATACCCTCGCTCTCTAAAATAAATCAATCTTTTTTTAAAAAAAAAAGCACAAACTATTGGTACTCTGAATTTTTTTATATATATAAACTGCTTGTGCTACAATGGAAAGTAACTTCTTGAAGTGGTTGTGTCAAAAATACAGTAGGACAGGGCCCTCAGTTAAGCGTCTGCCTTTGACTCAGGTGAAGATCTCAGGGTCCTGGGATCAAGCCCTGCACTGGACTCCCTGTTCAGCAGGGAATCTGTTTCTCCCTCTCCCTCTGGTTCTCCCCCCACCCCTGCTTGTTCATGTGCTAATAAAATCTTTAAAAAAATACAGTAGGCAAAATATCATGGTAGTAAGCAGTCTAAATCAGTAATTGTTCTTAATAGTACATTTAAACTAAACAGTACAAGTATAGACCCATTTGTTAAGCAAAAAAACAAACCTGAACCTCACTGGATTACAATCTGATGCCAGTTTTTGGCTAAGGACTGTCTTGTAGCCCAGAAAATAAAACAAACATAAAGAGCAAGAAAAAGAAACGGCAAAGGGCTACTAATAAGAAGGAGGGAGGATAAAGTATACAGAGAATATCTGCATTTCTTGAGGTCTTTCCTATAGGCGAGTAACCCCACTTAGCAAGAAGTAACCTAACGGAATGACATGTCACCAGAAATTACCTTTGGGATCCGGGCTGTAGGACTCCATTATAGGTAAAACCTTGATTATACCAAGGTACTCCTCACTGTAAATCCTAATCTCCTCATAAGGGTCTAAGATAAACCCAATATATACCAATATGACTGTACTCATAGTTTGTCAGAATGTCAGTATGTCAGCATATGTAGTCTGATTATAAAAGAGTGCATAAATTCATCAAGAAATTTTCATTAGAAGAAAACTGTAAGTCTATATAAAGACTCATTTCAAAGTAAAATCCATATACATACCACCTCAATTTACGCTGGCCAAATCCGGTATCCACGTTCATACATACCTGATAGAGTTCTTCTAAATTGTACTTAATTGAAGTACTATTCTGGATAGCTTCCACTGCTTCTTTCAGCTTCTGCCATGTTTCATCCGTGTAGTTCTCTGGTAATTTGGGCTTATCTAGATAATATGTACAAGGTTGATATCAGAATATGTAGCATACAGTAAGGAAAGGATCCATTAAGGTAAAATAATAGTATTACTGCTTTTTAAGGGTAAACTGTGATTTTTGTAATTATTACATCTAAATATTAAAGTAGCTACTGTATTTAGGCTTAGCATAAAGAATAAAATTTGAAATGCCACAATACTGTTTATGTCATTTTGACTCACCTATTAGAATGAAAGGCAAGGGTTTTTTTTTTTTTTGCAACTGACTGTATTGCTCCAAAAAATAAAAATTCAAGAATCGCAGATAAAAAATAACAATCTTGATCTTATTCCATCACATGTAAAACCTAAATCAGTCAACATGAATTGTGCACCTGAGATTTAAAACACTGAATGTCTACTATGCACAAGGCACTTTACAAACATCTTAATCTCCCTAACAATGCTCTAAGGAAGGTATTATTTATCCCTATCTTGCAACCAAGAAAACTAAGAAGACTCATTTAGTAAGGCTTGCCCAAGGTCATCAACAGCTAATGGCAAAACTAGGATTCTAATCCAAGTCTGCTTGATCCTCACATTTATGCACCATCCACAAATGGAGAGAAACATCTTCACTCAGGTTTTAATTTAAACTACATCTACGAGGAGAGTGAAATTTAAAAAAATTATAACATCCAAATGACTCCAGAACCTATGTAGCATTTTCAGAATGGAAAGGACTCTCTTAACCCAGGCTTTAAACTTCATTGACCAGCAACGAGTATTTTTTTTTAATTAGAACATCCTAATACCTTAACGATATGTTTTTAGTTTAAGAGGGAAAGAAATAACCCAAACAAAATCTCAGAGACCAGTATGCAAATGAAATTAGGATCATAGCTCATCTCTTTAAAAATTCTTGGCTATTAAATCGATACACTTTGAGTGGAATAGTGAACACGCTAGTCAATTACAATACACATTTACTTCAGAAAGGTCTAATTAAATCAGAAAGATTACAACACTTAAGAACCTGGGGATGGGAGAAGAGTGATAGGAAAAAAAGAGAAGGTTAAAAACAAACACTATAATCCTCTGCTTTAAACAAAATAAAGCATGTTCCTGATTTCCACACTAATGCTGAAAACACAAGCATTGAGAATCTAATTTTCTCAAAACTAATATTTAGCCACAAGGCACTTATCTGGTAAATATTACTTCAGTTCATTCATTTACTTCTCCATTTAATAAACATCATCTATTACCTACCAGTTAAGGATGCTGAAAAACTAAGTCAGAAAAATAGAAACAGTCAACAGAAAAAAGTAATTCAGCTCACTTACATTTTAAAAACTGTTGATTTTCTATGCATCAATACATTCATAATACTCTAAATCACGTACCTCAAACATAAAATGAACGAATTTTCCTAAAAACTGCAGGTCAGTACTTTGAAACCCATTTTAGTGAAAAAAAAATAGATGTAGTAATTGTTCCTATCTTTAGACTACTGTACACAGAGTTACTACTTCTGTGTACACAGTATTTTTCACTTCCAAACCTTACCTTTGAAAAGAAATGCAGAGATCATAAATGTTTTTCTCCAAATACTGCTTATACAATGAGTTTCAAGAATATAGTACCCAACATTATCAATCTAACTATAAATCATCATTGAGCATGAAAAGATCACCATTGCTACCTGCATTTCTAGGGACTAGAGAATGTGGCCTACCGAAGCATAAAAATAAAAATCCCATTAGTGCCTGGGCTCACTATGCACCTGAAATAAATAAACCTCTTTAGAATACAAACTTCTCACCTGTATAATCCAGATCAATCATATTGATTGTCAATGTTATAATAACAGATCAGATATAAGCTGAGCCAGATATCAAAATATTGCACAGAAACATTCGGTGTATGCTTCAGCACAAGAATACTAACCACCCCCGGAAAATGAACCCTCCACCCAAAAAAGGACCTCCCTCCACCTCATTGATTATGCATAAAACATTAGGCCACCTCTATACTGTTTAATATATTAACATAAATAGAGCACGTGACCGCTCAAGTGTCAAATCCTTAGTAGGTGATTATGGATTTTGGCCTTGGTTACCTTTAAAGTTCTTGATCACTAACTTCTTAGCAGAGCCAGGCTTGCTGTTAGCAAAGCTAGAAGTGGTGGCAGAAGATTTGGCTAGGCCGTTTGCGTGATGCACCGAAGCCACAGAAGAGATTAATATACTCTTATTTTTAAGTTGCTGCTGCTGAGATGTTGCAGCAGTTGGTGAAGATGAGGAGGAAGAAGAGGAGGATTCCTCAGCCATCTTCGCATCAAACCCTACAAACTCCAGGGTGTCTTCAAAACGCAGCTTCTTCTGTATCGGTACGTGGCTGGAAGCAGCCACTGAAACCCCCAGGCAGAAGGACGAGGTTGAAGGGGATGCCGAATCCCTGGGTTGTAAAGGAGGAGTGGAGGAAGAGGAAGAGGCGGAATCAAAGTCTTCTCTCTCGTTACTACTGTTACTGCCGCTACTGCTGCTGCTGTTTAACTTTCTCTTCTTGGCAGAGGTGGGCGGAGTGGTGCTGGTATTACCATCAGTGGCAGATCTGACCTCCTGAGCAGCAGCAGCAGCTGAGGGATTGGGGGAAGAAAAACCTGTTGGAAACATGAAAATAGCGGGGTCAACAGGCAGAGGAGCATCAAAAACCTACGTTTATATGCCTGCGTGCGTGTAGGAGAGAAGGTGGCAATGCTAGAGGGGGAAGGGAAGAAAGAGAGGAGAAACACAGAGGACGAGAAGGAAAGTGAAGGGGGGGCTACACCGGGGGAATGGGAGGGTTTGGGAAGGCGGATAGGCTGACACCAGGAGTGAGCAGAACGAGGGGGGAGAGCGAATGAGGAGGCAGACAGGTAAACGGCTGTGCCGTCCCCCTCCCCTGCTTTTCGGTCTCTCTCCCCCCTCTCTGCAGGAGCGACTCAGAGAGTCTGTGAGGCTGCAGCTCCTCCTCCTTTTCTCCCTCTCTCTGGGAGGGGAGATGCCGTGGTTGGGGGGAGGGGGAAGGGAGAGGGGGAGAGAACCAGGGCTTGTTATTGTCAATAGCACAAGAGGCTAAAGATGGCGCCACTTCCGGTCACGCGGCGGCGAAGGAGGGGCAGCGTCGGTCCTCCGAAGTGGGGGGTGGAGAGAAACACTGCGGGCGCCCGGGGGGCGGGGGAGCTGACTCCTGGGAAGGCGGCGGGAAAGCGGCGACTAAGGCGCCCAAGACACTCGTGCTCCTTCCTCGCTCTCGCTGTCCTTCCCCCTCCCTCTTCCGCTCCCCTTCCCGGGCAGCACTGTCCTTCCCTGGCCCGCCGGTAACTCCCACCCCCTCCTTAACGGTCCCGCGGGGAGCTTCGCGCTGCAGCGCCCTTACCGGAAGTGACTGGGCAGACACTTTTCATAGCGCCCAGATCCCGAAGCCCCCAGGTCCGCAGGACTTGAGTGGGGGGGGTTGGGGAGGGAGAAAAGGGGGGGGGGGAGAAGTGGAAAGGGAGGAGGGGGCGGGCTTTCGAGACACCTCCCGAGCTCCTGATTGGGGCTTTCTGAAGGCGAGGCGGGTCGGGTCGGGGGAAGGTGGCGGGAGAAGCAGCGGGAAGAAGCCTGAAGGGGAGGGAAGGTGATGACGGCGAGGGGCGGGGTGAGCTAGCTGGGAAAAAAGAGGAGGAGGAAGAGAGGAAGGGAGGGAGTAAAAAGTTAGGGAACCGAGAATGGAAACTTTGAAAGAGATAAAGGAATAAGGAGGGGTTGTAAGGCAAGGGGAGTAACCCGAAATGGAGGAAAACATAATCATGGCATTATGCCTGGTGCTAAGCAGAAATGTCATGTTAAAATAGAAAAGAAAAAGAAAAAGATCTTAAGATACAAAGAAAATGAGTTTTTGCTTTGATTGAGCTATAAATTATGTCAAAGACACCCCTGATCCAATATGAATAGGGCCTGAGTTTTGATACCTTTCTCAGTAATGTAGCTGCAAATCTTTTTACCTTCCTAACAGGAGCATTTTCTAAGATGGCTGGCCAGAGTTACGGGTGCATTCTAAGGCCCAAGAAACAGGAAGGTAACTAACACCTCCCCCCAACACACACACACACACACACACACACACACTTCCCAGTACCAAGCCCAACCCTGATCTCCGTCATCAATCCAGCAATTTACAGGGTAAACATAGCCACTTTTACCAAATCTCAGTTCATCCTGGAAGAACACATTTTAGGAGAATGACATTGGCAAAAATCAATGTTTTCTACCAATGTATTACACAAGCTCAAATTTCAAAATGGATAACTCATAAGAACAAACCTCTAAATTTGGTTAAGTTAGCAACAAGAAACCTTGTAAATTTCCTGCCTAAATTTAACCCGAGGGCATGGGGGGGCAGCACAATGTCAAATAAAACTAGATCTGCCAACCTGTTGATCATTCTAACTGCAGAAACATTAAACAGGCATATACTGAAAGAGTTTATGCCACACACTATACCCAGGTCCCTGCCATTGAGAAGCCAGTAAGGGAAGACAGTTTCAAAACTAATTTCTGTAACAGTTCTGTAACAGATGTACAAAGTGCTCTGGAAACAGATGAATCAAAAGATTTGGAGGAATTATGGAATAGTCAGTTTCACAGAGGAATTGTTTATGCTGGGTCCCAAAGTGGGAATTGCCAAAAAGACAAGAGGGGAGAATGTGAAAGGCATTCTGGGCAGTGGAAATGGGCAAAGCAGGGAGTTGTGTAATGGTCTGGCCTGTTCATGGAAACACTGAAAGTGTAGCGAAGCTAGAAAGTAAGATGTCTAGTTGGAAGTAAGGAAAATGAAGCTCAAGAGTGCCTGGGTAGGGGCCAGAGCAGGTTGCCCAAAATGTAACAATAGCATACTGGTTATTTTGAATCGAAGCTACTTAGGAAGCAACTGGTGCAAGGACAGGAAGACCCCCTGCTGTCCCACTGAAATAAAGAAACAAATTCCCCATAAGAAAAATATCCTCCCTGTACTATGATATTAAAAAAAATTCTTATCACCAGAGACAGAGACTTTAATGCTGAGAAAGCTGCAGAAATATTTTTCTAATTTACCTCAGTCTAAATTTTGCTTAGAATTCCCTACTAATTAAAGCTCCCAAACACCTGTTTTCTTTATCCTGTCAATTCCTCACAAATTTGTTGTCTCATTGTCTAAAATGTATAGAAACTGCCTGTGTTAGTCATTTCTTGAGGTCTCAATTTTATTATTAGGCCTCTGTGCCCACGTAATAAAACTTTGGTTTTTCCCTCCTATTAATCTATCTCATGTAAATTTAATTCTTAATCCAGATGGAAGACCTTGAAGGGTAGAGGAAGAATGTTTCCTTCCCTCCTCTGGCACACAAAGCCAAAAATCTGGTCTACCCTGTACCCTAGGGTAGATAGCAAGGAAAGGAGGGAACAGGCTGGGCTAGTAAAAGCAGGGGAGTAACAGGATGGTGGGTGGTGTAAAAGCAGTTTCTATTGTATAGTTTGTGATAGACACATCAGAACTCTAAGAATAAATCCATTTTCTAGCTGTTTATACAAGCCCACTTTTTATTCATTTATTTTTAAAGTTTTAGGTCTTCAAAAGTCCTTGGTTAAAATGCAAATCCTCCTAGAGGCGCCTGGGTGGCTCAGTGGGTTGAGCCTCTGCCTTCAGCTCAAGTCCTGATCTCAGGGCCCTGGTATTATGATCTCAGGACTCTGGGATTATTACCTCAGGACCCTGGGATTGAGCCCCAAGTGGGGCTCTCTGCTCAGCCGGGAGCCTGCTCCCCCTCCCCAGTCTGCCCTTTCTGCCTGCTTGTGATCTCTGTCTGTCAAATAAATAAATAAAATCTTTAAAAAAAATACAAATTCTCCTAGAAAGAGGTACCACCTTGAGCCACTACCAGCTTTGTGCTGTTTGGTGACAATTGGCTGAGAGCAAGGCTCTGATGGACTTAAGCCCTAGGGCCACAGAGAACTGTGTTAGACACTGAAAAAGGGGGAAGATGGACTACTATGTGTTTTGAATATACCATTTTGTTCTTGCTGCCTAAAATGAGACTGTCACTCTTATCCTAAAACATTAAATCCTCCTTTGTCGTGTCTCATATTTCACACAATGCTGAATAACTGTAAATGCAGAGTAGATACTTATCGAATTGAGTATCTCTTTGAACGAGACTAAAAATAATGCCATGTCTTTACAGGGGAGGATTAACTGGCTAATTTTCCAGATTTAATGAACAGGGTTGTTCTAATTTGTATAGTTATACTCCTTGGAAGAGTGTATGGCTGGGCCTGCTGATAATGGCTCAAATTGATACTTTTTCTAGAAGGATTGGCAATTTAACCAAAGACTTCTCAAGACTAAAAAAAATGAGGCCTGTTCTAATTCATGTAATGATATTTCTTAAAGGATATATAAAAGTACTAGATATTTTTAAAATTACAAATATTACTATAGCTGAAAGGGAATGGACAGAAAACTGCTTTTGCCATTCAAAGATAAACTTTCATACTAACATAAAGTATAGTTGAGAGTTAATATTCAACTACATTCTAATAATAATAATATCTCCCAATCCAACATGATTATCTAAGGCCTTCAGTCTTCCAAGTTATATGTTGTCTCTAAAAGCACAGATCCTTGGCTCTTAAGTGCTAGCTCACTTTGAATAACCTGGTAGTCTAACTTATTATTTAAGTTTTCCATGAAATATCCTTAAATGAGTTTTGTGGAAAAAATATTTTTCTTTTTTATCTTGGCGACTAATAGTAATCTTCTTTTGATATCCTAACAACCTTATTTTATTTTGTGCCAGGTCACAAAATATTTAGCATGTCTCACATATTTAGCACATCTTAATATGGATATGTAATTTTCATAATGATTTTTTAAATTTAACATTTAGATTTTGTGGCACAAACCAACTTAGATATGACTATATGATGTGTGAGGGCCAGACCTTTGTGCCTTCTTGGACCCTTGGACCAATTTAAAAAGAAGTAAAACCTTCCATGTTTCTTTGTAAAACATCTTGTAAATCAAGAATAAAATAATTGGGCTAATTAAAACAGAAGCATATATATTCTATACACCTAAACATTTGTCAACCAACGTCAAACAAATTCTCAACATTAAAATACATTTCTCAAGGTTGAACTCACTGAAACCACAATAATCAAGACATGCTATGTAGGACACCATACAATTATGGCCATTATCAGACTAAACCAGATTGGGCACTTAACACATATTCCATATATAGAAACTTTCATCTTGTGAGTTCAACTCATACCTTAGAAACATTAATTAAACTTTACAGTGCTGCCAGATGAAGTATAGTTATTATTGGTATTCTTTTAATCAAGCAAATAAAATATGTAGCTATTTATAAAGGTAAATATACACATACAGGAAGAAATACAAAGACAGGACTAATTTTTCTTATGTCCATTCCCCTATTTCAGCAGTCATGTCTCTAAAAAAGAATTTGACCTGTTTCCTTCTTTTGATCACGGGGATTCCCCGAGGTGCTTGATTCTGAGTCTTCAGACATCTCGGAGCAGGGGCTTGTCAATGGACACAGAAGCCTTGCTATCCACAGATGGGATTTTCCTTAGAAATAGGAGACACTGCTTGCTTAGAATACTAAAAATGTTTCTCCAGCAAGCATTGTTTAGGGATGTGTCTAGAAAACACAGCTGGTGGGTGAAAGGTAGTCCATGCTCCCTATCTGTCTTTCTGAAGGACCATCTCTGAAGCAGGGAAAGACAGAAAAGGCAAAGCAAGCTGCGGTGAGGGAGCCAGTGTGACGTCATAATGAGGGCTTTGTGATGCTATCAACAGCAGGGGTGGCTAGGGGTGGTTAGGGGATGACTGAGGTCAGAGCTTAAGCAAAGATGATCCAGCTACACAAGGTGAATTCACCTTTTGCCCATCGTAGAATTTAAAGCAAGGAACTTGATAACAAATGCTAAACCCATGGTGCGCAGTACAATGTAAATAAATAACACAGATGTCATATTTTTAACAAAATCATTTATCTTCTACATAAAATATCAACTGACAACTTACTGACTTGGGTACATCAAACATTTGAAGACTTAGCCCCTTAGTTCAGAGACTTTACCTATAGTCATAACTGGGAACCATCTGGAAAGCAGATTTAAGGACTAACAGTTAGGGCCAGGCAGTTTTCCTTGGAGGTTTGGGGTGGAAGACTAGATCAGCCACAGATTACTTCCTTTGGTGCTGCCTAGCACTTGCTTATTGTGGAGTAGTTGGGCCTATTTTTAACCTTCCCTTCACTTTATCAATGACTCTCACAGTCCCTCCCACCGTGCTTTAAGATTTGATCTTCCAATGGCATTTTGCTTTTCTTTTTCGCAAGAGCAAGGCCATTTTAGGCTTAAATCAGTGGTTCCCAGCTCCTCTGAGTAAGGGCCTCAACTATCACTTTCTTTTTTTAAAAAGATTTTATTTATTTATTAGACAGAGATACAGTGAGAGAGGGAACACAAGTAAGGGGAGTGTGAGAGGAAGAAGCAGGCTTCCCGCCAAGCAGGGAGCCCGATGTGGGGCTCCATCCCAGGACCCTGGGATCACGATGGGACTGAAGGCAGACACTTAACAGCTGAGCCACCCAGGTGCCCCTCGATTATCATTATTTCTAAGAAGTTCCCAGGGTGAACTACATACCTCCAAGACTGAGACCCTAGCCGTAGGTGAACTAAGATCCGTCATGATTTGAATGAGGCTGATAAGCCCACGTACCCTTTAATGCCAGAAATTTCACAATTATTTATTCATTCCTTTTGATAAAAATAGTCTCCTCCTCCCAGACTCCTTTTTTTTGAAATACAAATGAGTCAGGGAGGCTCAGTTCCTGACCCTTTAAGGTGAATGCTCCTTGAACAAAGGATAATACAAAAGTCCTAAGTGCCCGGAGGTAAACAGAACTTGGACTAGGCCTTACGATGGGGGTTGTGAGGGGTAAAGTTACCATCAAGGGAGGTAAGATTTCTGAGAGTACATTTTGCTGACCTCACAGTATTGCCTGGGGCCAATCCTGCTTTGTGATGACTGCATATTTAAGATCTAGTCAAGTTTATCTCAGCTGCCAAAAGCTTATTCAAAGAAATTTAAATATTTTTTATAAGCAAAACAATTACCAGACATTGGGGATGTAGATTTGATGCTATCTATAAATGCCCAACTCTTATTTATTCACCATATGGATGTTTCTATTGCCAAGTGCTCTGTTTTTCCTGATTCCATTAAATGTCCTTTATTCCCACCAATAGCATTATTTTTCTTGCCAATTCATTTGGTCATTCAACAAAAATGTATTGAGCAACTACTCTGGGCAAGGCATGGTGCTAGATGTCATAAGGGAATACAGAACTAATACAAAATTCCATTTGTGGTTGATTTTACAGTTTTTCAAAGCACTTTCACACACAATCTTATTTTATCCTCATAACCACAGTGAGATAGGTCAGGTGCCATCCCCATTTTACAGATGAGAAACAGGCTCAGGGAAGGAGGTTCAAATGACTTGCCAAAAACAAAAAGCACGCAGACTTAAACCAAACTCACTTCTTCTCTAAATCCAAATATGGCACTCCCCATAATTTCCAGTTTAGTAACAAGACATGCCATAAAATTGTCTCAAGTAATAGTCAAGTTAGGAAAAGACATTCAGAGCCCCACTCACCAGGAGAGAAAAAAAAAAGGAGGAATAAAAAATTACTCCTTTACTGAGATGACCCAAATCATAATGCCCAATAGGAGACCAAGATTGGATTCAGTTCAGGCAGGACCCAGCATCAAGCAATGAACATTCAAGGAGACAGTAGCAATTTGCTCTAGAGAATCAGAATCAGTCCATTCTTTGGCTGGACGCTCAGCCAATGGCTGATCTTCACCAGAGGTAGAAACCAGCTCCCTCTATTAGCCAAATCCCGACAAACACTGAACAAGCCTTGCCTGAGGACCCGTTTTGACCCACTCATTGAGTATACACAGACAACCCTTGCCCTCAAACAGTTCTCAATTGGCCTAGTGGGTGAGGCAGAAAATTAGAGGACAGACTGATAAAAGCTGCTACAGGAACACAGGAACACCTGCACAGCCTAGGAAGGTGGGGTGGGGTAGGGTAGAGAAAAAGTGGGGGTGGGGAGTTATAAAATTGCTTCCAGAGAAAATAATAGCTTCCAGAGAAAGTAATTCAATTTAAATCTGTGAGGGTAAGTGGGAATTAACCAGGCAAGAAGAGTGGGAGGGGGCAGGGGGCACAAAGAAGGAAAACAGGGTGCGGGTTTAAATCCTGAAGGTGAGGGGCGCCTCGGTGGGTCAGTGGGTTAAAGCCTCTGCCTTCGGCTCAGGCCATGATTTCTGGGTCCTGGGATCGAGCCCCACATCGGGCTCTCTGCTCAGCAGGGAGCCTGCTTCCTCCTCTCTCTCTGCCTGCCTCTCTGCCTACTTGAGATCTCTGTCAAATAAATAAACAAAATCTTAAAAAAAAAGTTAAAAAAAATAAATAAATCCTGAAGGTGAGAAAGACCAAGACATATGCAGGATCTGCAAGGAAACTAGTTCTCAGGGAATAGTTTGTCTTAACTGAAACCCATGGAGTGTTAAGGAGGGAAATCAAGGCAGCATCCCAGTCTCAAACTGGTATAATAATGCTTAGGCCTCTTAGTACCAGGCCTTCCTCCTATCCCATACTTGCCGTTGGAGCTGTGGCTACTGATGATAATTCTTGCTTTGAGCCACACTGGTTCAGGAGTTGGAGGTTGGGGGGAGAGTGTGCATGGGGACAGATAAGCATGGGAAATAGGGTAATGAGAAAGAAATGAGATGCACATGTGACCACAATACTGGACAATGCTACCAGAATTCAGATGAACTAGAGCAGAATTTGAGAAAGGACAGTCAGTGGAATGAACCCAGTCAGCTGCCTATTTGATAAAGAAAGTTTTATTGGAGGGGCTTCTGGGTGGCATAGTCTGTTTGGCATCTGACTCTTGGTTTCAGCTCAGATCTGATCTCAGGGTCGAGAGACTGATCCCCGCATCGGGCTCTATGCTCAGTATGGAGTCTGCTTAAGTTTCTCTCCCTCTCCCTCTGCCCTTCACCACTTCACCCTTTCTCTCTCTCACTCACTGAAATAATGAAATCTTTTTTTTTAAATTAAGTTTTATTGGAATACTGACATACTCATTCATCTACATATTTTTTGTGGCTGCTTTTGTGCTAAAACAACAGAGTTCGGTAGTTGGGACAGACCATAGGGCCAGCAAGAGCCTAAAATATTTCCTGTCCAGTCCTTTACAGAAAAAAGAAATGCTGACCTTTGCCCTCGAATATACTAAGTGCTAATAATAGATATATGGAGACTGTATAGTGGTGGCACAACACACTAAGGATTTTCTGTTCCTAGCCTGTATCACCTTTGATACAGACCTCAGAAAACAGCAAGAGAGTATTCTTTGATAGAATGACTAAATAAATTGGGGTATAGTCACACAATGAAATACTACACAACATTGAAAAATTAATTACAGGGGCACCTGGGTGGCTCAGTGGGTTGAAGCCTCTGCCTTCAGCTAGGGTCATGATCCCAGGGAACTGGGATTGAGCCCCGCATCGGGCTCTCTGCTAGGCGGGGAGCCTGCTTCCCTTCCTCTCTCTCTGCCTCTCTCTCTGCCTACTTGTGATCTCTCTGTCAAATAAATAAAATCTTTAAAAAAATTAATTACAGCTATGTGCATAAATCACAAAAATAATTACAAGAAAAAAGCAATAATTACAGAATATATGCAGTTGATAACTTCTTGTAAAGCTCCAAAATAAGGGGTAGAAAATATGGTAAAACTGTAAGTTTTACCATATTTGGTAATTTGGTACCATATTTGGTAAAATGTGGTAAAATTATATTTTACCATATAAAAATATGGTAAAACCTTAAAATATAGAAGGGAAAAAATAAACACAAAATCCAGGATAGGGGATTGCTCTGGGGTAAGCAAGGGGGAGAATTTAGGTAGATTCAAAAGCATTGGTAATATTTCTAGTTCTTAGGTTGACGGTGGGTTCATGGGTGTTTGTTTTCTTATTATGCTCCATAAATTACATGTTACATATGTTCTTCTGTATGTATTAAAATTATATAATAACATTTTTTATTTTTATTATTTTTTTTTAAGTAGGCTCCACATGGGGCTTGAACTCATGACTGTGAGATCGAGATCTGGGCTGAGATCAAGAGTCAGACATCTAACCGACTGAGACCCAGGTGCCCCATAATAAGTTTGTTTAAAGTGTAGGCACCAGAATGCCTGTCTGGCGTAATCCGTAGAGAATGCGACTCTGTGAGTTCAAGCCTCATGTTGGGCATAGAGATCCACTGAGCAACCCAGGTGTCCCAAAAAGGCAGTTTAAAAATAATAATAATAATAAAGTATAAAGACCAAGTGGTGACTTGTTGAACGCTAGAGCATAGCAGTTTGGAGAAAGAATAGCTTGCAGAGATGGCACATGACAACTGGGATTGATTTTTGGAATATTTAGGCATTTCTCATGGATTCCATTGGGAACCTGGTGGAATCCCCATGCAACCTGGTGAAAGAACAGACTTTCCATGGTCCGCAAGATGGGGACTTAAAGAGTTATTGTAATTGTTTATTAATTATACGGATCTGAACTTAGTTTGTAGTATCGGGATGGCAAGATCTGGAAACCTATGGGTTACTTGGAAAAGGGAACAGTGTGTACAAACGTATGGATCTATGAGAAAAATCATGGCCCATTTAAGCAAATGCAGGTATTACCACACTGTGACACTGATGTGCAGTAGGCTTTGATGGAGGGATGGTGAGAGATGAAGACAAAGAGGCAGGCAGAGTTCAGATATACATTACATGCCATGCTCCAGAGTTTGGATTTGATCCAGTATGTCATGGGTAACCACTGAAGGGCTTCAAGCAGGGAAGGAAATAATATGATCAGCTGTACATTTAGAGATGTCCAGGTCTCAGGGTGCCTGGGTAGCTCAGATGGTTAAGCATCTGCCTTTGGCTCAGGTCATGATCCCCAGGTCCTGGGATCAAGCCCCACCCTGGGCTGCCAGCTCAGTGGTGAGTCTGCTTCTCCCTCTCCCTCTGCCTCTTTCCCTCTTTGTGAGATGTCCAGGTCTCAAGAACCTTTAACCACAAAATAAGGTGATACCTCCCCTTTCTGTTCCCTAACTAAACCCATTCCCTAAAGCTAACTTCAGTTAATAGTTTGCTAATTAAAGTCTTTATCTTAGGGTGCCTGGGTGGCTCGGTCGTTAAGGGTCTGCCTTTGGCTCAGGTCATGATCCCAGCGTCCTGGGATCAAGCCCTGTATTGAGCTGGGTGTCGAGCCCGGCGTCGAGCCCCGCCGAGTCAAGCACCAAGTCATGCTCCCCGCTCATCGGGAAGCCTGCTTCTCCCTCTACCATTTGCCCTGTTTGTGTTCTCTCTCTCTGTCAAATAAGTAAATAAAAATCTTTTTAAAATAAAATCTTTTTCTTTTAAAAAATATTTTATTTATCTATTTAAGAGAGAGAGAGCCCAAGCAGGTGTAGGGGCAAAGGGAGAGGAAGAAACAGACTCTGCTGAGCAGGGAGCCCAACGTGGGGCTCAATCCCAGGACCCTGGGATCATGACCTGAGTTGAAGGCAGACATTTAACTGAGCCACCTAGGTGCCCCTAAAGTCTTTTTTGATACATTTAGCAACATACTGCTTTAAAAAAATAGATCATACTTATATGAATTGTTCTGTGACTTTATTTTGTTTACTATTATATCAAGGACATCTTTCCTTGTCAGTATACATAAATCTGCCTTACCACTCTTAAGGGCAGCATAGTATACTATATATGAATACACATACTCCTATCACTTACAAAAATCTAGCTATCGCTTTATTGTTTCTTTTCTCCCTTACTGGATTGACTTAATTTCCTTTTTACCTTTTTTTCAACTATTAGTAGTTGCAAACTTCTACACACTAAATTCTATTATTGGTTATCTTTCAGTTTTGTTAACTTATACAATTCACTTACAAACACGTTCCTGTAAAAAAGATATATAGAAGGGGCACCTGGGTGGCTGAGTGGATTAAAGCCTCTGCCTTCAGCTCAGGTTGTGATCCCGGGGTCCTGGGATCGAGCCCCGCATTGGGCTCTCTGCTCAGCGGTGAACCTGCTTCCCCCCTCTCACTCTGCCTGCCTCTCTGCCTATTTGTGATCTCTCTCTGTCAAATAAATAAATAATTTTTAAAAAAGATATATAGAAGAATATACAATAAAAATTCCCTTCATTGTTAGATTTGGTGCATAGCATTCCTCAGCATTTGTGTACATATATTTGTATATATACAAATAGGGAGCTTTGGTATTTTTTAATGGTATCATTACTATACATTTGGCTCTACAATTTGCTTTTTAAACTTAATATACTTTGGAGATCTTTCCATGACAGTACATAGAAATCTCACTCTCTTTAAGGGCTGCAAACTATTTCATAGTAAAGACATACCATTCTTATTTAACCACTCTCTTATTTTTGGATATTTGGTTATTTCCAGTTTTTTTCCACTACAAATACACAGCAATGAACATCCTGTAATATAAATCTTTATGCACGTGGAAAAGTATTTCTGAGGATATATTTGAAGTAGAACCAAGGGAAATTTTGATAGATTGCCATCTTACTTTTCAGAAATGTAGTACATACACTCTCACCTTCAGAATGACTGCTGATTGCCCACACCATCAGCAACACTAAACATTATCAAACTTCCAGGTTTTTTGCCAAAATAAACATGAATTCATTCTCACTGTAAAACAACCATGACAAAGCAGAAATGCTCTCTTTACCACCA
Source organism: Enhydra lutris kenyoni (assembly GCF_002288905.1). Taxonomy (NCBI): domain Eukaryota; kingdom Metazoa; phylum Chordata; class Mammalia; order Carnivora; family Mustelidae; genus Enhydra; species Enhydra lutris. The sequence goes on from NW_019154137.1 coordinate 3,771,766, forward strand.
TCCTCTCTCCAGAAATTTATTTCCACCTTGCTATTAATTTTTCATATGAATGGTTTCATTGTGCTTGATTTTCTTTTTTTTTTTTTTTTAAGTTGGGCTCCACGTGGAGCACAAGGCAGGGCAGTAACTCAGGAGCTTGAGATCAAGACTTGAGCTGAGATCAAGTCAGAGGCTTAACTGACTGAGCCACCCAGGTGTCCCAATTCTTTTTTTTTTTTTTTATTAAGTAAGCTCTATGCCCAAAGTGGGACTGGAACTCACTACCTGAGATCAAGAGCTTAGTGCTCTACAGACTGAACTAGCCAGGCACTCCTTCTTAGATGTATTCTTAACAATTATTTGTATTTAACTCTGTATTTCACTTTTACTAGTTCATTTACTCACCATTATCTTCTGAGATGGCTGCATCTTCATTCGCATTCCCCGATTCTGAGGACTGTGACATAGTCTGTCTGTGAAAGGCTACATTAAAAAACAGAATTCATGTTTACAGCAGTCCACTCCCATATCTGATCAGTTTTCTGGATTCATTGACTCTGGCTTCTCAATCAATTGCATCCTATTTGTTTCATAACTTCAAGAAAATCCTACAATTTTGGCCAGCTAATCACACCCTTACCTATTATCCCTTATGGTTACAGCTCTAATATTTAGTTTTCTTTTTTTAAAAGATTTTTTTATTTATTTGACAGATCACAAGTAGGCAGAGAGGCAGGCAGAGAAAGACAGGAGGAAGCAGGCTCCCTGCTGAGCAGAGAGCCCGATGCGGGACTTGATCCTAGGACCCTGAGATCATGACCTGAGCCGAAGGCAAAGGCTTTAACCACTGAGCTACCCAGGCGCCCCTAGTTTTCTAATTTCATTTAGTGCTAACTTAGGGGAAAAAAAGCACAATTATTCAGGCTAACATCTTAAATTGGAAATCCGCCATGCCCTCTTAAATTACTATGGCTGGTGCCCCCCCCATTCACTGCCCACCCCCGTCCCACCCACGAGCGGCTTCAAGGCCAACGGACTCCCATCAGGGTGTCCTCCTGCTATTTCGGAGAGTCTCATTAATCTCACTGCAATCCGAACCAGGTCTCTATCTTCTATATTGGCCTCTTCATCGGGCTACAGAGCCACGGTTGTTGGGGTCCCCGCCCCATCATGGTCACCACCTGGGTGAGAATTTTCTCTCAGCGGGTAACCATGGCTCTAACATACTTTTCCTTAACTTCTCCATATCGCTAGTGAGTAAAGGCTGTAACTTCTGTGGCAACATACCTCCTTTAAATGTTGGGGAATAACGAAAAGAAGTACAGCATAATAACTTAAAATTGCCAAAGGCGAGCCTTGGCTTCGGGTCTCTTGGCTCGAAGACAGGATCTCAAGCCAGTAAACTCCTAAAGGATACCCTCTCTGCTTTCCACCATCTCTGAGGGGCTGTTTAACTCACCGTCCCAGGACCAAGAGGATTTGCTGTGGTTACCGCCGTTCCATCTATTATGATTGGAACCCGCCAGCTTGGAATATGTAGGACAATTGGCCACCAGCAGCCGTTAGTCAAGCTAGCAACTGGTGGGCTTTCTGGCTACGTTCTGCCCACCCAACCTGGAGTTCCGGTGTGTTTAACGGTTTTCAAGGAGGCTCATCCTTGATTGACAGCGGATCTGACCAATCCCTTCAGGGAAAACCCCACTCACGTAACAGGGGCCTAGTTGGCGCCAAAAGCGAAACCAGAAAACTCTCTATGTGTCTGGTAACTGATGCGTTTGTCAACGGATTGAGCCACCCAGGCTGCCCGCTGATATTGATACGTTTCTTAAAGTCCCGAGTTTCTCTGTCTTTAAAAATACCACTCAGGGAACATCAGTAGGTTGTTCTGTGCAAAACCTACAGTGACTGAAATCCTGACTCTCCGCTGTGTCGTCTCTGTCACCACGTGGGGGGTGGGGGGCAGAGGTGGGGGGAGGGGGCGTCAAGCTCCTCAGGTGGTCTCCCCTGAGGCGCGAGGGGTGGGGCAAGTGGGTAAGGATGGGAGCCTCATTACAAACCTGCAAGGGTGGACGCCTAGACTCCCCACTCTGCTCATTGCTGACGTGGGTGAGGGTGAAGCCATAGGTTTTTTTCCGTGGCATTTAGCTAAAGGAGATCTATCTAAAATTTTCTGTCTTGCCGGGTCACACCTTTCCTGGTCCTTTGTCTAGAAAAACCAAGGCCAGCCAGCCTCAGCCAGCCTCGGGCTCTTGATTTTGGGGTTGTGGGTTGGAGCCCCAGATTGGGTGTGGAGATTACTTAAAAACGAAGTTTAGGGGGCGCCTGAGTGGCTCAGTGGGTTAGGCCGCTGCCTTCGGCTCAGGTCATGATCCCAGGTCCTGGGTTTGAGCCCCACGTTGGGCTTTCTGCTCGGCAGGGAGCCTGCTTCCTCCTCTCTCTCTGCCTGCATCTCTGCTTACTTGTGATTTCTCTCTGTCAAATAAATAAATAAAATTAAAAAAAACAAAACAAAACAAAACAAAAAAACGAAGTTTAGGGGCGTCTGGGTGGCTCGGTGGGTTAGGGCCTCTGCCTTCGGCTCCGGTCATGATCCCAGAGTCCTGGGATCGAGCCCCGCGTCGGGCTCTCTCCTCTGCGGGGAGCCTGCTTCCCTTCCTCTCTCTCTGCCTGCCTCTCTGCCTACTTGCGATCTCTGTCTGTCCAATAAATAAATAAATAAATCTTTTTAAAAAATCTTTAAAAAAATGAAGTTTAAAAAAGAAGAAAAGAAAAAAAACAGAATTTTGTGGGGGCTTTATTTGTCTCTGCTGGTTGTTGTTTCACATATATCTTTTTCTACTCTTGTGAATGGAATAGGTTTTTTTCCTATCTCTATTTCTGTTATTGTTAAAATAAAGCTATTAGAATATAATAATAGAATGCTAATTATAAAATCTAGGTGGTGAGTATATTGGTATTCAAATTCTTTAAACTTTTCTGTACATTTGAAAATTTTTATAATAAATGATGGAAAATAAAACAAGAGGGAGTTGTTTTATAATACTTCAAAAAAAAAAAGAAAAAAACAAAAGCTATGGGATTCGGTATATTTACCTTACATACCACTTATATTAGTTAGGATTCTTGTTTGCAAGTGACAGAAACCCAAGTTGAATAAGCTTGAGGAAAATGGAGTTTATTGGCTTCTGTAACTGGGAAGGACAGGACAGATCTCAGTCACACCAGGATCCAGAGACTCAAATGGCCAGATTCTCAGTCATCTCTCCATCTCTCTTCTCTGCCTCTCTCTTCTGTGTATTGCCTCATTCTCTAAGACTCTTTCATGTTGTAGAGACATGGAAACCAACTGCTTTGGGGTCACATCCTTACAATTTAATATCCAAAGAAAAGAGAAAACTAGTTCTTTACCTCTGATTTGGATTATGACAAGGAAGGTGTTATATCTCTGGCCCAGGACACATGCCTACCCCATTGGAGCTGCCACTGTGTCTAGCACACTTTGATATTATGATTAACCCATCCTGGGTTAGGTACACAGCCAAGTGTGTGGAGGGTGAATGGGGCAAGGTACTATCATTACCTGTCCCACCAGGACTATACTGAAAGGACAGTGAAGGAGGAAGAGCTCTCTAAAGGAAGAGGAGTGCTATTACTAGAATCAGGGAAGAAAGAATGCTGGGCAAACCAAAACAGCAGATGTCCACTCTACAGACTTCTTAGTTTTAATAGTTTTTAAATTGCATTTCTTGGATTCTCAATGTATGTAACCTTATCATCTGTAAATAATTATTCTTTTTCTCTTTATTCCTTTTAGATTTATACAACTTGTTTCATTTTCTTGGTTTATTACATTTTAGAACCTTCAAAACACCATACAGGACGTCTGTACCTTATTCCTGAATCTGATGGGAGATAACTTGGTCATGATGCTTACACATGGCTACTTGATACTCTTTCCTATGTTTAGAAAGTTCTCTTCTATTCTATTGTATTTAGAATTTTTAACAAGATTTTATTTCTGTATTTGACAGAGAGATCATGAGAAGGGAGGAGGGGCAGAAGGAGAGGGAGAAGCAGACTCTCTGCTGACATGGGGTTCAATCCCGGGACCCCAGAATCATGACCTGAGCCAAAGGCAGATGCTTAACTGACTGAGCCACCCAGGCACCCCCTGTATTTAGAATTTTTATAAAGAATAGCTGCTGATTTTTATCTAATACCTTCTGGCCATCCATTGACAGACAAGACTACATAAAATAATTTTTTTTTTGTAAAAAGCAAAATACAGAAATCACCTGTAAACAGTAAGGGGGAAAAAACTGGAATGTAGACTCCACCTTCCATGAAACTAAGAGATAAGTATTACATAAAAGCATGACTTGTGAAAATGGGAAGTAGGTTGACAGGTTAACTGAATGATGCTAGCTAGCACTAGCAGAAAGCACTCGCAGTGTAGTATGGACTGTTCTAAGTGCTGCACATATGTTACTCCAGCAAAGAGGTTTATTATTTGTAGAAACTGAACCAGAGAGAGATCTGGATGCTCATGATAGAGCTGGTTCTGCTTGTGAAAGTTACCCAGGTTGGATAAGTGGGTAGGTTGTGGGGGCAGGCGAGGGAGGTGGCCCTCTAGCATGGTCAGTGGAAGCCTTGTCCCTAGTTCCTGGGGATGACTCCTGGAGAGGCCTAGTGGTGGCTGATGGTCTCTGAGGGCTGTTAGTGGCATTTGCGTTAAAGACCTCTCCTCCTGATGCTGAGGGTGGATCTGTCTCCAGAAAGAGGGCCTAGTCTTTAAAACCAGAGTTCCCTCAACTGCTGGAGGCATGATCTCTGGCTACTCCGCAATGTAGGATTTGCAAGGGCTTAGGGAAGTCAAAAACCCGTCTCTTGGAGCAGAGGGTGGTGGGGAGCAGAGGCTGCTGGCTCAGGAGGCCTACTTGAGCTTGAACTTGACCTCTCAGCCCTGTGGGGGTGGGTGGAATTGGGAGAAGCCCCAGAGGGTGGAGGCATTGTCTCTAGGCGATGTAATTGACATTAGCCGAGGCTACCATTTGCTGTACGCGGTTCTGCAGGATATGTCCTGCACAGGGTGCATATTTGAAGGTGTATGTGGGAGGAGGGTGAGAGGAGCCTGTAGTCTGCCAGCCTTGTGCCCTCATGCAGGAATGCCCCATCAGCAGAGAAAGGCAAGCTTTTTTACAATTGGCCTATCCAAAGGGGTGCCATTTTCTAATTAATTTATCCTGAGGGGGTACTTGTGTGTGTGTGTGTGCGCGCGCGCGCGCAATTTTTCTACTCTGAGGGTTCTGACTGCTAGCGGCCAGCTTGGCTCTCAGAAGCACTGATATGCAGATACTAGGTTTCTAAATCCTAATGGGCCTTAATTAGTAGTCCTGAGTAGCTTCAAGAGGCCGTTTCCCTTTGTCTCCCAGAGCAAGTCCTAGCCACTATCCTTGCCTCAGGCAAATTGACGTAAGAAAATTACTTTGGTCAGATTAGACTAAGAGGGCAGCCATGGGCCCTGGTAACTTCATCCCTATCTTCTCTGCCCCAAATCTTTTAAAAGGACCGAGAGTGGTGTAATTAAAGGAAAGTGTACCATCAACAGTTCAGAAATTGTGAAGAATCCCTTGAGGATAGAAATCAGATGTAGTCATATTGATGAGAGGAGGAGGAGCCCTGTCTAAAACATGCAAGAAAAAGCTGCTGGAGCAGATGCAGAGAAAATCAAATCTCAGAATGAATAGAAAAAGCGGTGGGAGGGGGGTGGTCCCTCCAGTCAACTAAGGACTTGCATTCAGAAAAGAAGGATCAGCTCGGCCCCTCTGTGACCAGCCCTGCCCCTGCATCCCTCCACTCATTCCGAAGCAAAAGCCTAAATTTTCACGCTGATGGGATCTATGTGCTTCCCAAACTTGGCTTCTGTGAGTATAGGATTCTAGAAAAAAAAAACAGAGCAGACCTTGGTGTGTATAATCTAGACTTTCACAAAATATACAAAGAGAGAGAAAGAGAGAAGCTCTTCTGGCCAGGAGAGAAATACCCTCAAGTCCTGCGGGGATTCAGGGGAACAGACAGACTTTCTATCACCTCAATACCCACCCACTTTAAGGTGAAGCCTCCGGGGGCGCCTGGGTGGCTCAGTCCGTTAAGCGTCTGCCTCTGGCTCAGGTCATGATCCCAGGGTCCTGGGATCGAGCCCCACATTGAGCCCCACATTGAGCCCCACATTGGGCCCCACATTGGGCTCCCTGCCTGGGCAGAGAGCCTGCTTCTGCCACTCCCCCTGCTTGTGTGCTCTCTCTCTCTCTCTCTCTCTGGGTCAAATAAATAAATAAATAAAATCTTTAAAAAAAATGACACTGATGAGATAGATATTGGCAGGCTGTGCAGGGCCTCAGAGGCTATGCTAATGATTTGTGTCTTTATCCTAAGCACAGTAGGGATTATTGAAAAGATTAAAAGTGAAAAAGACTATTCTGTCTGTAAAAGGCATTAGATGAGGGGCAAACATCAAAGCAGGGAGCTCAATTAGAAAGCTACAACTACATTTCTGGTGAGAAAAGAAGATACTTTAGTGGTGAGGAGAGCGGTAGACATTGAGAGAGAAGAGAGCTTTAAGGGACGCTTAACAGATGGGATGTCTGGATGGCTCAGTTGGTTAATCGTCTGCCTTTGGCTCAGGTCATGATCCCAGGAGGGATCGAGTCCCACATGGGGCTCCTTGTTCAGTGGGGAGCCTGCTGCTCCCCCTGCTCATGCTTTCTCTTTCTCTCTCTGACAAATAAATGAATAAAATATTTTTAAAAAAGAAAGAAAAGAAAAATCCATAATTGGTAGCATTGGTAGCACTCTATGGTCTAAATACATTTTTTAAAAAGATGCTTAGGGGCACCTGGGTGGCTCAGTGGGTTAAAGCCTCTGCCTTCGGCTCAGGTCATGATCTCAGGGTCCTGGGATCGAGCCCCACATCAGGCTCTCTGCTCAGCGGGTAGCCTGCTTCTTCCTCTCTCTGCCTGCCTGCCTCTCTACCTACTTGTGATCTCTGTCTGTCAAATAAATAAATAAAATCTTTAAAAAAAAAAAAAAGATGCTTAGTGGGCAAAATTGATAGGGCTTCAGGATGGGTTGTGCATGAAAATAAGAGAGAGGGAGAACATGGCAAAGATGACTCCCTGGTGTCTGGATTTTGCAAAGGGATGGATGATGGTGCCATTCACTGAGATAGGGAACACTGCAAGAGGACCAGAATATTGGTTTTGGCTTTTAAGGGGAAGAGGAAGAGAAGAGTTTGGTTTTGAATATATTGAATTTGAGGTGCTTTTGAGACATCCAAGAGGAGATGTATAGTAAGCACTTGGATAAAAATGTTTGGAGCACAGAGAAAAGCTGGAGATACGAATTTATGAGATATATGAACAGCTGGTAATTGAAGTCCCAGATTTGGATGAGAATTTATTTTTATTTTTAAAATTATTTTATTTATTTATTTATTTATTTATTTATTTAACACACAGAGAGAGTATAAGCAAAGGGAGTGGTAGACAGAAAGGATCAAGGAGGCTCAATCCCAGGACCCCAAGATTATGAACTGAGCCCAAGGCAGCTCTTTAACCAACTGAACCAGCCAGGTGCCCCTTAATTATTCCTGATGTGGGTGCAGAGGGAGAAGGAAAGAAGCTGGACTCAGGGCTTGATCCCACAACCCTTGAGATCACGACCTGATCCAAAACCAAGAGTCGGATGCCCAACCGTCTGAGCCACCCAGGTAAGGTTTTAAAGTTTCTAAACTTTAATGTTTTTATTTTTATTTTTTTAAAAGATTTTATTTATTTATTTGACAGATCACAAGTAGGCAGAGAAGCAGGCAGAGAGAGAGGGGGAAGCAGGCTCCCCGCTGAGCAGAGAGCCCCATGCGGGGCTCGAGCCCAGGACCCTGGGATCATGACCTGAGCTGAAGGCAGAGGCTTTAACCCACTGAGCCACTCAAGTGCCCCTAAACTTTAATGATTTTAAATTTAAAGATTTTTAATCTCACCCTGGATGAGATTTTAAAGTGAGAAAAGGGGCTAAACTAAGTTGAATGTTAGCATTTAGTGATTGAAAAAAGGAGGATAAGGAGGAACCAAAGAGGTAGAAAAGCAGGGAGAGTGATGTGTCAGATAAACCAAGGAAAGGGAATATTTCAAAAAAAGGGAATGGCCGTGTGGAGACGCCTCAAAAAATTAAAAATAGAACTACTGTATGATCCAGTCAATTCCATTTCTGGGTATTTACCCAAAGAAAAAACAAACACACCAATTTGAAGAAATATATGCACTCAATGTTCATTGAAGCATTATTTTTTATTTATTTATTTTTTATTTATTTGTCAGAGAGAGAGAGGAGCTAGAGCAAGCACAGGCAGACAGAGTGGCAGGCAGAGGCAGAGAGAGAAGCAGGCTCCCCGCCAAGCAAGGAGCCCGATGTGGGACTCGATCCCAGGATGCTGGGATCATGACCTGAGCTGAAGGCAGCTGCTTAACCAACTGAGCCACCCAGGCGTCCCGAAGCATTATTTTTTAAAAGATTTTATTAATCTCTACATCTAACATGGTGCTCAAATCCACAACATAGAGATCAAGAGCTGCATGCTCCACTGACTGAGCCAGCCAGGCGCCCCCACTGAGGCATTATTTACAGCAGCCAAGATATGGGAATGACCTAAGTGGTGTCCATTGATAGATGAAAGGATAAGGAAAACGTGATACACACACACACACACACACACACACACACACACACACACACACGGATAATACTCAGCCATAAAAAAGAATGAGATCTTGCCATTTGGGACAGCATGGAGGGACCTAGAGGGTATTAAGGTGAATGAAATAAGTCAGACAGAGAATGGCGAACACCATATGATTTCACTTCTTTGTGGGTCCTAAAACACAAAACAAGACAGAAGCAGACTCATGGATACAGGAAACTGTTGGTTACCAGAGAGGGGCAGGGTTGGATGATGGGCAAAATAGGGGAAGGGGATTAAGAGGTATAAACTTCCAGTTATAAAATAAATAATTCATAGGGATGTAAATTAAAGGATAGAGAATATAGTCAATAATATTAAAATAACTTTGTGTGGTGACAGTAACTAGACTTAATGTGGGGATTGTTTCATGATGTATAAAAATATAGACTCACAATGATGGACACCTGAAACCAATAGGCTTTGGTATGTCAACTAGACTTCAATTTAAAAAGAGAGAGAGGGGCGCGTGGGTGGCTCAGTGGGTTAAGCCTCTGCCTTCGGCTCGGGTCATGATCTCGGGGCCCTGGGATCGGGCCCCGCATTGGGCTCTCTGTTCAGCAGAGAGCCTGCTTCTCCCCCTCTCTCTCTCTGTTTGCCTCTCTGCCTACTTGTGATCTCTCTCTCTCCCTCTGTCAAATAAATAAATAAAATCTTAAAAAAAAAAAAAAGTAAAAAGCGAGAGAGAATGGTTACCTGTGACAAGAGCTGCCCTCAGGACAAATAAATGAGGATGAAAACATGTCTCTTACATTTAGCGACACGAAGGTCATTTTTGACTGCTCTGGTCATTCATTTCTGCATAACACACAATCCCAAAATTTAGTGGCTTAAAACAAAAATTTAGTTGTCATTATTATATCTCATGATTATTTGCATCAAGAATTCAGACAAGGGACATCTGGGACAGTTCATTTCTGCTTACTGATGTCTGGGGCCGCAGCTGCAGTGACTTGAATAGTTAGGAACTAGGATATTTGGGGGCAGGTCGGCATCTTTCTCTCTAGACAGCCTCCACACAGTTAGCTTGAGTTTTCTCACAGAATGGCAGACTCCGAGTAGGCAGACTTGTTATGCGGTACCTCAAGAGTCCAAGGGTGAGTGTTCCAAGAAGCCCAGGTAGAAGCTGCAAAGCTTCTTACGACCTAGCCTTATAACTCTCAGAACATCACTTCTGCTGCATTCTTTTTGTTGAGCAAGTCACTAAGACCAGTCCAGATTCAGGAAGAGGGGAATTAGACAAGAAAGGGAGGGAGCAATGGAGGAGAGCATGGGAGGGAGGGAGGCTGAAAAATCAAGAGAGAAAAGGGATAATTGATAGGGTAAGATTTCTGAGAAAGCAGAAAGGTACGTAACTCATTAGATATGTGGAGAGATCCCTCTCAGAAGGAGGAATAGCTCTTGCATTGCTATAAGAATGAGAAAAGTTAAATGGAATGGGATGGGGTAGATGGTTGTAAGTTCTGTTCGGAAACAGGAAGATGAGGGCAGCCCCATCTTCTTGTTGCTCATGTTGATCCAATTTGGCTATTGGGATCTTTGAGTTAACTCCTGTATCCCTTTGACATACCTGTCATGGCAGGGTTGTTGTGGGTTTTTTTGTCTGTATGTTTGTTCAGTTTTTGAAAATTTGAAAAATTTCTGACACCCCAGACTAATCTTATATTTTCTTGCTCCAGTCCTAGAGGCAAACATTTCTCCTCGGAGAATGGAGGAAATTTGGTAATAGCTATTAAATTAAAAATCCATTTAAACTTCAACCTTGTAATTCTATTAGGTATATAGCTTAAAGAAATAATAGCAATGTTTTGAAAGAGGTATGCGCCAGCAATTTTTTGTGTGTAAGCATTTTAAATGTATTATTGTATGTGTTAATTCATTTAACAAATACTTCTTGCATGCTTATCATGAGTTCAGCACTATTCTAGACCTTGGGAATACAGCAGGGAATTAGACAAAGTCCCTACCCTCTTGGAGCTTACAACTTAGTGGGAGAAACAATCAACAAAACAAATATGTATAAGTAATGTTACTGTAAGGCAGTCCTGTCGGTCAGGCAAAAGAGGAATTGATAAGTTTAGGGGTCCCTGGGTGGCTCAGTCTGTTAACAAGTATCTGACTCTGATCTCCACTCAGGTCTCGATCCTCAGGGTTGTGAGTTCGGGTCTCATGTTGGGCTCCACAAAAAAAGAATTGATGAGTTTAATGAAAGAGTATTTACAAAATTATGAACAATGTTAAGGGAGATGACAAGCAATAATTAAGCACCCAGGATAGGAGAGGGATCGGGAGACATTACCGTAGCTTGGCGATAAGACGCAAGGGGAGGGAGAAGTTAACTGAGACCTGAAGAGAAATATAGCAATAGCAGAGACTCACTAGATAGAAATGTGGCAGGTCCTGAAAAAAATCATGGTAAGGACGGAGCTGGGACATAAATACCACAACATCAGTCTCTCCCACCCTCCTATCTCCTGAGGGTATCTCTCCTAGGCAAAACCCAAAGGGGAAGCCAGAAGGCAAGGAAGCCTACTGTTGCAGGGCTCAGAGCAAGGTGGGAAGGGATAGAGTGGGTCTGGACAGACCAAGTGATAATATTCAACATAGTGGTGATAAGTGCTATGGGCAAAAGAAAGGTAAAAGAGAAAGAGTAAAATGGAGCGCTATTTTGGATAGTACAAGGATGAAGTGATATCTGAGTAATGGCGTGGATAAAGTGACGGAGGGAGTCATGTGAATATCTGAGAGAAGCACACTCTAGAGGGAACAAAGTACAAGGGCCCTAAAGTGTTGTTCTTATACACAGTGAAATATTATACAACAATCAAAATGAATGAACTGCAGCAACATGCAAATATACCTGGACGAATCTTAGAAAATTAAATATTGAGGAGAAAAATTATGTTCTGAAAGAGTACATGTAGCTGAATAACCTTTTTATAAAGTTAAAGCAAATTATTATAAAAGTATATACTTTTAAGAAAAATATATCTAGGGGCACCTGGGTGGCTCAGTGGGTTAAAGCCTCTGCCTTCTGCTCGGGTCATGATCTCAGGGTCCTGGGATCGAGCCCCGCATCGGACTCTCTGCTCAGCAGGGAGCCTGCTTCCCCCTATCTCTGTCTCTGCCTGCCTCTCTGCCTGCTTTGTGATCTCTGTCTGTCAAATAAATAAGTAAAATCTTTAGAAAAAAAGAAAAATATATCTATATATGTATGTATAAACACACACAAACACATATATACGTGTAATAGACTTGTATTAAACAGAGTGCCACAGAATGATGAACACCAGATCCAGGATGATGGTTCTTTGCCAGGGTTGGGGGGTGGGGGACAGGCAGGGGAATGAGATTGCGGACCATGTAGTTAGATTTGGTTATTGGGTTCATGGATACTTACTCACTAAAAATGAGCTATGCTTGGATTAATAATGAGGAAGCCTCATTAATCAAGGACTATGATTAATTTAATTCTGTTCATCTGAGGACCAATGAAAAAAGGCTCTGAGAAGCCAGGAACCATGCTTGACATTCTTGTGGAACAGCAAGATGAAGTAGAGGGATGGATGAGGGTCAGATTGTGTTGGGTCTTTAGGTCATGGTGATAACCTTGGATTTTATTATAACCCAGATGGGAAGCCACTGGGGGGTTTGAGCAGGAGAGTTACATGATCTGATTTATCATTTATTTATTTATTTATTTCAAAAAGATTTTATTTATATATTTATTTATATTTTTATATAAATATAAATTTTATATAAAATATAAATATATATTTTATATAAATATTATTTATATTTGTATATTTATTTATATTTATAATATATAATATGTATATTATATACATAATATATAAATAAATATACTTATATCTAAATATATATATAAAGTGCTGAGATATAAATTGTATTAATAATTTATCCAAAAAATATATATATTTCATATATATATATGTATATGAAAGTATGCTCTAGGTGCAACATGGGGCTTGAACTCATGACCCCAAGATCAAGAGTTGCATACTCTACTGACTGGAACCAGCCAGGCTCCCCAGAGTTTGGATATATTTTGAAAGTAAAGGTGAAAGTATTTGCTGATGGACTAGATGTAGGGTGTGAGAGTGACGACACAGATGATTTTTGACTCAAGAAAATAAGTGGACGGCATTGCCATTTACTAAGATGGGAAGATAGCAGGTTGGAAGATGGAGACAGAATGGGGGATGTACAGAGCCATAGAGATGAGACTGGGTGAGATGAGGGGTGCTAACAAGAGAGTCTGGGGCTTCTTATGGGACTAATATAACTGGAAATGGATGTTTTTTTAAAATTTTATTTATTTAATTAATTAATTAGTTAATTTGACAGAGAGACAGCTCACAAGTAGGCAGAGAGGCAGGCAGAGAGAGAGGAGGAAGCAGGCTCCCCACCGAACAGAGAGCCCGACCTGGGGCTCGATCTCAGGACCCTGAGATCATGACCCGAGCGGAAGGCAGAGGCTTTAACCCACTGAGCCACCCAGGTGCCCTGGAGATGGATGTTCTAATCAAAGCAGTCCCTGGTGGACTCAAGGTAGGTAGGAATGATGAGGTTATAGGGAGCACTGCATGTCTGGACTTTTGTAGATAGAGGCGAGGAAGTTTGGGGAGGCTTGAAATTTGCCCCACTCTAGGCCCTCTCTTGACTGCTATTGACAGTGAATGAAAACCTCTAGGAGGGGTTAGTCCCAATGTATGAGTTTTTTCTTAATTTCTGCCAGGGGCAGGGCTGTGTATGGGGTTCTCAGTGACCTCCTGTTCATATAGTTGAGTTGAGGACTTTTGAGATTAAGACAAGTGTTAGAGCATAGGGCCCTGACCGCTGATGATGGGAAGCCAGTGAAAGGTGGAGGAGACTTGGAGTTCTATGGCTCCATCCTACCCTTCAGTCCTCTTGTAGGTGACAATCAGAGGAGACTAGTTAAATTATGGTACGCACATACAATGGAATGCTCTATAGCCATCAAAGGCATCGAAGCATATCTATCTGTCTCTCATCTATGATCCGACATAGAAAAATCCCCTAGATGAAGTGGCGGCGCTGGCCTGGCAGTAGGAAGGGGCCGGGACGGCAGCTGAAGTGGAGCGGATGCCCGCGGGGAGCAGGCTGGGCCACGGTGCCCTATTGCGCGACCTAGGACCTCCCCTTCAAATGCCTGGTGATTGGCAGTGCGGGAACTGGCAAATCATGTCTGCTTCATCAGTTCATTGAGAATAAGTTCGAACAGGGCTCCGAGCACACAGCCGGCCAGGAGTTTGGACCCCGGGTGGTCAACGTGGGTGGGGAGACAGTGACGCTCCGGGTTTGGGTCACAGCCGGCCGGGGGCCGTCTGGGTCAGTGACACGGAGTTGCTGCCAATGGGCAGCTGAGCCCTGCATGGGTGCCTGGTACAGCTCGCTGGCCCCCTGGCCAGCGGACGCCCGCACGTTGGCTAGTCCCCGCATCGTGGCCCGTCTCTGTGGCTTCAAAAAAGACCTGGACCCTGAGGGAGCTTACTTTCCTGGAGGCCTCCCGCTTTGCCCAGGAGAATGAGCTTATGTTCCTGGCCATTAGCGTCCTCACGGGGAAGAGGCTTTCCTGAAGTGTGCCCACACCGTCCGGAACGAGATGCATTCAGGCCCGCCGGACACCGGGGGGATGGGCTCAGACATTCAGTACCGAGACGCTGCCCTGCCTAGCTGTCACAGCCTCCGAGCTCCCAGGCCCTGGCCCCCCGCAGCCCTGGAGCTGCCAAGACGGAGGGAGGCAGCTCACCCGTTCTCCAGGACCAGCCCGGCCCTTCTGGCTGGGCCCCAGACCCAGGCGCTGGGAGGGCGAGTCTCTCCCGTGTCCTGGCCCCAGAGAAGCCGGGCTACCGCCTGTCCCCCTTCCCAGGGCCTGGCTGAGGGGCCAGGTGGGCTGAGAATGAACCCACCCCATCCCCAGGGAAGGGGAAATCATAACCTGGTGCTGCTTCCTCTGTCTTGGTTAACCCCTGTTCCCTCTGAACCCCTAACTTTGGGGAACTCAAAGAGTTCCCAAAGCCTGAGACCAGGGCATTTGGCCCCAGCTCCCTGCCATTGCCAGTACTTTAATAACTAGTGATAGTTTTATGTGTATTCTTCCAGAATTTTTTGGTTTATTTACATATACATTGTACAGATGTGCTTTTAAAGAACATAGGTAGGACCATACAATGCATGCAGTTTTACTTTTGCTTTTTTTCACTTTATGGGTGAAATATATCTTGGAGGGTTTTTTTTTCTTTTTGTAAACAATGCTTTATGGGGGTGGAGTGGGGACTGGACAGGCTGTGAACCAGATGCCAGGATCTTCAGTGAATGAGTAAAGGTGTTGAGGTGTAACCAAATGGTATGAAACTTAAAGGAAGAATTGGGGTTTTTCACCTGAGGGTGAAGGAAGAATTATCTGGAAGTTGTGATGGGGCTGGAAGAGGATGCCCACCTCACCTCCTGACTGGGTAGTATATGCATGTATTGGTATAAATTACTTTCACTTGAAAGATCTGCAAGGGAAGCTCCATTCTCACAGGAAAGCCATGAATATTCAGGGATGAGTTGGAGGATGGTAGGAGAGTTTGTTAATCATAGAGTGGTGTTCTAGAAGCCACAGCAGAAGCACTTGGAAGTTAAGGTAGAAATGACAGGTCAGGCAGGGGGGAAGAAGAAGCCCAGAGAGATATTGGGAAAACAGTAACAATACGGTAATTTAGTAGTGACAATAATAGGGACACCTGGCTGGCTTAGTTGGTAGAACATGGGACTCTTGATCTCAGGGTCATGAGTTCAAGAAACACACTGGCGGTAGAGCTTACTTAAAAAAAAAAAGTAACAATGCTTTGCATGCATTAACTCATTTAATCCTTGTAGCACCCTCATAAAGTAGAGCCTTTATTGTATAGATGAGAAGACAGGCACAGAATTCAAGTAACTTGCCCAAGGTCACATAGCAAATAAGTTGAACTGGGCGCTTACATACCGGGCTGTGAAAGAGAGAAACAAGGATGTGAAAGAGCATGGTGAGTGAGTTCAACTTGTCCCAAGTTTGGCAGGGTGGTCAGTCCTTACAGTCCTCAGATACATGGGGAGCTTTGAGCTCTCCCCAAATTTAGCTGTATTTGGCACTGGAGGCAGGAGCTGCTGTTTTGTTGGTGTTCTTTATATTGCTCCGTATGGAAGGATTCAGGCAATGGCCGGGCCCAGCGCATTTTCTCACCTATGCTCTGCAGAGGGATTGGTGGTGGGGGTAGTGGTGTGATTCTTAGGCATGCCTTGCCCTTGTGGGGATAGAAAGCCGGGCTGCAGAGGGCTTTAAGGTGTAAGGCTGAGAGGCAATTTGTGGGAGAATTGACCTTAATGTAAGACATCACAGGCTGTAGATTCTGAGAGATGTGAGGCCCAGCAGGGGTCTGGCAGTGGCCCAATTCTTTCTTGCAGTGAAAGCAGTTCCTCCAGTGTTCAGAGCTGTGGCCTAGCTCCTAAAGAAACCTCTCTTTACTGGGTGCTCAAGGGTTTTGGTGCCACACTTACTGCTCAAGGAAGCTTATGGAGAAGAAAAGGCAGTCTTTCTGCAAATTTCCCTGGGCAGTATATTAGAGCCTTGTGTCAAGATGACCCTAAAGAATCCTTTCAAAAGTTTAAGGAAGCAAATACCATTGTTGAACATTTAATGTTTATTATAGCTAGGTTATTTATTTTAGTGAAATATATGATAGGTTTTTGGTTTGGGTTTAGGTTTGGGTTTTCTGTGTTCCACGCTGCATGTGCACTGAAGAACCTTTTAGGTTGCACAGAACATTTATGCACAAATTACAGTACAGAGAGCATGTATGTTTAAAACAGAAAGGTCCTTCATAATTACTTATTGCATGAATAAATGAAGTTCATTATTTTAATTTTTTTTTAAAGATTTCATTTATCTATTTGAGAGAGAGAGATAGAGAGAGCACAAGTCGGGGGGAGGGGAAGTAGAGGGGGAAGCATGCTTCCTGCTGAGCAGGGAGCCCCACACTGGGCTGGATCCCAGGACCCTGGGATCACGACCTAAGCCGAAGGCAGATGCTCAACCAACTGAGCCACTCAGGCACTCCATTATTTTAATTTTTAAAAAGATTTGTTTATTTATTTGAGAGAGAGAGATTGAGAGAGGGAGTGCATGAGTGGGAGGGGCAGAGGGAGAGAGAATCCTTAAGAAGACTCCATGCCCAGCGCTGGGTGTGGCGCATAAACAATGAATTCTGGAACACTGAAAAGAAATTTAAAAAATAAATAAAAATTAAAAAAAATTTAAAAAGGGCATGTATTGCATGAAGCACTGGGTGTGGTGCATAAACAATGAATCTTGGAACACTGAAAAAATAAAATTAAATAAAAAAAAAAGACTCCATGCCCAACGTGGGGCTTAATCCCATGACCCGGAGATCAGGACCTGGGTGCAAACCAAGAGTCAGTTGCTCAACCAACTGTACCATCCAGGTGCCACCACTATTTTAATTTTTTTTCATTATTTTAAGTTTTGAAGAGGTTTAGTTTGGGGTATTTCTTCTTTTGTGATATATAGTTTGTTATAGCAATGATTTACTTGAAGATGAGTCCTTTGTCAGAAGCAAAGCCCCAATTAACCTTGGGGGAAAAATCCACTTTATGTTGATACCATTTGCAACATAAAACCAGAAACACATTGCAGTGAAAATCGGGCCCTGCTTATGTATTTGTGTAGGTGGGTTATGAATGAAGGTATTCACGCACATGTACAAAACTAAATACCTCATTAATACTGATGACCTAACTTGGCATTTGTCATCATTCAGATTCAGTTTCTATGATCATCAGAGTGTATGAAAGTAGATTAAAACATGTATGTACATGTTGCTATATATCTAGTCCCATGCATATGAGACTTGTCATAATTTGGATAGAGTATGCATGATTTTGTAGAATTAAAAGTCAGTTATTATTTCTAGCGCTGCAAATATTCGACTTTTGAATTATTACTTTTCTTAAACAGTTTCAAGAAAGTAGAAAGTCCATCTAGGTATTCTTAATTTTGGGGTCTATCAAGTTAAATTTTATTTGCTAGTGGAATATATAGTTACTACTATGCTATTAACATGTATAGATTCAATGGGTTCTTTTTTCCATTCATCTCAAGCTACTTAATAACTGTTTATTGTTGTTATAATGTATTTATTGTTACATGGCAGGCTCCCAGGGTGATGTGCCAGGAGAGGAAAGCTGTTTGGCAAGAAGCCTGACAGTGTAGCACCACCAACCACAGCTTGGGGTCTGGGCTTCAGTTTTGTATGCTCATAAATTCAATATTCTAAATGTTACAGAGCTGATGTAGACTCACGCTAAGGACATTCACAAGAGACAGGTATAAACCAGAATGACAATTTATTAATTTACAAAGACAATTGTTCATGAGGATTTGAATTAAAAATGGCAAATTCGGGGCACTTGGGTGGCTCAGCAGTTAAGCACCTGCCTTTGGCTCAGGTCATGATCTCAGGGTCCTGGGATGGAGCCTTTCCTCAGGCTTCCTGCTCAGATGGGAGTCTACTTCTCCCTCTGCGCCTCCCCTGCTCATTTTCTCTCTCTCTCAGATACATAAATAGAATTTTTAAAAATGGCAAATTCTTGTCGGGGAGATCTTTATGGGAAACCAAATTATAATCAGAAGAGTGTCCCTACCATAGAATCAAGGCAAGGTGAGTTTGTTGTACAATTCAAATACATAATAGCGTTTATTATGATTGCTCCAAACACCCATCTCCCCAACGTAGAGTATTTGCTCTCCAGAGAGACTGGCGTATTTGTTTTATAGATGAGTGCTCATCCACTCAACTGTCTGGATGGTGCCTGTTTAGTTAGGTTTTGTATTTTTCTATGGTTTCTTTGCTGATCAAAACTTTGGATTCGCTCTTTTTAAAATTAACTAATAAAACGTGTTTCTTTGACTGTTACCTCTTCAGTCAGGTAAGTCTTGTATAGCTTGCCTAGAGGCCATTCTATCGTCAGGGAAATTAGCTCCCTTGAGTTATAGCCCAACTTGTAGGTATGTTGAGTTAGGGGACAGCAACCTAGTGAACAATTCTATGGGGGCACCTCACTATGGCTGGTGAATGTGATTGTCAGATTAAAATACCAGACGCCTAATTACATTCAGATAACAAGGAAATTTTAAAAATTTAAGTATGTCCCAAATATTGCATGAGGTGTAGACATACTAAAAAATATATATTCATTGTTTATCTGTAATTCAAAGTTAACTGGATATCCTGTATTATTGCTTGCTAAACGTGGTCAAGCCCACGAATACATTAACAAGATGCCGTGAGGTTTTCCTGGGTTCACGGTGTTTGGTAAGCACCGATCCATTCGAGTGTCTCGGGGAACAAAACCGTTCCCACTGAAAAATTGCTTAGGTGGATAAGCAGGTAGCAACCAAACACGGAATAATCTTGGCCCTTTGAGGAGCCCGTAACTGACGCCACTGCCATAAATGCTGCCTTGATTGATTACCCCACCCCCTTCATTCTCCTCTTCCTGCAGCTAGAGTGATTGCTCTATCTCTTCTTCCTTCTGTAGTCCCGCCCTTCCAGCTCTCCTCTCTGGAGGGTAATCTGTAGCCCAAAAAGGGCCGGCAAAAGCGCCGACGTGTTCAGAGGAGCGGAAGCTGTCAAATTTCATTGAGAACCGTAAAGTGCGGCTGGCTGTCTCCCTTTCCGGATAACGACAACAGCTCCGACTGTCAGTGCCGGCCTTCCTCGTGTAACGAGGATCCGCCGGACCCTTACTAATTCAATTCTCTTTTCCCATTCCGGCCCTTCCTTATCGTCGCCCCCTTCACCTTGGATCATGTTCAAGAAGTAAGGACATGCTGTGGACTCCATCGGCTGCTCACAAAGGGGGTGGGGGTGGGGGTGGGGAAGAGGGCGAGAGCAAAGAACCTCTTTCTCTCTCCCCCCACCCCTGCCATCCTTATTCCCTAAGGTCTTCTGTAGTACTAGGCTCTCACTCGCAACTTGCAACACTGTAACCTTTCCATCCCTAATCTTTAATCGAGTTTTGATCCTCCCACCCTCATTTTCTTTTTCCTTAGCCCTTTTTCTCTTTTGCCCCCTCTCCCAATCCTGTCCCTGTTCCTAGGTTCTACCAATCACATCCTTGCACTGTGATTTAAGGGTATATCCTCTTTAGCTCAGAGGAGAGCCCTGCACTCACTGCCATTTGTTTATTAGTTATGAACTGAATAAGGGAAGGCTTGACTTCCTGGGTCATGGGAGTGAAGGAGTCTGGGTGACAGGAAGCAAGCGGCCTGTCATGTCTATTGCTTAGCTGCCAGATTAACCTTGTCTTGAAAATAGCGTGATTGCCCCATAGGCAATTCAGTGTAAGGAAGACAAAAATTCTTTGGGAACCTACCTAGTGGGTTTTTCTTCCAGACTTGGTAGGCACAAAAAGCAAAGGGGGAACATGGGCAAAGGAAGGTGGGTTTTGTGCATGACATTTTGAACAAAAATAAACAGGGATCTTAGAAATCATCCTCATCATCACTTAAAAAAAAAAAGACAAAAAACCTCAGCAGATTGCATAGCCTAGCAGGGGCCAGTTTTCTGTGTTATATTTGGGTTGGTCTTTTGTGTTTCAGCGCCTGAGGGTTTTTTGTTTTGTTTTGTTTCACTTTTGTTTTTGCACACAGGTTTTGTTATAGGTGGGGATCTGTTTCTTCCTGGGTAGAATTGAGAAGGGTTTTCCAGGAAAGGCATTTGTGTAGCTGATTACAGATTAGGATGTGAAATATGCCTCCTGTCCCCCTCACCCCCACCACCACCCTCCATTGTGTATACATGACAGTTTAATATTGTATTAAGACACTGGTTTTGCGCTGGACAGAATTAAAGGGAAATGATATTTTAAAAAACAATTTATTTCGTAGTTATTTTAGACATCTAAATACTTGCTTGGGAATAGATGACTAATTAAAATAATATCTTTAGCTATTTTGATATGTCTGCTTGAAAATGCCTTTTTCTTGCAAAAATCATTTGACACATTTGATGAAAAAGAAAATGTGTCCAACTGCATCCAGTTGAAAACCTCAGTTATAAAGGGTATTAAGAACCAGTTGATAGAACAATTTCCAGGTATTGAACCATGGCTTAATCAAATCATGCCTAAGAAAGATCCTGTCAAAATAGTGCGATGGTAAGTCTTCATTTTTCTCTATATAAAGCTCAGAGTAGCTGAATATTGTATGATTAGATTGCATTCATAATAAATGGAATTATTTTCACATTAACCATTGGTAGATTAATTATAGAGGTAGATAAATAGAATAACTAAAACATCAGTATTTGTATTTTCAAGTGTTTCTCTATGTTCCTGAAAAATGTAGCTTTGTGTACTGATTGTTTTATTAGAGTTAAGTGTTTTTATTCAGACTTGAATTTATTTCAGTTTGTACTGTAGGTATTTGTTTTATTGAATTACCTAATGATGAAATTAAGATAATAAGATGTGAAATGAAATTGTAGTAGGTCATATTTTTCTTTTTATTCCTCTACTGGACTGTGATGGTAGGTGAAACAATTTAAATGGTGGGGTTTTTTTGCCTGGATATTTAATGAAATATAAAAGAGGTTACTGTATCTTTGTAGATGCATGTTTCATATTTTTTTGTTATCTAAAGGATGTTTGGCATATTCATTTTAGAAAGAAAAGATCTAACTGGTACTTTGTGACATTTGTCTTACAGTCATGAACATATAGAAATCCTTACAGTAAATGGAGAATTACTATTTTTTAGACAAAGAGAAGGGCCTTTTTATCCAACCCTAAGGTTACTTCACAAATGTAAGTCTTGTTAGAAAATATGTATTTGCGGGCACCTGGGTGGCTCAGTGGGTTAAAGCCTCTGCCTTTGGCTCAGGTCATGGTCCCAGTGTCCTGGGATCCAGCCCCACATTGGGCTGTCTGCTCAGCAGGGAGCCTGCTTCCCCATCTCTCTCTCTCTCTGCCTGCCTCTCTGCCTACTTGTGATCTCTGTTGGTCAAATAAATAAATAAAATCTTAAAAAAAAAAAAAAAGAAAATATGTATTTGGGGACATGGAAAGATATAAAAGGAGTTGAAAGTGATTTCTGGAAGTTAACTTATTTATTAATACTAGGTGATAGGGGATATAAAACTAATATGAATCCCCATCTTGTGGTAAATCTTAAAAAATGCAAATTTTCTCATTAGGCATTCCAGAAAGGCCAAGAAAGAACATTCATTCATTGAACAAATATTTATTGAACTTACTACCATGTGTCAGGCTCTGAACTAGCTACTTGAGAATATGACGGGAAGCAAAGGCAGACATTGTTCTTGTCCCTATGAAGCTAACAGTCTAGTTGGAAGAATAGATAACAATTAGATAATTACATATATATACATGTACACATGTATACATGTATACATTCGATAAATACATATATATTCACAAATGGTGATAAGTGCTATGAGCACTTCCTTCTTTTAAATTTGTATCTGGATTTGCCTTGTAGAGATAACTCTGTATAAAGGAAGGGATTGACTAACTGTGGGAGTCCCAGTTACTGTTAGTTGAGTGCCAAGCTCAGGTGTTATGAAATAATGTTTCTTACATACCTACATTATTATTAGATTGAGTACATTACAAAAGAAAATCCAAAGGAGATACAATCCTCATGCACAAGAGGTTTTCAACTGTGAAGTCAAAATTTCTGCTTTTTAAACCAGTATATTTCTGGCATTCCAGCCAAGAGGCAGAAAGGAAGGGAGCAACTGGAGGGCTCTGTTGATGGTAGTAGTAACTAAACCACGTAGATGGGTTTTGGTAAGACAAGATCAATTTTGAGTTACCTGGTAGAACGGAGGTCTGGAGCAGTAAGGCGAGTCTTAAAAGAGGTGAAGCGTTTTATCATTTAGGAAGGATTATTTACAGTTATTTGATTAAGTATTGATTTCCTCAGGTTAAAAAAGTACAATGGAGAGAAACTGAGTCCTGATGCAATGGGAAAAGTTTAAAATGAAAATATGTTGGTGACATTAGGACATTTTGATGACATTAATTCCTTTTTAACTAAAAGAGGACAAAGACAAAATGCTCAAATGTCTTGCATGAATCTAGATTGGATCCTGGTTTGAAAAACAAAATTCAAGCCCTCCTCCCCTGCTTCAAAAGATATAAAACACTTTCTTAGACTCTTGGGGCAAAATTTGAACATGGTTTGGCTAAAGATGATATTGTACAACTAGTGTTAAATTTTTAGGTATGATAATATTGTGGTTATTTAGGAGAATGACTTTATTTTTAGGTGATATGTACTTATGGTGAAGCATTATGTCTGAAATTTCAAATGGTGGAGGACAAAATATGTGTGTAGAAATAGAAAGAGATATAGCAAGTAGAGCAAAGGGTTAATGAACAGTTTTTCAATCTATGTGGATGGTGTCCAAATGTTCATTGAACTATTCTTATGGTTTTCCTCTATGCTAAGACTTTGCATAATAAGTTGGAAGAGAGAAATGTCCCTATTTAATGATATTTTGCTAGGAACCAACCTTTTAGGACATCCTAAAGTTATTGATTTGCAAGAAGCACAGTAATACGGTGGTTAAAAGCATACTTGGAGTTAGGAACACCGGGTTCAATTCCCAGCGCATGTCATTTTTGCCAAGCCACTTAAACAGGTCAAGTCACTTAACTTGCTTAAGCTTTATTGCCTTATCCTTACTTTTTAAAAAATATTTTATTTGTCAGAAGATGAGAGAGAGAGAGAGAGAGATAGAGAGAGAGAGTGCACAAGCAGGGGGTAGCAGCAGGCAGAGGGAGAAGCAGATTCCCGGAGGAGCAAGGAGCCTGGGACTAGATCCCAGGACCCTGAGATCACAACCTGAGCCGACGGCAGACACTTAACCCACTGAGCCACCCAGGCATCCCTATTGCCTTATCTTTAAAATGTATATATTGTCTCTGCATCAGTCTCCATGTTCAGCGCTGAGTCTCCTTGGAATCCTCTCCCTTTCCTTCTCCTTCTCCTTCTCCTCCTCCTCCCCTGTGTGCACTTGCATTCTCTTTCTCTCTCTCTCTCAAATAAATAAATAAAATCTTCAAGAAAAAGGATATATTGTATTATCTCCCAGGGTTGTGAGAATTAAATGAGACTGTGCATATAATTCATCTAACACAATGCTTGGAACACAGTAATGGCTCAACATAAGATAGCCACTGTAGTGATACAGTAATTGTGCAAAAAATGTCCACTACTACTGTGTATTATTGTCCTTGTCATGATCAGGATCATCATCATCATATTATTGAAGGGCAGGTATTAATGAGGATGGAGAACTGGAAAGCAAATTATGTATAAATGTATTCATTCAGGTTCCTTTTTAAAAATAAGATGTTTAAATTTGAATCCATGTTTAATATATGGTCTCGGTAGGAAGAAGACTTACTTGTTCTCTAACTAGTAGGAGGGCTAGTGGTAGGGCATTAAAGTGAATACATTTTAGGGGCACCTGGGTGGTTCAGTGGGTTAAGCCTCTGCCTTCAGCTCAGGTCATGATCCCAGGGTCCTGGGATGGAGCCCTGCATCGGGCTCTGCTTCCCCCCACCCCCCACCTTTCTCTCTGCCTACTTGTGATCTCTCTCTCTCTCTGTTAAATGAATGAATAAAGTATTTTTTAAAAAGTGAATAAATTTTACCAGTTATTACTATTTCTAGAAAACCCCGAGAGGTCTAAAAAGTTGTGAATCCTTCAGGAAGCCTTTACTTCTTAGATTATGAACTATTAGTAGACACACATACACACACAAAAATAAATTTTTTGAGATTACAAAAGGAATTCATGTTCATAGAGAGTTGGAAAATAGAGAAATGAAATCACCTGTATTTCCATTACCTAGAGATAACCATAGCTAGTATATCAGTGTATTTCTTTTTTTTTTTTTAATTTATTTGAGAGAGGGAAAACAAGCAGGGGGAGGGGTAGAGGGAGAAGCAGACTCCCCACTGAGCAGAGAGCCCAGTGCAGGACTTGATCCCAGGACCCTGGGATCATGACCTGAGTTGAAGGCAGAAGGTTAACTGATTGAGCCACCCAGGTACCTCTATTTGCTATGTTGGGTGTATGTATAAACATATATATTTTTTCCTTTTGAAGTTGTGCACTCTGTTAAATAGTTTTTAATTAATAGAGTTTCTTTTTTTTAGGACAGTTGCAGGTTTATAGAAAAATAGAGCAGAAAGTACAGAGTTCCCATATACTTCCTACCCTCCTTCCCTTTTTATTAACATCTTATATTGATATACTGCATTTGTTACTATTGATGAACCAATGTTCTTACATTATTATTAACCAAAGGCCATAGTTTATATTAGGGTTCATTCTTTGCATTGTACATTCTATGGTTTTGCCAAATGCATAATGTTATGTATCCACTGTTACAGTATCACTATGTACAATCATAGTATCATAATATAGTTTCACTGCCCTAAAAATCCTCTGCTCCACCTCTTTGTCCCTTGCTCCTTCCCCTCAACCCCTACCACCCACTGATCTCTTTGGTGTTTTTTTTTTTTAAAGATTTTATTTATTTATTTGACACAGAGAGAGCACAAGTAGGCAGAGCAGCAGGCAGAGGGAGAGGGAGAAGCAGGCTTTCTGCTGAGCAGGGACCCGATGCGGGGCTCGATCCCAGCACCCTGGGATCATGACCTGAGCCAAAGGCAGATGCTTAACACCTGAGCCACCCAGGCGTCCCTGGTGGGTTTTTTTTTTTATTGGTTTTTTTTTTTTAACATTAGTATGAACATTTACCTGAGTATTACATAGTCCCTAAAAATATGGTTCTGTTTTATGTATGTTATACTTAAGTCATTTATTTCTTTATTGTTGGACATTTAGGTTGATTCCAATTTATTTCTATTATAAAGAGTAGTACTGCAATGAATATATTTCTACCTAAGTATATTATGTATCTCTAATTTTTAAAAAAGATTTTATTTATTTATTTGACAGAGAGAGACAAGACAGGGAACACAAGCAGGGGGAGTGGAAGAGGGAGAAGCGGGCTTCCCACTAAGCAGGGAGCCCAACATGGACCTTGATCCCAGGACCCTGCGATCATGACCTGAGGCGAAGGCAGATGCTTAACACCTGAGCCACCCAGGTGGCCCTCTCTAATTTTTTCTTAGGATAAAGTCTTAGAAATAGAATTACTGAGTCAAAGAGTTTGAACCTTTTCAAGGCTGTTGATACATGTTGCCAAGTAGTCCTAAAGAAAGATTGTACCCAATTATAAGCCTTCTAGCAATATATAAGAATGCTAGTTTTCCTACACTCTTGCTAGCACTGGGGATTACTTTTGTTAAAAATATTTACCAATGTGGGGACACCTGGGTGGCTCAGTCGGTTAAGTGGCTGCCTTTGGCTCAGGTCATGATCCCAGGGTCCTACATTCGAGTTACACATAGGGCTCCTTGCTCAGCAGGGAGCCTGCTTCTCCCTCTGCCTGCTGCTCCCCCTGCTTGTGCTCAGCCTCTCTCTCTCTGAGAAAGAAATTAAATCTTTAAAAAAATATTTACCAACTTGATAAGTGAAGGATGGCGCTTTAGTTTTATTTTGCATCTGTCAGAATACTGTAATTTGGGGAAATATTTGTTTATGTCCTTTGCCTTTTTCTATTCAATCATTAGCGTCATTAATTTATGTAATGTATTTCTTTTCTTCCAGATCCTTTTATCCTGCCACACCAGCAAGTTGATAAAGGAGCCATCAAATTTGTACTCAGTGGAGCAAATATCATGTGTCCAGGCTTAACTTCTCCTGGAGCTAAACTTTACCCTGCTGTAGTAGATACAATTGTTGTATCCTTCCCAGACTGTAACTGCTGAAAAAATGTATTCACAGTATTTTTGTCATTACTGAAAGATCTTTTGTTCCAGAGAAGATTAGATGTACTTTTTGGAGGTTACTGTTACTGTTATCTCATCCCTTTCTGGTTACATTTCAAGATGTGGAAAATAATATCTTTTCTTGAGACTAAATTATGTCCCATCTTAGAAGTTAAATGGAAACAAGTAATAAAAGAGTCCCAGCTGCATTGCAGCCCAGTTATGGCCCAGTGTTATCAGGCTCAGGACACAGTATAAAATTTGATTATGGGGGCACCTGGGTGGCTTGGTTGGTTAAGCATCTGCCTTCGGCTCAGGTCACGATCCCAGGATCAAGCCCCGCATGGGGCCCCCTGCTCGGCGGGGAGTCTGCTTCTCTCTCTGCTTCCCCCTCCCCCGCCCTGACCCCCGCAACCTGGCTTGTGCTTTCTCTCTTGCTTGCTCTCTTTCTCTCCAAATAAATAAAATCTTTAAAGAAAATGATAGTAAAACTTGATTATTAATGGAGAGGATATGTATGATATGACTAGATCACTTCTTCGGACATCGGCTTCCTACTTTTACTGTTGGCTTATCCATGTACACTGCAGTAAAAGCACTCAAAAGGGAAAAGAGCTTAAATATCAGGTAGGGTGTTAGAAGTGGGTAGTGGGAAATATGGACAATTCCCAACTTTCATTTTAAAGTTCATTTTTAAGTTGGCTGGGCCTCAGAACATATTTCCTCAAAAAGAAATGTTTAAGTTTCAGGTAGTCCTTAAAACTCAATGATATGGCTGAATAATTGTACATTCTTTTCATTTCTACAGCGGTGGTTAGCTATATTCTAGATTAACTAGGTTTTTGTCAACTATCTGGACAGGAGGATGTCTTGTCATAGATAAAGTGGCCATTTGTTTCAGGTTGAGAAAATACTTGGTAGGAATAGGGAAATCACTGTGGAGTGGGAAGGCTGTTGGAGTGGGTTTAAGAGTGTGTCCTGTACTCGAAAGGACAGTATCCTCTGTTGTGGCAGTTATATTTAAGGGGTAATATAAAGTGTATGTTTATATCTTAGGAACAGCTTATATTCACATAGATACTGGTCACATAATAGGTGCTCAAATATTTTTGGAACGTCCAATGAATGTATGAACTGAAAGTGATGTGGAGAAAATGGAGAATAGTATTCTGTGAGGACAGGGTTTTTTTTTTATGTTTATGATTTTTGTAAGTGTTGTAGATTAGTAGTTCTGGAGTTTCCCTTAAATGGAAAATTTAAAAAGCCTTTGCTTTCTTAACAATTTTTATTTTGAAATAATTTTAGACTTTTAGTTACAAAACTAGTGCAGAAAGATACTGTGTACCCTTGAACATTTACCTTGTAGAATATGTACTGCAGTGTTTAACATTTTATGTTTTTTTAAAGATTTTATTTGAGAGAGAGAGAGAGAGCGTGCGTGAGAGGGCACAGGCGGGGGTAGAGGCAGAGGGAGAGGGAGAAGCAGATTCTGCACTGAGCAGAGAGCCCCCTGTGGGGCTTGATCTCAGGACAACCAGGATCATGACCTGAGCTGAAGGCAGACACTTAACTGATCGAGCCACCCATGCACCCCACCATGTTTAACATTCTAAACGCTTCAAATGATAACCAAGAACATTTTGGTTGTTCTAGAAAGGTTGAAACACTGAGTTCTTAAAGATAGATTGGAGACATAATTATTATTTTAATGTGTCTATTACATAAAACCATCATTCAGTGATTAAAACATTAGAAAAATTCATATTTATTTCACAGTTTTTAATACTTACATGCAAGAAATTTTATCTCCTTTTTTGCATGACTTAATTTTGGCTTTGTTGGCATTGAGTTATAGTGTTAGCATTTAACTTAACAACCAAGAATGATAATTAGATTCATTCATTTATCGTTTATTGAATATTTACCATGAGCCTACAGACTCTATTAGGTCCCTGTCCTCAAGGAGTGTTGATGGTCCGGGTGAGGATACAAGATGGGTTCAAAGTGACTTTTACTAGTAATGTGATCATTGTTTGACACCCCCTCTCTAAGGCATTTTGATGATAAATAGTTTTCTTAGCTGTGTGTTTTCAGGCAATCATGGCAGAAGGAAAACAGCATGCTCTGTGTGTTGGAGTCATGAAGATGTCTGCAGAAGATATGTAAGTCTCATGGTAGTCTCCCCTAAGCTTTTGAGATATGGGTAGCCTACTCAGGAAGCATCAGAATTACAGGTGAAATTTGCTCTCATTCATACCCACATCTTACAAATATTTAAGCACAGAAGCCTCATTTCTGATTTTTCCTTACACTTAAGAAGCCATTGAAACCTATTTTTTTTTTTTAAGATTTTATTCATTCATTTAACAGACAGAGAGCACAAGTAAGCAGAGAGGCAGGCAGAGAGGGCGGGGGGAGGCAGGTTCCCTGCTGAGCAGAGAGCCCAATGCGGGGCTTGATCCCAGGACCCTGAGATCATGATCCGAGCCGAAGGCAGAGGCTTTAACCCACTGAGCCACCCAGGCTCCCCTGAAACCTATTTTCTCTCCCAGATTGCATTCTTTCTTAAGCACTCAGACAAGAACTGTGTGCCAACACAGCTGTTCTATATGTATGTATGTATGTGGTATTTTAGGAACATCTTATTTAGTATGGTTTAAATTGGGTGGGAGGAAAGATGTTTTGCTATTAGTTTCTTTTATTTTTTAATTTAAAAATATTTATTTATTTATTTATTTATTTATTTTGAGAGAGAGAGAAAAAGAAAAGGAGCAAGGGGAGGGACAGAGAGAGGGAGAGAGAGAATCCTTGAGCAGACTTCCCACTGAGCACCAAGCCCGACATGGGGCTCAGTCCCAGGACCCTGAGATCATTACCTGAGCCAAAATCAAGAGTCTGCCACTTAACTGACTGAGCCATCCAGTCGCCCCACTGTTAATTTTTAAACCAGCGACATAGTTCAGTACTACAAGTGTTTATCTTCTCTTTTGATCTGGTGGTATAGAATATTAAGGAAATATTAAAGATATATTACCAAAATATAGTCAATATACTGAAAAACTTTGGAACTCATTTGATGACCAAATTATTCCTATTAATTTTGTTTCACGGTTAAGTATAACACTTTGATGTTCTCCTGGTATGGTGACATCATTACTTTGTTTCTATAGACCAACTAGTTAGATCACTGGAATCACTTTAAGACAGGAACTGCATCAGAGTAATGTAGTTTAATGTAGTCAATAATGTTAATGTAAGTAAATTCCCTATATGTAGCTCAATAATTGCAAAATAGCAATTCATTTTGAATTATATTTACCATAAGTAAGCCTATAAAAATTCATAACAATATGTTTATATGCTTTTTTCCTTCTACAGTGAGAAAGTCAACAAAGGAATTGGCATTGAAAATATCCATTATTTGAATGATGGGCTGTGGCATATGAAGACCTATAAATGAGCCTTGGAAGGAATGCACTTGGCTAAATACGGTTATTGTGCTGTATCTGTGTTTGTGTCTGTGTGTGACAGCATGAAGACAATACCTCTGTGGTTATGCTGAATAAATTCAACAGATGCTAAAGTTCTGTTAGCTTCAAAAATTATTTTAATTTTTCTTAAAGTCAACTTAAAATTGGGTGGCAAACTTGGACATTACGAGGTATCTGGTAAGTAATCAAACTCAGACAACTTGATGTCCTTTCTTAGGCTAATGATGTAAAATGAAGGGCAGGACTTGGTAAATGAACTTGATAGTATATGGCTGACCCCCAGAGACTCTGCCTACTTAATGGGGCTGGAAGATAGACTGGAAATTTTCTCCCATTACTCCCTGAAAATGCCCTTTCTCTTTTGTGTGTTTTTTGTTTGTTTGCTTGTTGTTTTTCAACTTTTCATTATGGAAAATTCCAGACATATATGAAAGTATGTGGGGAATAGTATAATGAACCTTTTCTGTATCCATCACCCAGCTTCAATTCATGGCAAATCTTACTTCATCTGTATCTCATTACTCTTTCCCACTCCACTCCCCAATTATTTTGAAGCAAATCCCAGATATATCATTTTATCTAAACTTTAATGTGTATCTTTACAAGATAAGTGGTTTAAAAAAAACTATCATCACACCTAAACTATCGTTATCACACCTCAAAAATTTAACTGTTTCTTAATATGATCAAATATCTGGTTCAAATATGTGACAAGTGAACTTGATTGCCTCTTTATTTTTTTAACCATTTGTTTGCTTGAAATTGGTCCTGGACAAGGTCCATATATTGCATTTGGTGGTTATTTAAGTCTCTTACGTTAGAAATTCTCCCTTTGTCTTTTCCCCTTTAAATTAATGATTGAAGAAATCTGGTTGTTTTGTCTTACAGAGTTTTCTCCTGCATTCTGGATTTTGTCAGTTGTATCACTGTGAAGTCGTTTAATTTGTTTTTTATGCCCCCCTGTGTAACCCATAAACAGATAGGCTTGATGAGATTCAGGTTGAATTTATTTAGTGCCCTGTCCCAAAGCTGGGGAAACTCGTACTACACAGATGCTCGGAACTTTCAGATTTGCATCCCCACTGTATGCCCCAGAGAACATGTATCTCCTATCATAAGTGTTCTATGAAGGCCATGGACCTATTTCAATAAGAACAGTAAACTGTTTTGGGAATTAAATGAGAATTAAGTGGGAATGTACGTAATGACAGTGGGTATTTCTCAATAACCCTGCTGTTCTAGTGTCTCAGTCATTTTCATTTGGTTGTTTACCAATATATGACATGTGATTTTATTTTTCAGATGGATACAGACATTTACAAGACTGTGGTGACCCGTGTTACAGTTAGAAGTTGGTGAGAAAGGTGAGGGTAGTTAGTAAAAAGAGGCCGTTTGGCTTTTGCAGCTTGGCCCCCAAGATACAACATAGGTGAAGGTTATTGATCCGGGCTCTGACCCTCAGACTGAGAAACTGTTTCCCACTAATGACACTTGTAGGACTTGAGGACTCCCACATTAAAATGTAAATGTGTTAGTTTATAGCGGTATGTCTGCTTAGGGTACACAATTTTAAACAAGAAGTTTTCTTTTCTTTTTTTTTTTTTACCAAGAAGTTTCCTGATGTACATGGATAAGAGTAAAGGAAGGTTGAAATTTGGAGGAATATTTCATCTGGGCTGGCATAAGGCTTAGAGAATTTTTCCTACTTCATCATTAATTAGAATGCTTATGTCTGCCACAATCTTTCTTTCCTAGCCTGTGGAGGAATCCTGATATTTTACTTCCTATATCCTTTTTAAGTTCTATGTAGAATATTTTTCTTCGTCATGACAGTAATATTCTACAACTGAGTATATTTTTATATTTTACTATTTATTCCTGATGGAAAAAAGTGTAAATAGTGTATAAATCATCTTTAAGTGTGGGTTTCTTCAAAAGTCTCATTTTATGCTGACTTACTGGTTTCAAATTCTGATGTCTCTCCACTTGAGGGATGAGGCACCCTATTTGAGGCCTGTAGCACCTTACATTCTTAAAAAGAGAATATCTGAGTCATTGATGTCAAAATCAAACATTGAACTTCTATTTTTGGTGCTAAGTTAATGTTAATTGACCAAGATTGCCTCTAGAGTGTTAGCAATAAAAAAACAAAGCACACACATATTAGAGAAATGAAAACCTTTAATTGCCTGGTTTCTGAAATAATTTATCCTTATTTCTCACCACTGTTAACAGTGGGTGTAGGGAACACTTTAAAAATATTTAACATCATCATCTGTGCTTGTTTTTCCTACTATGCTGAGGTACAGTGACTCTGTTGCCTTGGTGATGTGGACTAAATATATATGTTTTCTTCTTCCCCCTGGGTCTGAGGCCTCAGGTCATGGTGTTAGTCAGGGGTGTCACTCTACATGGGGAGCCTGGTCAGTTTCTCAACATGAGGTCATGCAGAAAAGCCAATTCAAAGAGGTTAAACTAGCGTCTCAGCCTCTTGAGGTCTTACTCTTAAAGGGAACCTAGTCTACCCACATTCCTGAGAGTAGGAATACAGGGAGAGCCTGTTTTCTCTCAGGCAATGTGTCTTCAGTTCATTTTTAGTTTCAAAATTAACTTTGTGTCAAGCCAGCCTACAATCTAGCCATTTCTGTGTATCTGACATACTCAGCCAAGGTCAGTTCAGCTCAATGAATATTTATATATTTTTTAAAGATTTTATTTGTTTAGTTGACAGAGAGAACACAAGCAGGGGGAGAGGGAGAGGCAGAGGGAGAGGGAGAGGGAGAGGGAGAGGGAGAAGCAGGCTCCCCGCTGAGCAGGGAGCCCGATGTGGGACTCCATGCGGGACTCCATCCCAGGACCCTGGGATCATGACCGGAGCCAAAGGCAGACGTTTAACTGACTGAGCCACCCTGGCGCCCCCAACGAATATTTATTAAATACCCGCCAGGTTCTAGGTGATATGGGACAAAGATGAATAATACACAATGGTCTTTGCCCTTAAGGAGCTTCAGGCTAGTGAGTAAATTTACATTAAAAAAAAATCTGGGTAATGGTGATAGCCCAATACCGATTGATAAAGCCACTGGGCAGTTATTAATACTTTTCCAATTTCGGTCACCAAAATTTCAGAATTACACATGAGCTAAATATAAAAATATTCCTTAGATTATATCCAGTGTGAGAAGGTTAAGAACATCCAGATGTCTTGGAGTTGCAAGGATTCAGCATTCCAACTCAGATGGTCGTCCCATTGTGCAGTAATAGAAAGGCCTGATCAGCCCTCTTCTAGGAGACTATTACAGTGGTTTGGTGGTGTTCTGTTAGCAGCTGCATTTTTCCTTTTCCCCTTTTTTTTTTTAATGTTCTGGACCCAAAACAGACGGCTGGATTCATCCCAGGGGTAGTCTTGAACATTTCCAATTCGAGGGATTTGATAGTGCCCAAACAGAAGGTCATATGGCATTTGTCAAATAATGATTATATCCAGCCAAGTTCCTCCTCTGGATACAAATCAGCTACTGAGGATACAGTATTTCTAAGCATAGTAGTTCAAAAAATATAAGAATGGCAAATGACTCAATTTGCACAGGTATTTCATTACAATAAATATTTTACTTTTTATTCATGAGAATATTAATAATGTAGCAATCATCTATTAATGGGAATATGAAATGAATGTGTGTCCAAACAAAATGTGGTAAATATTTTAACTTTGTTTATCTAGGTTCCTTAATTTTGAGACTATATTTCTCAAGGCTCTTCATGAAACTCAAAATGTTCCAATTTCTAAAGGAGTAGCCACTAGAACTGATTTATAATGAAAGGAAAAAAATGAAAATGTATGCATCCTGTGTCAATGTAACCATCACTTCTGAGGTCTCAAGCAATCGGAAACTTACTCAAGTTATAACCTGTAAGAATTAGGCCATTAAAATATATTTGGAAAGCCCTTCAGAACACTTATGTTTAGAATGTTATTGGTTGTATTAAGGCAATAAAAATTAGATTAAATATAATTGTTCTTAATATCCCAGTCTCTCAGCAATAGTTCCTAAAGAAATCATGCCTGTCAGCATGGAGACTAATACATGTAAATGTATACTCTGTATTGTATGTTTTTATATTTTGTATGTATACTTTGTTACCCTCTTTGTAACAGGTAAAAGAATGATTATATATAATGAACTATAACACTAATTTGTTTAATATTATATTAAAATTAATTAAGTACTTGTAAAGGACTACAACTCCATCAGAACAGGAGTGAATGAATGTGATTGAGAACCAGTTTTTAATCTGGAAGACTATTAGGCAGGCAGGTTGGTTGGTTGGTTGGTTTGCTTAAGAGGCGGGCCTCTTGGAGAATATAATTTATGTATGGGAAAACATACAGGAAATGATTCACTGGAATTCTCCTAGTAATATCCCGTTCATCCAAAGTACTTAGTACTATTAATATTTGCCTCTTGGAGTAAAAAAAATGAAAGGACACTCAATCTTATCCTTGAACACTTTGACAGTAAAAGATCCATTAGTGAAATAATTTCTAAATAATACCCTTATTGTTACAGAGAATGACATCCTTCACTATTGTTCAGTTCTAATTAAACAGGTTTTCTTACACATTTTAAAATCTCATTTTAAAAGTAAAACAAATTATGATTTCCATATCCTATTTTTTATTGCTCTTGTTCCATTCCTCAATTTTAAAGTACTTTAATTTCAGCCAGTATGTGAATAGAGGGGACTTTTGGGGCATAATTATTCACTCTCTTCAGGTTCATTGTAAGTTTTCCCAGAACTCTACCATAGGGGGAAATAACTCTCTAAATTTAAAAGATGCAAAGGTTAGTTTTCTTTCCTTCTAATTTTATTTTTTTTTATCACAGGACATGATTGTGAATGATAACTATGAACTTCCATTTAATCTTTGGTGAAATAAGTAAATTCTTTTGATTTTCACAGGTGTATGAGCAAAAGACTTCTAATAAGCAATAAATCATGTAAGCACTTGCTTGGAGGAAGTGCCATTTCTCCAAACATATGCCTTGGAAACAAATCAAATTCAGTTCCCTTTTTGCCTCCGGGAAAGCCATATTGGAGAGACTTTTGAGGTCAGGCAATCTTTTTATTCTCCCCACTCTATTTCAAAAGGGGACACTCTCGGTCTTTGTCACCAAATGCTGGGGTTGTCCTTCTATGCTGATGCATGATGAAACCCTGAGGCTTAGAAATTTGCAAACTAATGAGATGGTTTGTGATGAAAGTGCATGTTGGATTGATACTGCTTAAATCTGAGACAACTTTTAAAAGGAGCTGTGCACTGTCTTCTAGTTTTGCTACCCTATCTGCGGGGCTTGAAATGTGTTTCTGCATACAGATGTCTTAACAAAAATTTTTAGTTTCTCATGATCTGAAAGATTTTGTGTGCACTTCTTGGTCTAAATTCTGTTTTTATCAGGTATAATCCTGATTAACTCATTTTGTAAAGTCAAAATTCACTGTTCACTTAAACATCTGGACTAGATTGGGCAGGATGAGGAGGATGGGAGGAGAGTCCTTTTTGCCCTGTAGGCTCTGGAAGGTTTCTTGGAGAGTTGTCTTATCCAGGATTAGGAAAAATTAGGCTTTTGCCTGACTAAGATATTTCTAAAAGTTGCTTGTGTAAGCATTTTAGATTTCAGAAAGTTCAACCTGAAATGTGAATATAGAGTAGAAACAGTTTCATTTAGTGGGATAACCCGTGTCTCTAGTCCATCAAGTTAGTATGTCTCCTAATTGCTTTCAAAAAGTACAGGACTAGAAAATATTTTTCACTGGCAATGCTTTATTCTGTTTTAAAAAGAGTAGGGGCTAAAGTCTAGTAAAAACTTGGACACTTATACGGTACTTATTTATTTTTTTACTGTACTTATTTTATATTGTGATTTATAAGGTACAAATTTTATATTTTGTAAAATACTTCCAAAAAGTCTATGAAGAAATTCCCCTTTCTTGCTCCCAAATGTGGAAACCTAAGAGAAGGCACATGGCCTCATGAGTTTTTGGGTGTCGTCAAACCCAATTCTCTCTGAACTACCAAATGCCCAGATACATTTACTGGGGATGCAGAAGTCTCACTTAAGCTGTGGTTTTTGCCTGTATAAAGAGAAACATCTTGATTAAAGTGTGAGCAGATAGAAACCATACCGATTTGGGCAGTTTGGGCTCAATAATGTCTAATTTGCTGTGAAAGGGGAACTTGCTCTAGATTAATGTTCTTAAAAGCAACCTCTGAACTTCTCCTAAAGAAATATTTACTTTATAAAAAAGCTGTTTGAGGAAGAGCTGTTTTATTGCATGGCACAGATTAAATGTACAGATGTTATCTTAAAACTTAAGGGAGTTCCCTTATGAACTTGAATATTCAATGCCAGCTGTTATTCTCATCAACATTTTACTATTTTACCATCTAGGTATTTAATAAAAGGGATTGATACATATTTAGCTGTGTAAAGTGTTAGTTGAACTTGTTCATGGGGCTAAGGAAAGGGAAATAACATTCCCTGAGCACCTACTGTATGCACAAGCTCTACGTCCAGTATCTTGCTTCATCTTTAGTATGATTCCATGAGGTACACTTTAATTCTCATTTTATAAATGAGGAAACTAAGGCACCTGAAGGGTTATATAACTTTCCTGAAGGTACATGACTAATAAATGGTAGATTTGGACCTAGCTCTTCCTGACTGCAAGCCCTGTTTTGCAGAAACTCTCCCCTCACATTTCAAAAAATTACCTCATCCCACAGTCGTTTCGCCGTCTTTATTTATGGGTTATTGGAGGGGAGTCTGAGTTGGCCAAGCCTCTGTTCCACAATGGGAAATAGGAGTAGGATTTGAATGTGGTGAGAATGGGCTGCTTGCACGGGGTCTTCTTTGTGCTTCTGAGGGAATGTTTTCCTGTTTCCCTCTTCATCAGTGGGGTATATGGAGAGAATCTTTTGAAATTGGACCCAGTCCTGAGGCCTGAACTTTTTCTATTAGTCATCTACAAGCCAGATGACTTGTGACCATTTAAAGTTTATGCCATTTAGAAAAGGATACGAGGGGGAGGGGTTAGTTAAGTGCGGAGATTATGGGGTATAATGTGCAAGGGCAGGGCTAGCAGCTGCTTTGTGACTATTGATATATCCAAAAGATAAATGGGGGAAAGGAGTATTAAAATATTAAAATTAATGACAGGAGCAGTTTGGTTCAGTTTTAATCTAAGGAGAAAAGCTGAGGGGTCTAATCTCTCTATTGCTCCAGATCCAGTCATTGAATTTTCAGAAGGAAAGTCTAGTGATTAAACTCATGTGAGGAGATGGCCTGGGGCCTACTAAAAGTCAGGTTGTAATTTACATAGCATTCAAGACAACGAGAATAATAAACAGGACTTTTAGGAGGAAATTCAAGTTTTCTGCCATTTCCCGTATGAGCCTTGGGGGTGGGAGTCGGGTGGGGTGGGGTCTTACACTTCTGCAACTGGCTAGACCTGTGCTATAACTCTAAAATACATACTGGTTTTCAAAGACTTAAATAAAAAAGTAATGTGAGCTATCACTAATTTTTTTCTGCTGATTACATGTTGAAGTGACAATACTTTGGATATACTGGGTAAAATAAAATACTAAAAGTAATTACACCTATGCCTTTACTTTTTTAATGTGGCTAGAACATTTAAAACAACACATGCGGCTCACCTGTTTCTGTTGGACGGCACTGGAGTGGAGAATGGGCAGTAGTCCCTGAAGCTTCCCTCTAGTGGCGAGTGCCTTAGAGTGGTAAACATGGATAAGATTCCCAGTGCCAGCATTCCCTCTTCGATCAAGCTAGGACCAGCCTTTCCCTTTTCCTTTCAGATCACATGGGGCTGGTGTTTTGACTATTAGAACATCCCCATTTATTCAACACTCCCAAGTACCTATGTGAGTGTCTCTTAATCACTCACTAGATCAAAGCATTCCATTTCTTAAAAAATGCAAGCCCATCCCATTAAGGACTTTCTTATTCCATCACTCCCATCCATCCATGCATCCAGTGAAAATCTGAGTCTTATTTTTAGGTCTTGCTCTTCCTGTTAAGGCTTTGGCCGAATTGCCAAAGCAATAGCTTCATCAAATGTGGCCGTTCTTGCATGGAATCAGTGAAAACAACAAAGGAAATGAGAATTATGTGGATTAAAATATGTAGCATTTATCAAATTGAGGACTTTTAAGGCAAAAGGACCAACATATTCCAATAATAAACGATAGCTTGTTTCATTGCTCATGCAGAGCTTACATGAAGTGATTGTTTGACTCCCTGTGTGAATTCTAGGAGTTTGCTTCCCACAAAATACCAGGCCTAGTGTTGAGCTCACAGATAATTAATTTACTCAAGGAATATTTACAGTATACAGGTGCCATACGAATAAAGTTGGATTTGTCTTTTTAAAAAAATTTAAGTAATCTCCACACCCAACATGGGGCTCAAACACAACGACCCCAAGATCAAGTCTCATGCTCCTCCCACTGAGCCAGCCAGGAGCCCTAGTAGATTCATCTTTTAAAAAAAAAATTATGGTAGAGACCCCAGATACATACCATCATTTCATACCTTCCAAACAAGTAATTTCCCCCATTGTCTTTTAAATATTTTTTCTCTGATACTAGAATTATTGACTGATTATTATTATTTTTTAAAGATTTTATTTATTTATTTGACAGAGAGAGATCACAAGTAGACGGAGAGGCAGGCAGAGAGAGAGAGAGAGGAGGAAGCAGGCTTCCCGCTGAGCAGAGAGCCCGATGCGGGACTCGATCCCAGGACCCTGAGATCATGACCTGAGCCGAAGGCAGCGGCTTAACCCACTGAGCCACCCAGGCGCCCCAACTGATTATTTTTTAATGAAACTTCAAAGGACTCCTTTGTGGGGAGGTTGGCAAACATTTCTGAATTTCTTTGTATGCCAAAAAAGCACTGAACTTCTACAAACACAATGCTCTTCACATAACCACTCAGACCTTCATCATTCCAAGTCAGCTGGCAGTAAAAGGAACACAATATTCTTAACAAATGAGGGGAAATTAGTGGTACATCATCACTAGACTCTGTGCTTTCAGTAACTTTCCTAATCTGGTGTGGCCTGCTTTAAGAAAGCTCAGTAGATGGGTTTAAATGCATTACAGAAAAACCTGGGCATTATAATTCAGATTGGATACATAAGCAACCTTTTAGCTACATAAAACCCAAAAAGCCAAGGGGTCTAATCTATATTTTCCCCCAAACCCAATGTTTTAATTTGGAGAAAGGAGATCTAGTGATTAAATTCACACAAGGAGATGGCCTAGGCCTGTGAAAAAGGCAGGTTGTAGTTTCCACTGCATTCAAGATACCCCGGAAAATAACTTTTAAAAGAAACCTTAAAAAAAAACCCGATTTTATTTATTTGAGAGAAAGATAGAGTACAAGCTGTGGTGGGAGGGAGGCAGGAGGAGAAGCAGACTCCCCCTGAGCACGGAGCCTGGCCTGGAGCTCAATTCCAGGACCCTGAGATCATGATGTGAGCCAAAGGCAGCCGCTTAACTGAGCGACCTAGGCACCCCTAAACTTTCTCTTTCACATCTCATCCAGTGGATCTCACACTTCTGGAACTGGTTAGGCCTGTGCTGTCCAATGTGGTAGTCACTAGCCATTTGTAAAATACATTCACAACCATGATTAATTTCCATTAACCTCCACTCTTTGCAATTCTTTCCCCAGTAACAGGTAACGTTAGGGTTACAGTTTTTGGCTACTGAATGCACAATGATCAAATCTATAACCATGACCCCAGTAGTACTGTTTTCTGTATTACTGAATCAGATTTTATCTACAAGACTGGGTACAAATAAATTTAAAGAGAGAGCATGTTAAGACAAGTAACATTTCATAAAGGAATACTTGTGTATAAAAATACAACCAAGAGGGGCGCCTGGGTGGCTCAGTGGGTTAAAGCCTCTGCCTTCGGCTCAGGTCATGATCCCAGGGTCCTGGGATGGAGCCTCGCGTCGGGCTCTCTGCTCAGTGGGGAGCCTGCTTCCTCCTCTCTCTCTGCCTGCCTCTCTGCCTACTTGTGATCTCTGTCAAATAAATAAAATCTTAAAAAAAAATACAACCAAGAACATCAATTTGGTTTAATATAATTGTTTAAAAAGATTTTATTTGAGAGAGAGCATGAGTGGGGGAAAGCAGTGGGAGAGGAACAAAGCAGACTCCGGGCTCAGCGGGGACCCTGACAGAGGGCTAGATCCCAGGACCCTGAGATCATGACGTGAGCTGAAGCAGGTGCTTAACCAACTTAGCCACAGAGATGCCCCTTAAAAAAACAAAACCCCCCCCAAAAAAAACCTTAAGTAATCTCTACACCCAATATAGGCTCAAACTCACAAGTCCAAGATCAAGAGTTACATGTTCTACCAACTGAGCCAGCCAGGCACCCCTGAGGAGCACCAATTTGGTTTAAAAAGCAATTGTTACCTTACCACCCACCAGGAACTCAAACAATGGAATGTATTCTGATATATTTATTACAATTATATCTCGATACACTAATGCAATTGAAAGTGATAAATGCATAATTCTTTAAAATATATTGTTGTTGGGGCAAGGTGACACTTATAAGTTGGGTGTCACATTCAGGGAGATGCTGTTTATCATTTTACTTACACTGAACATGACTTGATCTTTATTAGTTGCATCTGAGACCATATAATAGAGTGCTTGATAAAAAGTTTTATTATTTTTTAAAATTAATAACACTTCATTTTAACCAAAAGCCCCAATAAGGAAAATCAGAGACAATTTTTAAAAAGCACTTCATGCACTGATGATCGATAATTTGAAGCCTGAGGCCCTCTTGAGGAAATTCTCTTCCTGGTTTGTAAAAGCTGTGGGAGACCATTAACATCATGAGGCCAGTTTCAGGAAGCATTGATCTCTAATATGTCATGGTCTCACACCCTGTGGGGGGGCTTATGGATTTTACTTAATATAGCATGTACAGTCCCAATTCTAGGACAATTGAGCAGTGGATATTTCGTACATTTATACGCCCAAGAGCTATTGTATTCATCCCTAGATAAAGCTTTCTGGGTAGCCACTGAAATTAGGCAAAGGGTATGGTCCAAGATGAATGGTGAGGTTGGGGCCTCCGCACCTGAAACCACTGGATATGATGCAACTATGAATACGGGGAAAATCTCAGATTTTGAACAGGTAAACAAAGACCAGATGCCACTCAGG
Source organism: Enhydra lutris kenyoni (assembly GCF_002288905.1). Classification (NCBI taxonomy): domain Eukaryota; kingdom Metazoa; phylum Chordata; class Mammalia; order Carnivora; family Mustelidae; genus Enhydra; species Enhydra lutris. Next base: position 3,813,283 of record NW_019154137.1, read on the forward strand.
TAAGTCAAACTGCCAGACCATTAAAACAAGTTTTAAAACAAGTTCCACAGAACTCATTTGCCCAGCAAAGTAAAGAAATTTCAACGGATATAGATTCTTCATAGTGACCACTTCAATTTCAGTGTCTGCACAAAGAAGTAGAGTGTCAGACAACTTGTGTATGCTGAGGAATGCCACTAAAATTAGCTCCTGGGAAAATGATTAACCTTTATAGGTAATTTTCACTTTTTCTCTCAGGGACAGAATTCAACTTTCATGTCAACATTAGTTTTGGGAACGAATTTCCTTTGTTGCTTGGTTGTGTATTTCGAGAAAGCAAATCCATGAGCACTTGCAGAGGCTTAGAACATGTAACAGCATTACAAGTAATGGAAACACATAGCTCCAAGTTTTACTTTAATCACAAATTCACAACTAGAGACTGTACTTGCATATCTTAGAAAGCTAAAAAGACATGTTAAATTTTTTAACCGATCAGCAAAAATATGTGCCACAGATTCATAATTTAGGATTTATCACATAAATATAATATTTATAAATATACCTTTTATTTGCAAAATTAGCCTTAAAACATTTCTTTCCAATATGTTTGAAATTTTCATGTGTTTTAAGGAAAAAAAAACCCCACCCTCTTTCAAAATGCACCACTAAACTTCAATGTTCAATTAAACCAGTATCACCAAACTAAAAAAAAGAAACATGCTGTTATGTTGGATATGTAGTTGTAACTACAAACAGTGACAATACCTGTCCTATACGGTGATCATATACATGCTCTTTTTTCCCTTCTCAGTCATTGTCAGAACCATTTGGAGGTAAGAAAACCAACGCATCGTGGAAAATATGCCCAAATGCCCTAAGACGGTATACCCCATACATCATCACATGCATCTGATTAGGGGTCAGTCCATTAAAAGTAACAGCCATATCTGAACAGCATCCTTCTACAACAAGGTTGGGGTGATTAGTCATTGCCTCTTTAATAAAAAGCCCAACGGATTTCGTATTAAATACATCCTTTCCTTCCGAATCTTCTGCATTTTCTGCAAACACTCCAGCGTATTTCAGGCAGACTGCTAGCTGCTTATCTTCAGATATCTTCCAAATCATCCCTCCCTGTTCAGGACACTTTTCAGGGATACTGAGGAGGCTGTTAAGCCTTTTTATTGATTCTATACTTAAGACGATGCCTCCTTCAACACTCACATATTCAAGGTCTCCAGATTTTATAGTGTGACCTAGATAGAAAGGTTGTAATGGATCCTTTTTTAACAAAAAATATTTTAAGTTTTCAATAATAGCAAACATAGTGGGGCGTGCAAGAAAGAACCAGTTGTATTGGTCTCTGTATTTATCAAAGGCATATTTGTAAGCTTTTCTCATCATTAGCCACATGTCATCTGTTTCCATGTTAATTGACTCAAACACTTTAACATTTTCAGAACTGAAGAACTCTGCTTTGTCACAGTGTTTGGTCCAAGTCTCTCTCACTGCAGCCCAAAGACTCACATCTTTGGGTTTTACAAGGATGATACAGTATACCCGAAAGCTCTTACTGAGCTCCATGCGTTCATCCTCTGAAATTTTCAAGATATCTTCTTTATTAGGCGCTTGTAGGTGATGATGCTTATGCTGGTGCATTCTATCTCCATGACCAATCCTAATGTGTCCTAGCATAGTGATCAAGGCACAGAAAATGCTTCCAAGCATCACACCCTTCAAAAATGAACTGCTTTCAGAAAGCATTTTTCCTATAAAAAAAGAAAAAGATCCTTAGGATACTTAATAGAAAAGGATTAGTCTAGCAATTTGATTGGTATACCTTATACACTTACATTTTGCTCTTAACATAAAAAAAGTTCCTAAGTTTGAAATCAAGTTAGTTGCACAGAGTGCCAATACTAAGAGGTCTAAGAATCTTTAGCTTCCAATGGTATCTGACCACTGTTCTGTATAAACTGGAACTTTACAACAACACCTCTGTGCACTAGAATTTTCTGTGAGGCCATTTTTGCACTTATTCTATGGGGATTAACTGAGTACTAAATCAAAACATTAACCCTAGAAATCAATGTTAAAGAGGTTGTCAGTCCATCATTCTCTTTGAAGGAATTTCATTTCACAAGCTTGCACTATTTAAATACTTCTGTAGATGTAAATGGACTTTACATGAAAACCTTAAATTGAACAGCTAAAACCACCTACAATTAGCAAATCACCAATGGTATCTGTGCTGGCATTTCTGTTCTTAACATAGTGCTTTATTTAGCTGATGGCTGCTGTCCTTAGGTGTTTGAGCACATCTACAGCAAATTTCTTGAGACTGATACATGTTCATATTACTCTTTTCGTTCCTAAGACTAAAGGGCTTCCAATACAGTATCCCAGCCAACTTATGTAATAAAAGCCCATAATGAAAATAGTTAAATTATTTGGATGAGAACTGACTCAATATAGGCATATCTGGGGAACCACTAATGAACATTTTTATTTCCTCCAAAGGCATTTTCTTATTCTTTGGGGAAGTAAAAAGGGAAAGGTCTACACTTTTATTTCAATTAGAAATTAAAAGAAAAGCCAACCTTAAATACAACTGTTGAGATTTCCCAATCTCCTATCTCCACAAGGAATGGTCTACTGAGCTCCTTAGATTTTCCCCTTTGCCTCTTAAAGTTGAAAGAAGCCTTAGAAGTTACCTAATATCACTTCTCCCATTTTACGGGACAGGCAAAGAGAGGGTCCACAGAGGTTAAGTAAGTGACCCAAAGTCACACAGTCAGTGGTAGAACTGAACCAGAAATCAGATCTCCTCACATCAGTGTAATGCTTTTCCTATTACAGAATAATGATCTAAAGAGTGCTTCCACTCATATTGTTGGAAATTTAGTAGATGAGTTACGGAATAACCTTGTTTTCTTATGAATGAAAAAAGTGTGGGATTAGTAACCATAATTGACATTTCACACCCGTCTTATCATCATGCTATAAGGAAACCACCCCTTGGTTTTCTTCTAGAGGAAATGGACTTTGACTTCTATTAGAAGGTCAAGGTGGGGAATGGCTTGGCAGAATAATTCCTGAATGAGGGTGGGGGTGGGCAAAGAGGTAGGATGGTTTTCCTGTGTCACTCAGAACTTGGTCAAGAAACAGCTCTAACGAAGGAAAAGAGAACTGATAGAAAACAGGCTCTGCTTAATATCAGAACTATAAGATGAACTCTAAAAGTAATTTATATAGGACTTTGATTATTTCTGGCCCATATACGATAACTCACACGTGTCTCTTAGCTTGAGAATAGCATTCAGAATTCTTCCTGGCGGGGAATAGTACTCATGGATCACATGCACAAATTACTCGGAGTAGATTTTTTTTCCATCGCGGGGGGGCAAAAAAATGTAACACTGGAGATGTACGTGATAGGATACTTGGTGCGGAGGAGAGGGAAACTTAAAATTGCACAAGGGCACCAATGAGGCAAAAACTACCAGAGTGGTTTCTGCGATGGCAACTTTTCAGAAGATGAAGATAGTTGGGTGGAGTATGGAAAAGGGAGGACGAAATGGAGAACAAAAATGAGAGGGAGGACGTGGTCACCTCAAAACCCACCGAGGGGCCAAGGCAGCACCCCCACGCAAGCGACTCACTCTCCTCCATTAACTACCGCACCCACTGCACCTGCCCGGGTACCCCGCGTGGTGCATGATGGGACCCGGCCAGAGCCCAGGCCTTCCCCCAGGAGAGGGGCGGGGTCGGGCTGCTCCCGGGTCCGCACAGGATGCTGGCGGATGCCCCAGCACTCACCGGCGTCTAGAACGGCTCAGGGGCGGGAAAGCGCAGCTGCGCACGGCTTTCCTCTCACGTTCGCGCGCCACCCGGTTACGCTGCCGGTCGGGCTGCTCTAGATGCAGGGGGTGTCCTCTCGATGGTTTCACTAAAGGCGGGGAGGGCCCGGAAGTGAACGCCGCGACCGCACGGGAGCGAGGCGGGGCAAACGAACCCGCCGCCTGGCGAAGCCGCCTGCCGGTGCCGACGTCGGAAGGGCCCGTACGCACGCCGCGCTCCCTTATTCCCCGCCTCCTGCTGAGTTCAGAGCAGCGCGTCTTGCCGGCGTGACCCGTACGCTTGCCTGTACCCAATGGGACGCCGCAGAGGCGTGCGTGCGTACGACCCGCTGACACCGCCCACCTCTTGACCTTCTCGGAGTGAAACCGCGAAAGCGAGGTAGAGCGTTGATGCTTGCAGCGCTTGTTTAAGGTTTCTCAGTGGTTTCTGTAATGTGCTACTGCATCGTTGCACCGTCAAATCGATGAGAAGGGTGCACCACCCAGTATTTCTGGGCTGGAACCAAAATGCAGGCCACTGAAATATTCCTCGAATTACGAGGGCAAGGATTTTCTGTGGTTATTGGAATGGCATCTGAAGCCCCACTGACTGGAATCCAATCTTGTCTTCACCGCGTCCTTTGGTATGCTGGGAAAGTTACTTTACCTCGCTATGCCTCACTTCCCTCCTTTGTAAAGTACAGAAACGATCACGGTAGTGTTCGTAGGAGATAAATGAGAGTGCATAGGACTCCCATTAGTAAAAGACCAAGCACAGAGTAAGCATTCATTAAATGTTGGCTGTTATTAGTATTCATCCCTGTATCACTAGCACCTAGCCTAGTGCCAGCGCGCAGTAGACAGTACATATTTGTGGAATTAATGAATGTTAGAGCTACAGATGAGGACCCCAGGACCAGAAAGGAAAGGAACTTCTTAAAGGCCACATGGTAATTTATGTTGGAAGTGGGACTAGAATCCAGGTTTCCTAATTATAAGTGCAGAACTCTCTGTTAAACACGTGATCTTTTAAAATTCGCTTTTTTTTTGCTAAAAAACACAAATTTCCCCAAATATTTAAAATGTACTGTCACTAGGTTCCATCCAAATAACACCGAGTGGTGGCTTTCCTTGGGCCTGAGTTCTTAAAGATAAATGTTTGAGTATTGACAATGACCCAGTTTAAGTAGACTGAGGTTTCAGGAAGCACTGAAACAATGAACAAATAGATTTTAGGCAATTACTCTACTGGCAGCACTATCCTAAATTCTGGAGATAGAGGGGCGAACAAAATTGGCCCCCTGCCTTCATAGAGTTCTCAGTCTAGCAGGGAAGAAAGACATTGAGAAATTCATTACAAATAATTATAGTGGTAGTATGCTCTCTGAAGGAACACAAAAGCAAATTTTAGAACTGGAAAGGAATCTAAGACTGGAGTATCTCCACTATTTTTTGTTAAGTACTAGATATTGTCACGTATATAAATATATATGTGTGTGTGTATATGTACATACATAGTTGAGTGAAACAAGTTGCAGAACAATGTGTATAGTATGATTATACTTCGGTGTAAACAAGATTTTGTATATGTGATCTGTTTGTATGAGCAGGGAAAGATGTGGAAGACTCAGCAGGCTGTTAATATTGATTATATTAGGAGGTGGAGGTGATGAGCTTTGTCTTTATACATCCTCATATTGAATTGTTTGACTGGTTCTAACAAGCAGTTGTTACTTTTGAATTGGAAGAAGAGCCATTAAAGGGATCTTCAAGATTAGAGGGACAAAAAATAGAAGAGGGGAAGTTACTAATGAAAATACCTTTTGTGGGGTGCCTGGGTGGCTCAGTCGGTTGAGCATCAGACTCTTGGTTTCCTCTCAGGGCATGATTTCAGGGTTGGTGAGATTGAGTTTCTCCTTGGGCTCTGTGCTCAGTGGGGAGTCTGCTGGAGGTTTTCTCCTTTTGCCCCTCCTCACTGCACTCTGTCTAAAATAAATTAATCTTTAAAAAATACCTTTTTATTTTATTTTTTAAAAAATATTTTATTTATTTGACAGAGAAACAGAACACAAGCAGGGGGAGGAGCAGAGGGAGAGGGAGAAGCAGGCTCTCCCTTGAGCAGGGAGCCCGACGTGGGGCTCGACTGCAGGGGCGGGGGAACTCGATCCCAGGACCCTGGGATCATGAACCGAGCTGAAGGCAAATGCTTAACCACTGAGCCATCCAGGTGTCCCTAAAAAAGTACCTTTTTAAAGAGTGCAGAGAACCAGTCTCTCCTTGCAAAAAAAGGACCAAGAAGGGACAGATTGAAATGGCACACAGAATTACGACTGACAAGGTTACAATTTAAAATGCCACTTCCTGGGGTGCCTGGGTAGCTCAGTCCTTAAGCGTCTGCCTTTGGCTCAGGTCATGATCTTAGGGTCCTGGGATTGAGCCCCACACTGAGCCCCACATCAGGCTCCCTGCTCAGTGGGAAGCCTGTTCTCCTTCTCCCACTCCTGCTTGTGTTACCTCTCTTGCTGTGTCTCTCTCTGTCAAAAAAATAGATAAAATCTTAAAAATAAAATAAAATGCCACTTCCTGATGCAGGAAGATATACCAGACTGGAAGTACTGATACAGTATGCTCTGAAATAGAATAAACCATGGAATTTCTAACACCAAAGGCACTGTTAATGGGAATTTGTCAGAGAACCCAGTTCTTTACTTAAAGCAGAGCTGCAATTTACTTAGCATTTGTAGTGAAGTTAGTTAAGATGATTGGCTTGTAGTTAAATAATTTAAAATGCAATTACTGATTATTTTAAATAAAGATTTATTTATTTGAGAAAGAAATTGAGAACACGAGCCAGCTTGTGGCAGGGAGGGGCAGAGGGAGAAGAGAATTTCAAGCAGACACTGAGTATGAAGCACAACACACGGCTTGATCTCAGGACCCTGAGATCATGACCTGAGCAGAAACCAAGAATCAGACGCTTAACCAACCGTGCCATCCAGGTGCCCTCGGTGATTGCATTTTTAGAACACCATTGCACATTTGTAGCCCTAATTTAGAAATACATGCAATTAGTATCTATTAAAATGAAGAATATTTATACTCTTGGCCCAGCCAACCTACTTCTTATAATCTCTCTCCCAGAAATTAAAGCACCAGAATGTAAGGCTAAATGTAGAAGGGTAAATGCATTGTTGTCTATAGTAGCAGAGGTGGGAAACATCCATCAATAAGAGAAATGGTTGAATTAATAATAATGTATCCATATAGAGGGATATTAAGCATAAGACAAACAGCTTATTTCACGTACCTACACTAAACACTTCACTAAACACATTAGCCTACACCTTGGGCAGGAGATTGCTTTCGAATATGGTTGTCCTCATGTATCCAGCACTTAAAGCAAGACTGCATTTAAAACTGACAATACTGCATTTTTGATAAAGACATCCTGTCAAGCGCATGCATTATTTAGCATGAGAAGTCATTAATTTCTAGTAACTGGCAATTTATTTGCATGTGAGCACTCAAATTTTCAAAATCTGTCCAAAGGCCTTTGGGAAATTAATATGACTTTCTACACAGTTCACTGGAATATGTCATATTGAAGAAAACCTAAGGTGGATTGTTTTCCACATAACGTCTTTTTGGAGGGTTAAAAATGTCTTGTGTGTTTACCCAAATTAAGTTCCTGTAATACATACCTCTTCTTCCCAGACTTTCACAACTGTTCATCTTCAATAAACAAATTCCCTTGTCTGGGCAAATTCATTATTGTTTCCATTTGAGTATAGTTTGGTCCCTAAATGAATCTCATTTGTGTTTTCAGGCATATTCATGCTTGTAATCTCATTTCCAGAATGTTTTTCCATTTGATGGCCATCTGAGAGCTTTCTTAAAAAAAAAAAAAAACCATTTGCCTGCCAACAGATACATATTAAGTATTTACAGTATGTCAGTCACTGTGCTAGGTATTGCTTCATTTAAATACTTTTTTATTATGGGAAATTTTAAACACACACAGAAATAGAAGAGTGTAGTGAAATCACACGTACTTTTGAGGAAGCTTCAACATCATGAGTTCACAGCCAGTCTTCTTATATCTAGATCTCATCCCCTTCCCTCCCTTCCAAATTACTGTGAAGGACCTTCAGGACATCATATGATTTCATCCACAGACATTTCAATGTGTATCTGTAAAAGATAACCGCTTTTAAAAAAACTCACAATATAACTAGACAACTGAAAAATTAATGATTTCTTAATATAATCAAACATCTAGTGAGTATTCAAATTAGTATGTTTCTCAGTCCTTTGCGTTTCTTATAAATGGGTAGGATTGCCAGGGCACTTGGGTGGCTCAGTCGGTTGAGCATCTGCCTTTGGCTGGGGTCATGATCCCAGGGTCCTGGGATCAAGCCCTGAATCAGGCTCCTTGCTCAGCGGGGAGTCTGCTTCTCCCTCTTCCTCTGCCTCTCCCCCCTGCTCATGCGCCCTCTCTCTCTCTCTCTCTCTCTCAAATCTGTGAATAAAATCTTCAAAAAACAATAAAGTAGGATTGCCATATTTAGCAAATAGAAACACAGAGTACTCAGTTAAAATTGAATTTCAGATGAACAATGAATACTTTTTAGTAAAAGTATGCCCCAAGTATAATGCATGGGACATATTAAATATTGCACAGAACATGCTTATACTAAGAAAATTATTTGTTGTTTATCTGAAATGCAACCTTAATTTGGTGTCCTAAATTTTATCTGGCAACTGTAACCCTAATCTAAAAGCTTTGTTTGGGGGTGCCTGGCTGGCTCAGTGGGTTAAAGCCTCTGCCTTCGGCTCACGTCATGATCTCAGGGTCCTGGGATCGAGCCACGCATCTGGGTCCCTTCTCAGCGGAGAGCCTGCTTCTCCCTCTCCCTCTGCCTGCCTCTCTACCTACTTGTGATCTCTCTCTCTGTGTCAAATAAATGAATAAAATCTTTTAAAAAAATTTAAAAAATAAAAGCTTTGTTTGATTCAAGTTCCATTTGGGGTGTGATAGGGGGAAAAATTAACTTCATAGATGGTGAATGTGTGCTTACTTCAGGAGCCATATAATGTCTGGTTGTTTCTGTAATAATAGCTGCATTGATGCTCGATGCCTAGATCTGTAATTCAGTAGGGTTATAATATGGTGATCTTCTAATTTTCCAAAGCATATTTTTCCACTGTTTTTTAATTTTAAATTTTTTAAACTCTAAGTCCATTGTGGGGCTTGAACTCAGGACCCTGAGATCAAGAGTTGCATGTTCTAAGGACTGAGCCTTCCAGGTGCCTCTCAATGCATACCTATTTTTTAAAGGACTAATTTCTTTTAAAAAAAATTTATTTATTTGTCAGAGAGAGCTCACAAGCAGGGGGAGCAACAGGCAGAGGGAGAAGCAGACTCTGTTGAGCAAGGAGCCTGATGCGGGACTTGATCCTAGGACCTTGGGATCATGACCTGAGCCAAGGGCAAATGCTTAACTTACTGAGCCACCCAGGCACCCCTTTCAAGACATATTTTTAAGAGAAACTTTGGTGTAGTGACTAAGAGATCAGTTTCGGGCATAGGAAAGACTTGGCTTGAGCTTTGGCTCACCGGTGTCTGAGCTGTGTGATCTGGGGCAAGTTAGTTCACTCCTCTCAGCTTCAGCTTCCTCATCTGTAAAACAAGACTCATAACAGTACCTATCTTATACGATTTTGAGGGGGTATGTGGAGGATATATTTTATTTTTTAAAATATTTTATTTATTTATTTGAGAAAGAGAGTGAACATGAGCAGGGGCGGGGGGAGGGGGCAGAGGGAGAGGGAGAAGCAGACTCCCTGCTGGGTAGAGAGCCAGATGTGGGGCTCGATCCCAGGACCTGAGATCATGACCCTAGCTGAAGGCAGACTCTTAACTGACAGAGGCACCCAGGTGCCCCTGGCCCTATTTGGAGGATTTAGAACAGTGCCCAGTAGACAGTAGCTGCTCATAAGAGCTAGCTCGTATGAGACTCTAGAAGAATTATGGCCTTTGAAATTCAGCATGTTTTAATATTAGAAACTTAACCTTTCCTTCAACAGTTAAGGTATATTTTCACATTAATAAAAACAGTAAAGATGTATTGAGTGAATAGCCTCTCATATTTATCCAATACTTCGCAGTAAAAAAGGCCTTCTTCACATGGATCCCTTTCTCATTTGATCCTTACACAGCCTTTTAATGGGAAGGACTGGTCTTACCTGTTTTTTACATTTGAAGAATGTTAGGTTTACAGATATGATTTGCTTAATGTATAGCACAGCTAGAAAGCCACACAGTAGAGCAGGGACTGAGATTTAGCCCAAGACTCTTTTTAAAAAAAAAATATTTTATTTATTTATTTGACAGAGAGAGAGCCAGAGAGGATAAGTGGAGGGAATGGTGGAGGGAGGGCGAGAAGCAGGCTCTGCACTGAGCAGGGAGCCCTATATGGGGACGGATCCCAGGACTCTGAGCTGAAGGCAGGTGCTTAACCATCTGAGCCACCCAGGTGCCCCAGCCCAAGACTCTTTTGATGGAAAACATGAAGCAAGCACAATTATGTGGTTCTCCCTCTGTGTAATGCTTTCATTTCTTGGCTGCGGTGACATCACTATCTTGTTTTCTTTTTCAGCTTTTCACTTCTTTCTCAAACTACTCCCATCCCCATCCCAGGGGGCTCTTTTCTTCCTGAATGTAGTTGTTCCCCAAGGTTTTATCCTTGAGCCATTCTTATTGCTATATTCTCCTTCTATGGTATCTACTCAGCTTCATTTATTCAAATAGCTTCATCATCCCTCTGGGAAGATGATTTCTAAATCTGTATTCCTGGCCTCTACCTCTTCATTGAGTTTTGGACCTGAAATGCTTGATATGTCTACATGGCAGTTTTAGACAGACTCTTACATTCAGTGGGTCTTGTTTATCTGGATTCTGATTTTAGCCAATCAATTATAAATAAACAAGGAGACCATTGAGGAAATTTGGATACTTATCGATGACATTAAGTATGTGATGATTAATTTCTTTTAGGTAAGATAATTCTATGTGGCTATGTTAAGAATATCTTTTAGAAATACATACTGAAGTGTTTATGGACGGTATCATGTATCTGAGATTTATTTCAAAATAATCTAGTTGGGGAAAGGAAGAAAGGAAGAAAGGATGAAACAAGATTGGCCATAAGTTGATAATTGTCGAGCTAGCTAATGGGTACGTGGGACTTCAATATCCTATTTCCTTAGTTTTTCTCTATGTTTGAAAATTTGTATTATAAAAAATTTCAGGGGCACCTGGGTGGCTCAGTGGGTTAAAGCTTCTGCCTTTAGCTCAGGTCATGATCTCAGGATCAGGGGATCAGGCTCTCTGCTCAGCGGGGAGCCTGCTTCCCCGCCCCCTCTCTCTGCCTGCCTCTCTGCCTGCTTGTGATCTCTGTCTGTCAAATGAATAAATAAAATCTTTTTAAAAAAATTTCAAGGGGGCACCTGGGTGGCTTAGTCGGTTTAGCGTCAGACTCTTGGTTTCAGCTCATCTCATGATCTGAGGATTGTGGGATAGAGCCCCCTATCGGGAGCCACACTTATCTCAGAGTCTGTTTGAGATTCTTTCCCTCTCTGTCTCCCTTCCCCTTTGCTCCTCCTCCCACTCTCTCTCATTCTCTCTCTCTCTCAAATAAAACCTTAAACATTTTTTTTAAAGATTAGATAGGTCCGAAACCAAATTGATCAACCTCGCCTATGTCCATCTCCTGACAGTCATTTTCCCATTAATGTCCCCTATCTTCCCAGTCACTTATTATGAAAACCCAAAGCTCTCTTGGTTTCCTCTTCCCTGACCTCTGCACCCAGTCCATTGGTAAGTTAGGCTGAAACTCCTCTCACAGTGAATCCTATTTCTTCTTTCTTTTCCATTCAAACTGCTATCATCCTACTAAGTCCTTCATTACTTCTTGCCTGAATCCGTGTCCTGCATTCAAAAATTTCTCCTCATTTCCAGTCCCACCTTCCTTGGTATATGTAAAGCATCTAGCATAGTGCTTGGTTCTTAGCCCCTTCTCCCTTCTTCCTGAATCGTGAACCATCTCCCTTACTGCTCCCTGCTGAACCCTGTGATAACGTCTCCCTTCCCTGAGGCGACTGCTCCTCCCGGCTCGGCATTGGCTTCCCCCTCACCCTTGGTGGCTCCCGCAGCCTCTCTGCTGCCACCACTCCACCCCAGCTGCCGTGCTTTGTAGAGAAGCGTGTCTAAACAAAGACTGATTTCTCAGTTCCAAAGTTAGATAGGAGAGCAGAATTTTTCCTAGCTGTAGGTGAGTGGGCCTTTACATCCAGACAAAACAGGCATACTAAGTGTGAGTAAAAGAGAAGCAGGTTTTACAGCTGCCTCTTTTCCCTCCAGCTCAGTGGGGAATAAAAGGGCGGATGTCCAGTCCAGATGGACCAGCTTCTATATCCCGGCAGGGTCAGGTAAATGCTGATGGCAAAGAAGGAGCTGGGTGGATAATATGGCAGCAAGCCGGGGGCCTCTTGAGGAAACACAACTTGCCTAGTCTGGCCAAGGGAGGAAGAGCATGAACTGCCTCCCGTGGGCCTCAGAGGGGCAACATCAGCAGTGTGGATTGGGTCAAAGTCGTGTGGCTCAGGCCTGTCCTAGGCAGATGGCTATGGAACCCTTGCTTTCGGGCGCCCGCCTGGGTGTCATTCTCTCTGTTATGGAGAGCAGCAGCCAGGCTTCCAGGGGCTGGGCTGATCAAGCACAAGGAACTTTCATCCTTTAAAAAGAAAATGCTATAAGTCAATCACATTCTTACATTTTAAGCCTAACACTTGCGATGAAAACCAAGCTGCAGTATTATAATCAACATGCATCCGCCTATTTTATATTTAAGGCCCACAGGCTTCAACTAATTTAGGGGACCATCTGGTGAGAAAGAGAGAAAGTCTCATTACAAAGTGGCATTTGTTTGCAGGCTGAGCCCTCAAAAGAGATTGTCCTGGGGACCCTGACAAATGTCCTGTGCCACTGCCCAGTGCTCCCAAGCCCACTGCTTAGGTAGAAAGAGCACGACTTCGGAGTCACATACGATTGAATTCCTCCTCCAGCATTCACAGACTGGGTGCCTGGAGCCACAGGATTTCTGAGGTTTGAGTTTCCTCAGTTTCCTCATATGTAAAATGGGAATTCAGTTGTACCTGAAATTGTTGGGAAGATTAAAGGAGATCAAGTGTCAGAGGCTGCCCAGAAGTCTTGCTTCCTTTTGCGAGACCCTTAATTCTCCATCTTATTCCCTCTGAACCTTGCTCTTCTTGCCTTCTTTGTTTAATACCTACTTTCTCATGCATAGACATAGCATAATTTTAAACAGATCTTTTAAAAAAATGTATTTATTAGAGAGCACCCGCATCCCTGTGTGCACAAGTTGGGGGAGGGGCAGAGGGAGAGACTCCTCAAGCAGACTCCCCGCTGAGCACAGAGCCCAGTGGGGGTCCTTCTCAGGACCCATGACATCATGCCCTGATCCGAAACCAAGAGTGGAAAGCTCAACCAACTGAGCCACCCAGGCGCCCCTAAACAGGTCTCTGAACAAAAGCTCTAAAAAAATTTTTTTTTGTTCTAATGCTGTTATTTGTTCACCTCTCCAGAAGGTGAAGAAGTGAAACGGAATTGCCCTGGGGTGCATGGTCAGAAGGCAATTTTGCCTCTTCTGCAGAATGCTGAACAAATGTGTTCTTTAAGTCTCCCTGTCCCGTGTTCCCATAGTTGAAAGGAGAAAGGATTAGATCATTAGATCAGTTAGCTGGGACAAATGCCAGTTGCAGCTTAGGGGTGAGAAGAGGGGGAGTTGTGGAGCAGGTTGGTTAGAGATGGGGAATCTGGGAAGGGGGAATGCGTTTAGATTCTAACTAGATAACTGCTACTGAGGTGACAGCTTTATTTCAAGTGAGACTATGAATTTGGCTGTATTCCTAGTGAGAACCCAATGCTCAAAATTTCCTCTAAATCAAGAAACAAAATTAAAAAGTGATGATTGAGATTGGCCGAATGTAATTGCTGAAGGTGAGTAATGGATACCTGGAACTTAATTGCATCATTCCCTATACTTTTATGTGTATTTGGAAATATCCAAAATTGGATTTTTTTTTTTTTTGTTTATGTGGTACGTGTGGCACAACAGAGTGACTCAAGAACTGGGAATTTTGACTTTCCTGTCAGAAAAGCTAGTAGAAGATATTTGGACCAAAAGAATTTCTTAGAGGAGATGTGATTTCTATAATGCTTATCTAGTTAACTGGATTTATTTGAAGGATTAAGTAGCATGCAGATAAAATGTTTGGTGGATGTAATATAAGTTGACCTCATGAAACTTTTGATGAGATGTCACAACCACTGTTTTAAAGGGAATTGAGTCACTAGTGGGCTGTGGCCCTCTTCTGAGTAGATGCTGCCTTAGAAATAGGAAACAAAGGTAAAGATAAAGGAGGTTAAGGATATTATTTTGACATTTCAAAAGCATGATTTCTTAGGGATGGGGGGGTAGCTAGTTTTTCAAAAGATAAATCTTTACAAAAGATCTAAAGGGAGGCATGCACAGTGATATCTCCAAGTGGAGATGAAACCATCTGTGACAATGAAAAGCTTAGTTGATGGGAATAAACTGTAAGGAAATCTCATGGCCACAGTCACGGGCTTATTACTGAATGACCTAAAGACAATATACATAGGTAATGTACGCATATGTGTTTGACGCTAGAGTAGTTGCTGTGATCGAGTGTGTTACTCCGAAGAACAGGTTTTTCCCCTGCCAGGATTGGTGTTTTGGAAGGTATAGGCAGATATTGTAAGGGGCACCCATGATCCATCCTGTTGGGGGCTGGGAGAGAGTGTAAAGCTAAAATCTAATAGGGAAGAAAAATAGTCTGTTCTCAGAGGCTTTCCTTGTCCAGGGAGAGGGTTGATCAGTCAGCTGACGGTGGAAAAAATGAGTCCAAAGCCTCCTTGTTGAGAGGTTTTCCTTTCTGCGTGAGGGAAGGAAAATGAAAACAGCAAGTTCTCAGAGTAGTGACAGTGGCAGGATCCCACACTTCAGGACGACAGCTGAAGAGGCAAGGTGTACTCCTGACAGGACCCACTACAGAATCTGCAGGAGCCAGTGCAAACTGAAAGTGTGGGGCCCCTTATTCATGAATTATTCAGAATTTCAAAATCATGACAGTAGAATATTAAACAAAACATGGGCTTCTGTAAGGATGGAGCTGTGTATGACACCACAGGTCGTGTGCCCCTCAAGCCCACCTTACTCCTGCTTCCCAGGAATAGTGATAGCAAAACTTCAGAAGGCATTCATGGAAAAGTGTAAGGCAGAAAATCAAGATCATCTAAAATCCCACCACCTGGAAATAACCGTTGTCATCATTTTGCTCTATATCCTCAAGATTTTTTTTTAAAGATTTTATTTATTTGAGAGAGAGAACACAGGCAAGGGGAGCAGCAGAGGGAGAGGGAGAAGCAGGCTCCCTGCTGAGCAGGGAGCCCACTGTGGGTCTCAATTCCAGGACACTGGGATCATGACCTGAGCCAAAGGTAGATGCTTAACTGTCTGAGCCACCCAGGTGCTCCTCCCCAAGATTTTTCTACATACATATCCATATGTAGATAGGTATTTATTCATGCAGTTTTTATACAATAGAAATGGTACATCATATATTCTCTTCTGTAGTCTTAAAAAAAAAAAAACTAGGGCGTGTGGGTGGCTCAGTGGGTTAGAGCCTCTGCCTTTGGCTTGGGTCATGATCCCAGGGTCCTGGGATTGAGCCCCGCATCAGGCGCTCTGCTCGGCGGGAGCCTCCTTCCCTTCCTCTCTCTTTCTCTGCCTGCCTCTCTGCCTACTTGTGATCTCTGTCTCTCAAATAAATAAATAAAATCTTTGAAAAAAAACAAACTATATTTTGAGAGCTTTTCATTTGGTAAATACAGATCATTTCAGTCCTGTTGTCTAGAGAGAGGTTCCATGATCCATTTAACCAAACCCTATTGTTGGGGGTCTGAGGAGTCTTGAGTTTTCATTATTACAAATGATGCACATTGAATATCAATAAAGCTGAGTGAGAATTGAATAACTTAATCAGTGCAAAGCACTTCACAGAGTACTTAGCAAAGAGCAAGCTTCTTATAAGTGTTAGTGTCATTTTTATATTGTCAAGTAGCCTTGTATAAAGGTGAACTAATTTCTATTCCCAACAGCAGGGTGAGAGGGATTGGTTTCCCTAACTCTTTGGCAGTTGTTTCAATTTTTGCCTTTCCATATTTCTTTCTTTGTGAATGGCCTGTTCATGGTCTTTGCCAGTTTTTCTGTTGGATTCCTCATGCTTTAAAATTTTTAATTGATTTCTGTAGTGGTGCTCTCCTTTGTAATATGAATAACAAGTACTTTCTTCCCCAAGGGTTTTTTTTTGTGTTTGGTTTT
Organism: Enhydra lutris kenyoni; assembly: GCF_002288905.1. NCBI lineage: Eukaryota > Metazoa > Chordata > Mammalia > Carnivora > Mustelidae > Enhydra > Enhydra lutris. Next base: position 3,829,592 of record NW_019154137.1, read on the forward strand.
GTTTTAACCTCATGGATGTTTTTAAGTTTAGTATGGCTAAATCCATCCCATCTTTTCCTTAGGATTTCTGTCTTTGCTGTCCTCCTTTCAGAAGTCTTTGCCACAGAACAGGTTTAGAATTCAGTGGTGGGGAAGGCTTTCCTGCCACAGATTAGCTCCAGCAGGTTTCCTCTGAGGCTTTATTCTTCTGGGACATGGTTTCCCCAATTCTGTCAAGGGAATTCACAACATTAGACTACTTTAAATGTATATGAGAGGGGAACACTTTTTTATTAACTTTAAATCTACTTGTGAAGACACAAGATGTATTAAAAATAAGTGTTGGCTATCTTCATCCAACCCAGAAAACACTTTTGCTCCTTTTATATTTTCTGCCTTTGTTTGCTTTCTGTGGAGAGTTCTGTTTTTACTGGAGCTATTTTTTTTTAAAGATTTTTATTTATTTATTTATTTATGAGAAAGATAATGAACAGGGAGGAGGGGCAGAGGGGGAGAGAGAGAGAGAGAGAGAGAGAAGCAGACTCCCTGCCGAGCAGGGAGCCCAATGTAGGACTGGATCCCAGGATGTGGAGAACATGACCTGAGCCAAAGGCAGGCGCTTAACTGAGCCACCCAGGTGCCCCTTTACTGGAACTATTCTTTTGGGGATCCAACCAAAGAGAAATTGTGTTTCAGATACATTTATTTGGGGTTAGCAGGATATATTTATGTGGTTTCCTATCACTTCTGCATATAGTTAAGTTATGGGTGGCTGTACCAGTGTAGAAATGACTTGAGGGAACACTTTTTTTTTTTAAGATTTTACTTATTTATTTGAGAGAGAGACAGTGAGAAAGAGCATGAGCGAGGAGAAGGTCAGAGAGAGAAGCAGACTCCCCGCGTAGCCGGGAGCCCGATGCGGGACTCGATCCCGGGACTCCAGGATCATGACCTGAGCCGAAGGCAGTCGTCCAACCAACTGAGCCACCCAGGCGTCCCTTGAGGGAACACTTTTAAACCAGTAAGTCTAAAGCTTATCTAAGATTAGTCATTACATAAAAAACTTGACATAGCCTAAAATCTTACAGCTTATATAGACAAGAAATGATAGAGAGGTTTTCCCAGATTTGATAGAGGTTTTCCCAAAATTGACAACCCAGAATATATATGTGACATTAATCAGTGATGGGCTGGGAAACCAAAAAAAAAAAAAAAAAACTTTTCTGTACTCTTGGGAAATACTAAATTATTTCCCTGTTCTCTCTATAGACATTATAGTACAAAAGTGATATCAGATGAAGAGGTGATCAAAAGATGCAGGCAAAAAATATAGAAAGGGTAGCAAGGAGTTGTACCAGTTAATATAAGGAAAAATACTGGTTTTTAAAAATTTTGCATTTGACTCTTGATTTTGGCTTAGGTCATGATCTCGGGGTCATGGGATCGAGCCCTACCTTGGACCCCATGCTCAGCGCCGAGTTTGCTTGTCCCTCTCCATCTGTTCCTCCTCCACTCATGCCCGCTCTCTCTCTCTCCCTCTCAAATAAATAAAATCTTTAAAAAAGTACAACATGAGGGATCCTTGTGATGAAAATGTTCTAGATCTTGATTGTGGTGGTTGTTATGCAAGGCTATACATCTGATAGAATTATATAGAGCTAAACACTCACCCACACACAACACCCAGACACAAATGAGTACATGTATAATGGGTGAAATCTGAATAAGCACTGAGGATTGTACCAGTGTCAATTTCTTGGTTTTGATACTGCGCTATAGTTGTATAAGATGCTAACATTGGGGCTACTGAGGAAACAGTGCATGGGACTTCTCTCTACATTCCTTGTAACCTTTGTTGAATGTGTAATTATGTCAAAAAAATAATAGCACAAGTTACCAGAAGTGAAAAGGATTAAAACTGTTAAACACATTTACAAATGAAAAACTATAAATGGCTACATTAGGAGAAGCTGGGAATATTGTTACTCTTTGATGTTTTAAGGAAGACAAATAGTCTTTCTCAGGGAATATTCCATTTAAAAAATAGACAATTGCATTGTTTTTTCCCAATTAAAAAAGAATGTTTCTTGTGGAAATTTAGAACATTTAGCTTAAAAAAGGTCATTCATATTCCTATCATTTTGATACAAACATTTTCAACATTTAAGGTAAATCTTTTCAGTCTTTTTCTATGCATAAAATTAAAACAAAAATTTTCACAATCAGGGGTGCCTGGGTGGCTCAGTGGGTTGAGCCTCTGCCTTCAGCTCGGGTCATGGTCCCAGGGTCCTGGGATCGAGCCCTGCATCAGGTTCTCTGCTCGGTGGGGAGCCTGCTTCCCCCCGCCCTCTGCCTGCCTCTCTGCCTACTTGTGATCTCTGTCTGTTAAATAAATAAATAAAATCTTGAAAAAAATTTTCACAATCAACAATAGATTTTTTTTGTTGTCAAAAAATCTTGTGTTAATAGGAATTTAATGTACACAACATTCTATCATACGAATACAGAATAAATTATTTACCTTGCCCTCTATTTTGGATATTTAGATTGTTTCAGTATTATAAATAATGTTGTAATACACATCATTGCACTTGGATCTTTGTAAGTATCTCTTATTACTTCCTTAGCATAAATTCTTAGGAGTAAAATCATAGGTCAAAGAGTGTGTAAATTTTTAAAGTTTTTTCTATGTTTGTCTAAAAAGCCTTCCAGAAAGGTTGTTTGAATGTTCCATCTCTGTTTTTTCTTTCTTTAAAAAAAAAAAAGATTTTATTTATTTATTTATTTATTTATTTATTTATTTATTTCAGAGAGAGAGAGAGCGCGCGCATGAGTGCACACATAAGCAGGGAGAGGGTGGAGGGAGAACAGACGCTCCCACTGAACATGGAGCCTGACATGGGTCTCAAACCTAGGACCTTGGGATCATGACCTGAGCCAAAGGCAGACAGACACTTAACCGACTGAGCCACCTGGGCGCCCCATCTCTGTTTTTTCCAGAGCATGTCCTTTGTTGATAATGTTAGCTACTGGGTAGTAGGCTGGATAGATCCAGTGTGGCAATTTTTATTTTTTTATTTTTTTTTAGATTTATTTATTTATTTGATAGAGATCACAAGTGGCAGAGAGGCAGGAGGAAGCAGGCTCCCTGCTGAGCAGAGAGCCCATGCAGGGTTCGATCCCAGGACCCCGGTATCATGACCCGAGCCGAAGGCAGGGGCCCCAACCCACTGAGCCACCCAGGCACCCCCAATTTTTCTTTTTTTATAAAGTATTTTTAGAAGATTTTATTTATTAGGGTGAGTGTGCAAGTGTGTGAGTGGGGGTGGGGCAGAGGGAGAGAGAGAGGGAGAGAAGTAGACAGCATGGAGCACGGAGTCTCATGTGGGGCTCAATCTCACGACCCTGAGATCACCACCTGACCAAAATCAAGAGTCAGATATTTAACCGACTGAGCCACCCAGGCGCCCCAGTGGCAATTTTTCTGTTCTTTGATACAGTGCTATAGGATCTAGGCCAATGCCAGGTTCATACTAGGTCCCTAAACATTTTGCTGATTTAATATTCTTCATAATACATCCCTTGAACCTCTTATGTGGGGCACATGGGAAACAAAATCATCAAAATATTAGTATGCCTTAACCCTGAATTATATCACTGACATCTAGTAAAGAGTATGGCCTTGAGGGAATAAACAGGTACATTTTGATTGGGAGGAAGGACTTGGGAAAAGTCCAGAGGCTGTAAAGTGGGAAGTGTGAAAATAAAGGAAACCTCATTTAAAATGGAGTCAGGAGGTGCCTGGGTGGCTCAGTCAGTAAAGCATCCCACTCGTGATTTCGGCTCAGGTCCTGATCTCAGGGTTGTGAGATTGAGCCCTGCACTGGGCTCCATGCTCAGTGGGGAGTCTCCTTGAGATTCTCTCCCTCCCCCTCTGCCCCTACAGGCCCCTACGAGCCATCTGTGCTTGATCTCTCTCGCTCGCTCTCAAATAAATAAAGAGTAAATCTTCAAAAACAATTTAAAAATTGAGTTGGGAAGCCCTGGAGGGGGAGCTCTCATGAATTACTGCTTGCTTGTAAGAAGTGTTTTCGCATTCCCCAAGAGGAAGCTGCTTACCTTATAACGCCCCAGCAGGAGGAAGAATTTCTCATGGCCCAGTAACAATCCAGCCAGTGAGAACTCAGCAAAACAGCTCCTCCTAGCTTCTTCCTTTCCCCTCCTAAAAGCAAGCCCCTCTCCTCTGTTTTCTGGATTTGCCCCGTGGTTCACCGTAGTTTTCCTGTCTTGAGTTTCAGTTCCTCTCTATTCCCTTATGAAGTCATTTTGCTGGTAGAATAACTGGCTCTTTTGCTTTTTAAGGTCAGCATTACATGGTGACCCAGATGGGACCCAAAGGAGAGGAACCCCTGAGGAAGTCACGACCCCCAGAACCATGTAAAGTACCTACGTTAGTGCCTTGTGCTTTCTGCTTCTGTGAGTCATCTTGCCTTTAGTTCGGTAAGTCCACTCTCGGATCTGAGCTCCCTCCTTCTGGTTGAGCTCTCCGACTTTATTTGGATCTGTTTAAAAAAAATTTTTTTAATGAAACTGTTGTCCTTCCTCGTGAGTACTCTTCTGTTTCCTGAACCTCTGGTTTTGAGTAATGGGTTCTCAATCTGCTAAGTTCTCTCCATAATGAGTTCTCAATCTGCTCAATTCTCTCAGGAGGGTCGTCCTTCTGGGACCCCAGCCAGTTTTATGTTTAAAACTATGGTCCCTCCTCATGTGCATTTTTAACTAATTGGACCAACTTAACAAAAAATTACTCAGGACTCCAGTGGCTGTTATGGGGAACGTTGGATCTTCCCAAACTTGATTTTCTTAGAACCAAATTAGAAGCTCTAAAATAAAATGAACTAAATGGGATACCTATTTCAATTAATATCTTGAAGCTTTCAAGAGTATCCAAGACTCTAAAATCATCTCTTTAAAAAAAATACCATTTTAATTAACCAAGGTGAACAAACAATTGGAAGAAGACAAAAAAACCTTTTCAGGCCTCTTTCTTCCTCCCCAGTCCTCTTTGTCTCCGTCTCTACGTCCTTTATACCCTCTGCTTCCTCATTCTTGTTCTCTCAGTGAACTTCCCTTTTTCTCTGAACCTCTCCCCTCTCCCTTCTCTGAACCCATTAAAACCGGCCCCTTTAATTACACTCTTAAGAGGATCCTGATGCTAAGCTCCTAATTTCCCATGTCCCCTGGACTAAGGCTGAACTATGAGCCATGGTGAAAGATTTTCCCGGAGTTATTGAAGATCCTCATAGATTTGCCAAAGAATTTAATGTAGTCATTCAGACCTACCAACCAGCTTCCTCAGATTTGTATCGGCTACTTCACATGCTTGTTGAAGGCCAGGCCCAGCACTGGATGAAAACAGCTAATTGGGATGATCCTGAAAAATCTTTAAAACTTTATTTTTCAAAGACTTCATTTATTTGTCAGAGAGAGAGAGAGAGAGCCCCAGGCACACAAGCGGGGTGGGGGGAGGTGCACGGGAGAGGGTGGCAGGCAGAAGAAGAAGCAGGCTCCCAGGTGAGCAAGGAGCTCCATGTGGGACTAGATCCCAGGACCCTGGGATCATGAGCTGAGCTGAAGGCAGGTGCTTAAGACACTTAAGCCAAAGGTGACTGAGCCACCCAGGCGTCCCATCTTTAGAACTTTTTTTTTTTTAATTTTATTTATCTATTTGACACAGAGATCACAGGTAGGCAGAGAGGCAGGCAGACAGAGAGAGAGGAGAAAGCAGGCTCCCTGCGGAGCAGAGAGACTGACGCGGGACTCGATCCCAGGACCCCGGGACCATGACCCGAGCCAAAGGCAGAGGCTTTAACCCACTGAGCCAACCAGGCGCCCCTCTTTAGAACTTTAAATGAGAGACCAACCCCATGCCTTTTTATATGGTCAGGCTGGGCAATTGCTAAACAGCTTCACTGGGCAGTCCCTAGGGCTTTCCCAAAACCTGTTGATTGGAATAAGATTGAAGCTTGCACTCAGAAACCCCATGAACCTTTGCAGGACTATTACAGTCACCTCCAAACTGTTTTTCAGGAAAATTGTGGCCTCCCTATGGATGTTAAGTCCACTCAGGTACCCTTCAATTCTGTGTTCATTAAAGGGCTGAATCTGGATTTTTCCCTTGTAGTTAAAAGGACTAGGATGGACTGGGAAACTGTCTGCTTCAGATTCAGTTATTTTAGCAAAGTGGCCCACCCACACCCCAGAGAATTCAGCTACAAGGAAGACCACTAAAATCTTTAATTTTCAACTCTAACAAATGGAAGCGCCTTAAGCAAAAGCAACTCCCTCCTGGTCTCTGCCATTATTGGACATTGGAAGAAAGATTGTTCCAAAGGTAAGTGTTCTAAGTGCCTTCAGCCCTCCAACCAGCCTTTCCAGTGCCCTCCGAACTCCCAACTACACGACTCCGAAGAATTACAGGGGCTTTTCCCAATTCTTCCTCTTTACCAGCTTGGAGAAGAAACTCTCCAGACTGGGGATGAATCTCTTTGTGTCCTTGTCGACATCAGACCTACGCTCTCAGTGCGCAGTCCTACTGTTATTAAACAGCCCCTGCTCGAAATACTGAAATGGTTCAAGTAGTGGGGGTCGCTAATAAACCTCAGCCCGTTCCTATCTTTAAACCAATTCCTTCTTGTTTCCTTTAAGAGATACTCATTCTTTTCTTCTTAGTTCCTCTGCCCCTATTCAATTTTTGGGCTGAGATTTCTTAGAAAAATAACATTGGAATTTTTTTCTCCTGAAAGGGGGAGATAATTCTAGAATTTGATAGCAACAACCAAAATTGCCAGCTCGGTGAATCAGATGACCCTTCAACATCTTGTATTTGTTCCGTCAGATTTTTCACTGTGATTGATTTCTCTGTGGATAAGGTCGTCAATTATCTTTTTGCCTTTTGGGGAAGAAGAGCAGTGTACCTGGGCAGTAATGCCCCAGAGTTTTGCTGAAAGTCCTTCCTACTTCTCCCAAACCTTAAAAGTGGATTTAGAAGATACAAAGTTAACTAGAAGTTCTGCCTTATTACAATACTCAGGCACTTGCTTCTCTGATCCCCTTCTCAGGCGTTGCACGGACAGCATCCACCTGTTTAGGCTGTTAGCCTTAAAGGAACGCAAGGTTTCCATGGAGAAACTGCAGTTTTCTCAGACTCTGGTTTGATATTTGCAGCACCTGAGCTCAGAACAAAAGCTACACATAGATCCAAATAGGCTTCATGGCATCCTGAACTTCCCAAAACGAAGCCAGTTGTAAGGTTTTCTTAGGCTAGCTGGCTGCTGTGAAAAATTGGATTCCAGACTCTCTTGCTGTACTAACCTTAACCTTGCCACCATTCTTCCTTCTCTGTGGAGGGTCCTCTTCATGACTGTCAGACTCCCTTTGATGGCTTACAGAAAGCTTCTTTGCATAAAGCAGACTTTTGGTGGTTTACCAATAGTTCTTATTTAAAAGGTGGAAATGGTAAATATTATGTTGGGTATGCTATACAGGTTTTTTTTTTAAGCCATTAAGACGCACTTTTGCCCTCAGCTATCCTGGCCCAACAGGCTATTCATGCTCGGACTGCATTTTAGCCAAGGGCAAAACTGCAAATATCTATACTGACGGTAGGTAGGCCTTTGAAGTAGCTCATGACTTTGGAATGCTAAGGAAACAGTGAGACTTCCTCACTTCTAGTGGGGACAAAATTAAAAAAGTCCTTTATGTTCAGAAATGACTAGATGCCATACACTTGGCAGGTGCTTTGGCTGGTGTTAAGGTCCCTGCACATTCTAAGCTGGATTCCTTGGAGGCCAGAGGAAACTACCTAGTTGATATTTCCGCAAAGAATGCTGCTCTTGAAGGAACCAACAGCCAAACCTCTGTCATGGTCGAAGGGATGTTCCCCTCCCCAAATGATAATCTAGAAAAATTGACTAGAGATGCCCAACCATCAGCCCCAGAAAAGGAAAAAACAATATTGAAAACCTAATGACTGCTGGTTTCATTAAAAAAAAAAAAAAAAAAAAATCTGGGTTGGGCCAAATAATAATCCAGTGCTGCCACAGACTCTAAAATTCCTAGTACTGACTACTGTATACGTATCCAATCATTGGTCTGCTGATAAAATGAAAACCTTTGAGCCAATACTGGTGGGTAAATGTTAACAAGACCACACAGTGCCTACTCTGCTTGCCCTACCTGCCTTTAAATATAATTTGGAAAAACCTGTGTGCACTGCTTCTGGACACTGTAAATTGCCCAATGGATCAAAGTTTGGCAGATGGATTTTATTCAGCTTCCTCCGTCTCAGGCATATAAATTTGTCTTGATAATGGTTTGTATGTTTTCTCACTGGACTGCTATTTTTTTGTGGCTAAAATCCTGCTAGAAAAAATCATCCGTACCTGGGGAATTCCCCTCAAACTTCATAGTGACCAGAGAACTTGCTTCGACAGGTTTGTGTTGTTTGGGTATTGTTACAACATTTCTCCTGTGCTTGCTACCCTTAATCCTCAGGGCAAGTCAAACACACTAATGGTATTGTTAAGCAAAATTTGTAGAGGCTCTTCAAATAATCCGGCCAAAAGCACTGCCATTAGTTTTCCTACATTTTAGATCTACCTCTTTGGAACCTATAAACTGTTACCTTTTGAGATAATCACAGGATGGCCCATGTACTTGGCTCCTGCTTCTTTCGATCCACAAATGGTAAAAGGAGATATACTTAAATATTGCACAGGCCAAATTGCTTCTGTTGAGAATAACCACGCTTTAGTAGAACAATCTTTCCACAGTGCGTTCCTGGGAGACAAAGATCTAAAGCGTCATACCTTGCAGTCCAGAGATTTCATCTATTGGAAAAGACAGCTACAGGAAGACTCTCTTCAACCCTGTTGGAAAGGCCCCTTTCAGGTACTGTTAACCAACCCTTGTACTGCGAAACTCCAAGGAATGACTCTTGGATCCATGTGTGACATCCTTTTTTTTTTTTTTAAGATTTAATTTTTAAACTAATCTCTCCATCCAACGTGGAGCTCGAACTCACAACCCGGAGATCAAGAGTTGCACACTCCTCTGACTGAGCCAGCCAAGCAGCCTCCCGTGTGTCACATCTAATGAAAGTGCCAAACCCTGACTAGATCTGCACATCCCCTGAGTATCTGGAAATAAAGATTTCCAGGAATTGAAGCAGACGACAGCTGAAGGAGACAGCTTTCCCAAGATGACTGGACCAGACCTGTATACCTTTTTCTCGCTGTTGCTTCTTACCTTATTTCCTCCCTTTCTTTCTAATCTATTGCAAAAAGGGAGCCTTTCTGGCTGTTGGATCTGACACCAGAAACTTCGATTTGTTCTTCCCTATTTATTATTTGTTTCCCTGCATCCAAGGGAAATACAAATGAGCTAACTCCTCTTTGCAAGGCTTTTTAAAAAAAGATTTTTGTTTATTTATTTGAGTGAGAGAGCGCAAAAGTGAGTGAGCAGGGAGGAGCAAAGGGGAAAGGAAAAAGAATCTGAAGCAGATTCCGCACTGAATATGGAGCGCTACTCGGGGCTGGATCCCATAACAGCAAGATCATGACCTGAGCCAAAACCAAGAGTCTGTTGCTCAACCAACGGAGCCATGTAGGTGCCCCTGCAAGGCTTTTGGAAAAGACCCCTTAGCCTTGCAGAAGTTCTGCTCATCTTATTCTGTATAATCTTTTTTAAAATAAGATTTTATTTATTTATTTGACAGCGATCATAAGTAGGCAGAGAGGCAGGCAGAGAGAGAGGAGGAAGCAGGCTCCCTGCTGAGCAGAGAGCCCGATGTGAGGCTCGATCCCAGGACCCTGGGATCATGACCTGAGCCGAAGGCAGAGGCTTTAACCCACTGAGCCACCCAGGCGCCCCTGTATAATCGTTTTTTAAAAGATTTTATTTTTAAATAATCTCTACACCCAGTGTGGGGTTCAAACTTACAACCCTGAGATCAAGAGTCAGACTCTCAACTGACGAAGGCACCCAGGCACACCTTTATAATCAGTTTTAAGCCTTATACTTATTGCCTCTCAAACCTTTGTAGAAATAACGTGCCCAGTAGGGTGATGCTAGCTCAGCACTTTGAGATGATCTTCAACATTTATCTCAGACGGGAAATGCCTGACAGTTCTCCCTCCTACTCTTCCCTGTTACTCAAATGTGACTTCACCCGTTTCCATTCTATGCACTTTCCCCTCTCATGTGGGACATGACCACCAGGAAAGATCTTTTCTGACACCGAGGGGATGAAAACACTAAATATGAAAAAAAACCCACCACAACACAACCCTGACTTTTGATTAGCGGTGCTTTTGAGAAAGACCTTGATCAAAAGGGGGAGATGTGAAAATAAAGGAAACTTTATTTAAAATGGAGTCAGGAAGCCCTGAAGGGGGAGCTCTCATGCATTACCTCTTGCTGGAAGAAGCATTATCCCACAATTCCCAGCAGGAAGCAGCTTGCTTTTGGTATCCCAGCCTGAGGAAGGATGAATTTCTCCTTGCCCAGCAACAGCCCAGTCAGTGAGAGCTCAATGAAACAGTCCCTCCAAGCTTCCTCTTTTCCCCTGGGAAAGCAAGCCCCTCTCCTCTGTTTTCTGGGTTGCCACAGTTTGCTTGTTCTGAATTACAGTTCCTCTGCTCTTCCTCAATAAACTCATTTTGCTGGTAAAATAACGGCTCTTTTGTTTTTTAAGGTCAACGGAAGCTGAAACCACCTGAGGTTTCTGGGAACAGACTGACGGGGTCTGAAAAACTGAGGTTTGCTGGGAAGGGAGGTGGTGTCTGGAGCTTTAAGTGTAGTTATTGTGGGGGTTGGGAGAGAGCAAAACTCTCGCCAGTTACCCTCTTCCCACTACCCCACTCCTTTAAGCACTCAGGATGTTAATTGGCCTGGTGGCCTTTATGTAAAAATTAGTTTGCAAACTTCTCCCAACAGAAATCTGGGCATAATTATACTGAGTTGTCCTTTTATTTTTTATTGTGGGGTGGGGGTACGAGTTTCATCTAAGTTTCCCCTTTTCTGTCCTCCATGCAATATTACTCATCAAGTGGGACCAGTGGCCAGAGGTCTGCGTTTCCGCTTCCCCTCATTGCTGCTCCATCCATCCCGTGCCTGAAATACAAGTAGGGTGGGTAACCACATGGGCCCCAGTGCTCTCTAGGAGGAGCCCATTATGGTTTTAGAAAAGAACAGGCCATGGCTGCTTCGATTTAATTACCAGATATGATTAAATAATAAAAATATGTGAGCACTCAAATTCTACCAGACTCTTTTTGGATGACTTTGTGTCATCTCATTTAATCTTTCTAACAACCTCCTAAGATAGATCCTTATTATCCCCATTTTACAGTTGGGGACATAGACTTAATTAACTTACCTGGATCACCAGGCTTGTATGTTGCAGATCTAGGATTTGAAATTGGATTTGAAATCTCATCCATCTAATTCCAGACAGCTGCTCCTAACCATTGCCTGATAGGAAGCACACAGGGCCATGTGCTCCTCCTGAGTCCATTTCCTGCATCGCACGTCTTATTTTCTTAGATTCTACCATTTGAGATTCAGTCCTTTGACCATGAAGACTTTTCCTACCCCAAGATCCCTTTTTTCAAGGTATCTATCCAAAGGAGCAGCAATGGCTTAATAAGCCTATTAGATAACATTTGAGTGGAGGAAAATTGGTTATTAGCTAAGTTCCCCAAACGAAGGATATGGACAGTTGTTTCCTTGAGGTAATCAGTTTTGGCAAATCAGGGACATGATGGTACAAAGAACAGATAAGGTCAAATATGAATGTTAGATGAGTATCCTCAGACTTTTGCTACTACTTAGGAAGCCAACCCTTTGGGGCCTAACCCATTGTTTTTTGCATTCCAGATGACTTACCAGCACATAAGGTAAATAGTACATTTGAATTCTCAGAGGCCCCCAACTTTACCTTCTGTAGCCTTCCTTGCCTCTTTCAAAGTTCCCTTTATTTCTCAAGATTACAGGAAGATTCCATCAAGTTCATATATCCTAAGGGAGATTTTCCCCCAGCAGGCGGAGATAGCATGCTGTCACAGATCCTTTGGTATTCTGTTTCTGCTGTACATTTTATTTTTTATTTATTTTTTAAGATTTTATTTATTTGACACAGAGAGATCACAAGTAGGCAGAGAGGCAGCAGAGGGAGAGGGGGAAGCAGGCTCCCTGCTGAGCAGAGAGCCCGATGCAGGACTCGATCCCAGGACCCTGAGATCATGACCTGAGCTGAAGCCGGAAGCTTAACCCACTGAGCCACCCAGGTGCCCCTTGCTGTACATTTTAATAGGTACTTGTTCAGATTAATCAACAATCTGTATGAGGTAACAGTATGTTATTGGGGCATGTTATATTCCAGACTCTGTACTAAGCACTTTCCATGCATGATCTCATGAAAGCCTCATGAGTCTGAAAACTCATCCCAGAAAGGCCAACTTGTTCTAAGTCACAAAGATAGTAGCAGAATGAGGGTTTAGGCCAAGTCTGACTTCAGAGTCTCATAACCATGCTGGGTTGTAGCTATAGTTAGAACATAATAATTGAGCTAAATATAGAAATAGGGGCTCTGGTAAAAGGTGGTAGGGTATTTACTGACCAGCAACATGGTCTGTGCTAATATTTTGCTGGTTCCTGTGGATAACAATGAAATGGCACATTTATAACAATAAAATAATAATAAATAACAATCTGTTTTGTTTTTAAAGATTTTCATTTATTTATTTGACAGAGAGCGAGAGAGGGAACACAAGCAAGGGGGAGTGGGAGAGGGAGAAGCAGGTTTCCCACCGAGTGGAGAGCCTGATGTGGGGCTCAATCCCAGGACCCTGTGATCAGGACCTGAGCCAAAGGCAGACGCCTAACCACTGAGCCACCCAGGTGCCCCTAAATAACAATTATTGTTAGTATTTTATTATTTATAGCAGTAGCTAACACCTCCCTCATTCAATGAACAAGTATTCATTGAGTGCTTCCTATATGTCAAAGATTGGGCAAGGTTCTGGAGATCCAAAAGTAAGCAAAAAATATGTTTCTTACATTCTCATGCTTATAGTTTAGTGGCAGAAACAGACATTAAACAATCGCTCTGATGAGTGTGTAATTACAGAGATAAGAGATCAGAAGAGAAATAACATGGTTCCCAGTGGGCAAATAAGAAAAGAATGTGAAATAGGTGGTGGTTTGGGATCAGGAAAGGCTTCCCTGAAGAAGAGAAGTAAAGATGTAAGGGTGAGTTGGAAAGAAGTAGGTGAGGAGTGAGGTGGGAGTTGAGCTAAAATGCGCATCTCAGGGAGGGGAACTGCATTAGCATATGTCTTAAGGATTTGGTCTCTATGCTAAGAGCACTGAGAAGTCCCTGGAAGGTTTTTTTTTTAAGATTTTATTTATTTATTTGACAGACAGAGATCACAAGTAGGCAGAGAGGCAGGCAGAGAGAGAGGAGGAAGCAGGCTCCTTGCTGAGCAGAGATTCGAGGCTCGATCCCAAGATCCTGGGATCATGACCTGAGCAGAAGACAGAGGCTTTAACCCACTGAGCCACCCAGGCACTCCTCCCTGGAAGGTTTTAAGCGAAGGCCTACTGCGAGCCAATTTAAATTTTAGTAAGATCACTGGAGTTGCTGCAGGAATAATGCATGGGAGGGGAGCAAAGGTGGAGGTCAGGACTAGTTCGCAATTGTCCAGGCTAGAGATGACGACTTAGACGAGGGTCATGGTTGTGGAGATGGAAACGTATTTGGGAGGTGACGGATTTCTTGGAGGTGGTGCTGATAGGACTTGGTGATAGATTCAATAAGGAAGTGTGGGATGAGGGAGGGCAGTGATGCGCTTTCATCTAAACAGCTACCCTGTGAGTGAGGTGTTGCTATCCCTTCTTTAGTGTAAAGACCACAGGCTTCCTAGGCCCGACGGGACATTCTCTTCATCAGGCTCTATTGACTTACATATCCTGGTCTTTGCCATTATCCTCCTAGTTCTCTGTGCTCTAGCTACCGTTGCCGTTTAGTTATTTGCTCTGCCAAGCTCCTCCTAGTTTTTTTTTAAAGCCTTATTTATTTATTTAACAGATCACAAGTAGGCAGAGAGGCAAGCGGAGTTGGGGCGGGAGGAGCAGGCTCCCCACTGAGCAGAGAGCCCGATGCAGGGCTCCATCCCAGGACCCTGAGATCGTGACCTGAGCCAAAGGCAGACGCTTAACCCACTGAGCCACCCAGGCACCCTGCTCCTCCTAGTTTTAAAGCCTTTTCATATACTGTTCACTTGACCTGAAATGCTTTTTTCCTTTTCTTTGCCTGGCTCATCTTTCCTTAGGGAAACCTCTGATCTGTCAGACTGGATTAGGCCTTTAGGTTATCTACTCTCCTAACACTCTGTACTTTGGCACTGATTACACTTGCATTAGTTTTTTGTGTGATTATTTTTGGACGGTCCTTCCTACAAAACTATAAGCTCCAGAGAAGAGATCTTGCCTGTCTTGTTTATCTCCCTATTGCCAATGACTAGCATAGGGCTTAACGTGGAGGAAGGTCTTACATATATGTTTGTTGAGTGAATGACTGAAGCTTATAGAGTCTAAGCTAACTTGCCTACTGGTAAACAGTAAGTGACTGGTTCAAGATTTAGACTTAAGTCTACCCAACAGGAGAGCCCAAGCCCCAACCACTATGTAAGACTGTCCCTGTTCATGTTTGCAACTGAAATGTCAAAGCCATACAGCAATTGCTAAAGAACTTATAATCCATTTTCTTTTTCCTCTCCTGCCCTCCCTTCTTCTTCCTCCCCACCTCCCTCCCTCCCTGTCTGCCTGCCTGCTTGCCTCCCAGTGTTTTTCTTTTATAAGATTTGGAAAGACTGTAAGAAGTCATCCTGTCCAACCTGTGCATTTTACAATGAAAAAGCTAGACCAAATTGCCCGCCTGAAGGCCATAGTTATTGGCAGGCTCAATAGATACCTTTATCTTTTATGGTGGGCATCATTCTAGCAAAATCAGTGGAGATCTAATTTATCTCATTTATTTCAATCTTGTTTACCCAATATCCGTTTGTTATAACCAGGTTAGTCTCATCACTGACCTGGGCACTTGTTTTGCTCATTTTTACTTCAAGTCACATGATCCACACTGGTCCTTTTGCTTGGGATTAAGTTTTTCTTTCTACCCTACCTATTGATCCTTCAAGCCCCAGCTCTGTTCTTCTCCCCTCAAGGCAGACTTTCCGGCTCACTGTAGTCATACGGCAGTGTGTGTCACTTACTTGGCCTCTAATCACACAGTAATGTGTATTTTCTTTTAAATGTTCTTAGGTGGTTTTTCTTCTTTGCAGACCGCCCTTACCCCAAGCTTCTGAAGGGCAGAAACCATATCACATCGTTCACCTCTTTTATAATCCTTTTGATCCCTAGAAAGCACTCTGCACATTTTAGACGCTCAAAGAATAATTCTTGAATGAATGAGTGAATAAATGATGTAAGCAAGAAAAAATGAAATGGTAAACTCTGCCATCTTGTGGCTATCAGTCTTTAGTGTTGCCATTTCCACTGTGGTTTTCGTGTTGAAATTAGAAGAACAGTACATGGTAATAAACAAGGGTGATGGTGGCGAGGTGGGAAAGGTTTCTTTTCCTTTTGCTCAGTGTGCCACCAGCATGGTTACTGAAATATAACAGAAAATGGAGGAAAACTAAAAACCAAACTAACCATGTAAGTAAGGACTGAGGAGTATTGATTGGATTTCCTCAGGTACAAATCCTACTTTGAAGGGGACAAGTAAAAGAAATTGTTCCAACATGTCCAACAGACCTCTGATCAGATGACTAACCTACTCATTGAAGGGGATCTATTTTTTTAAAAGATTTTATTTATTTATTTGACACAGAGATCACAAGTAGGCAGAGAGGCAGGCAGAGAGAGAGAGAGAGAGAGGAGGAAACAGGCTCTCTGCTGAGCAGAGAGCTCGATGCGGGGCTTGATCGCAGGACCCTGAGATCATGACCTGAGCAGAAGGCAGAGGCTTTAACCCACTGAGCCACCCAGGTGCCCCGAGGGGGATCTATTACTAGATCTTTTGTGAGTATTATCTGGTGAAGAGAATCTCTGCCTTTGAATTATTGGTCCTAAGATCGCAACCTTGTGCGATCAAACAATGTCTCTTGTCTCAGTTTTCTTACCAGTAAATTTACTGCCCAGTTTACTTCTAGAGCTGTTGTAAGACTCTATGAAACCACAGGCACGAAGATTCTTAGAAACATTTTTTAAAAAGGGACATGCATGTTTAACATTTTCATAAAAGAAAAGGAATGTTTCCACTTTCCATTTGTACAGCACCTAAATGTTTATAAAGGGCCTGTAAGGCCATTACCCATTTTTAGTCTCACGGCAGCTCTAGGAGATAGGCAGGCAGGCAGGTATTATTAGCCTCAATTTACAGATGAAGCTTGGAGATTCATATTCAGAGTTAATGAACCTACACTGAGGACCTGTTACGTGTCAGGCCGACTGATAGTTATGTTCACGTTAGGGAAGTTAAGTTAGTTGCCCAAGATCACCTGGCTGCTGAGTGGTAGCGTCTGTAATCTGACCCAGGTCATTTGACTTTGGAAGCCAGTGCTCAAAGGCCACTCTCTTTAGGTCAGTCGAATTCCTCTTCTGGGGCCATTGCATTTCTCTCTCTTTCGTAGAATGAAATATTTTGTTACCTGTTAGAAATACTTAAGGTCTGAAAAGCAGACCTGGGTGTAGGTTACAAGCCTGTACTCTGCTTAAGGTGATGGTTCTTAGCCCTGGTTGTACATTAACATCACTTGGGGAGTTAAAAAAAAAAAAAAACTACCCATGTCCTGGCTCCAAAACAGAGTAATTAAATCAGTCTCTGGGGGTGGAGCCCAGGAAAAAAGGTTTTTTTTTTTCTTTTTAAAGCTAATTCCAAGGTGTAGCCGGAGTTGAGAACCACACTGCTCTAGTCCCACTGTTCATGTCTGTCATCCAGCCCCTCCAAGTCAGTGTTATCCTGCGGGACTACGGACATGGAGAGCTGACACCATGATGATCTTGCTTTGCTGCCTATGGAAGTAATAAGCTGTCTGTAGTCATTTGGACTCATGGTCTTCTTGTTGGCCGAATCTGTGCCGGTGTAGTGAGCCAGCCGAGCAGCTGCCCACACGCTGCTGTTTCAGGACTGCCTGACGGCTTGAGAGTACTTCCAGACTGTATAACTGGATTGGAAAAGCTTAGCAATTGGCAGAACCTTCGTGTTGGTTGTTTGGCTAGTAGAGTAAGAGCTGTTGTAATAGGAAAGGCCAACTAGAAGCCTCAGAAACTCCTCACCACCACCTACCACCATAATAAGTAAATAAAAGTTAAAAACCGTATTGCATCCCAGGGAGAATTGCAGAATTTAGTGCTCTCAGAGACTTGTACAATGCATTCCCCCATCAGATACCTATTAAATTCACTAGTGTGGCCCCCCCAAAAGACAAACAGATGTGTCATGGCAGGTGACAATAGGAGGTACCACAAATTTTACTGAGCAGTGCCAACTGCTCTGTCGGATGTGGTATCTTTGCTAGAGCAGATCAACACAGCCGTTTGTATGTGGCTGTCGATCTGCTGAATGTGTTATTTTCCGTACCCATCAGAAGGCAGATCAGAAAGTTTATGTTCACAGAGTATGGCCATCAGTGCACGTGGTGAATGCTGTAATGTGCCACCTAGGTCGCCTTTCAGCAGTGTGGACATGATTCCTCCAGCTGCTGGGAGCACATCTAGATGGCCTTCAGGTATCAGCCCTCTTTATGGGATGCCTCAGCTAAAGAAAACTGCTCCACCTAAGATCATGCCTCCTTCCAAGGGAAACCCACATCCAATGACTAATAAGTTCACGGGTCTAAAGGCCCAGCCCTTTTAACCCAGTTTGGGTTAACCAGATATTCTAGTTCTACAGCCTACCGTGGGGCTGGCTGAGGCCTTCGTTGGAACTGTATCATAGCTTCACTCCTTCCTCTGTCCAGTGCTTTCCCTCCACCTCTTTTCCACAAGTGTTGATCCCAAAGACATTCCCTAACAAACATCCTGTGCACCAGTCTCCTTCTTGAGGTCTGTTTCCTGGGGAAGCCAGACCCTATGACAATCAGTGCCAGGAGCAGGTGTGATGATGGGATTTTCGATCGGGGCCACTCATTGCCTGGCTGGCACTGGGGACCCCACACTGGTGGTAGGTGGAGCATGGATAGTCCCTGACACAAGGCAGAAGTGCAGTTAAACTTCCTTTGGTCGGAGGGAATAAATCAGCTATTGGGATATATCAGACATTTGACAAATATGGGGAGAGTAGCAATCTTGAAGAGAATGGGATTTGGTGGCTATTCCTAAGTTTGATGGGCACTCTGGAAAAAGATCACAAAAAATCAAAGTGATTAGTTGGCAATTTAAAGTTCAGTGGGAAAGTCACAACCTCCTTTTTTTTTTTTAAAGATTTTATTTATTTATTTGACAGAGACAGATCACAAGCAGGCAGAGAGGCAGGCAGAGAGAGAGAGAGGGAAGCAGGCTCCCTGCTGAGCAGAGAGCCCGATGCGGGACTCGATCCCAGGACCCTGAGATCATGACCTGAGCCGAAGGCAGCGGCTTAACCCACTGAGCCACTCAGGTGCCCCTCACAACCTCCTTGATAGCATATACAGAGGCACACCTCCTGCAGCAGGATGATAAAGAAAGTGGATGACTGGACCCAAGATGTGAACCATAAAAGTAGTCAGTCTCTAAGGATGGTTAAAATCCCAACTAAGGCAGGTCTGCTATGCCAAGGTCAGGACTCTGGCAGGGAAAGAATGGGACTCTGACATATGAGAGAGGGACTTCTAGGCCTTGAAAACCTTGACTTCCCCTGTGGGAAGTGGCCTACTCCTTCCTATTAAGAGCTAGCACACGCTGTTTGTTTGAACACAGTACAGAGGGCCTTTCCCTTGTCCTACTCCTCCCAGACCCTAGGCCAATAACTAGGGTTAAATCACAGTGTCCTCTGATGAGGGATGTGCTCAGCCTGCTAAGAGAGGAAAAGGACAATACCCTGATAAACCCGTAGCATCTAGTCAAAATGTTGCAGTAGGAACTGAGACAGTAGGTATGGGCAAGAGTTTTGCTGAATCAAGGGAAGTGGAACACAAATTTGGATACAAGGTCGTTTGTAAATATAGGAGTAGTCTCCCAGGATACAGGATGTAACAGCTGGGCAGAGACCCTGAAAGACGGTATAGACACAGTGCTAGGATGGATCCTAGAAGCACAGAAAATAGGTTGGCTAAGTTGGGTGGAAATCGCCTAAATCGTCATGACAGGCAGTGGATTAGAAGGCTCAGGTTGGAGCCTGCTGAGTGGATCTGGTATGTGAGGCCAGAAGATGTCCTGGGGGACCGTGTTGTAGAGAGGCGCTCAGGGAACACATCGTTCACCAAGGCCATGAGGTGTGTGCTGGTCGGAGAGGCACCAGCATGACTAAGAAGTTCATGTGCAGGCCACATGCAGGCCAGAATGGACGGTAGGTGAAGCAACAATCACAGAGGTGAGCTCATCACTAGCAAAGGGGATGACAGGGAAACCGAAGGAACAGGGGCCAGGAGGTGATGGTCAACTGCGGACGTGAGGGGGAGTGAGAATTCATCATCAGGAATCAGAGCGCAGCCAAGGGGCCCTGACCTAGAGGG
This sequence comes from Enhydra lutris kenyoni, assembly GCF_002288905.1. NCBI lineage: Eukaryota > Metazoa > Chordata > Mammalia > Carnivora > Mustelidae > Enhydra > Enhydra lutris. The sequence continues at coordinate 3,849,352 of NW_019154137.1, forward strand.
AGTTATGGAGGTTAAGAGACTATAGCATCCCTAGGGGCGAAACAGATGGACAGATGACGGGGACCCTGCTCAGTCTGCAAAATAAAAAGCCAGGTGTGAACAGGAGGCTGAAGGTAGTTGCTCCAGTACCAAGTCATGACCTCTTGCAGAGTTGCCTGACATAAGCCAGTTTTCAGACCCAGAACCCATGGACTAAACGGGTTCAAGTCCCTCCTGGGAGGGGGGACCCTGCAGTAGCACTGCACGTCATGAGTTCATTGGTCCTTTCTCAGAAGGACTCATGGCCATTTACTTGGGTGACTGTGCTCTGAAGAAAGGAACTCCAACATTTGGAGAACCATTTGACTGATGGACATGGGGGTACAAAGGTTATTTTCTCAAGTTGGTTGTGGAGGGGAAGGAATACTCTGTAGCACAGTTTATACTCCAGATGGTCTTAATGGGATCAGACTGAGGCTAGTCTCCAGCTAAGACCAAATTCTTGCCTACCTTTTCCCCCTGGCGCTATCCTGCTTGACTTACTGCCTTTTCCTGAGAGCACCTCCCCAGTAAATCCTGTGCACAAGAATCCTTGTCTCAGGCTCCATTCCGGGCAAACCCAACCTGAGACAAGCTGTTTCCGTTCGTACACGAAACATTCATAACCATGCACAGTATGGTTGTGTCCTGGTACATTTAACCATTCTCCAAGTGATGGACATTTGGGATTTATCTAGTCTTTTTCTGTTACAAACAATGCCTCAGTGACTGTCCTTGCATCTGACTCTTTATGTCCCATATGTCCTGGAACCTCTTTATATAACTTGCCATCAGAAAAATTCACCTGGGATTCCAGGTAGTCCCAAGAGGACTATGAATATTAGTTTTGTGGGCTGTGGCTATATCCAAGGAAACCAATTGCCTGAGGTAAATCATAAAAGAGTCCATGACTTCCGGGGCTACACAGAGGTATTTGTGAAAGGGTCACAAATTAGGAAAATGGAAAGGATGAAGAATGGTTGTAGAAATAAGTTGAGATAGAATAGTCCAGATAAGCTTTAAAGTAGCATTTAGGAGTCTTTTCATTAGAGGGAAATTCGAATTTGAGGTGAGGTAGGATTAAGTGGCAAACACAGGTTAGAATGTCCTGGTTCATTAAGAGACAGACGAGATAAGGCAAGGGACTAAAGTGGGGATCTGAAAGTACGGTACTGGAAATTACAGTCAAAATGGCTAAAGTCAACAGGCGCACCTAGGAATGAACTCAGAGTGAATCAGTGCTTAAGAATCATTTTTCTGGAACTCATTTCCTGTAGTGCTTTTCTGAAAGAACACCTTGCTCTTTTCCAAGCTTATTTTATTTGTTTTGATCATCATTCCTCCCTCATTTTCTGTCTTTGTTGCCAAGATCCAGGAGGCAAAGATAAGTAAGAGAGCAAGTCATGGACTATAACTGGACAAGCTGTGTGTCTCCAGAGGCCAAACGAAGGTTGGGGCGTGGCAATCCTGCTTTGGCTTTGCTCCTATACAAACTGGGGCAACTGGCCTATTTTTTTGTTAAATGTATTCATTAATATGACAGTGTGTGTTTTGTGATTGTTCCATTCCATGTGTTCCAATGGCATCCTGCTTTAAAATTTTTTTATTATGGGGCGCCTGGGTGGCTCAGTGGGTTGAGCTGCTGCCTTCGGCTCGGGTCGTGATCTCAGGGTCCCGCATCGGGCTCTCTGCTCAGCAGGGAGCCTGCTTCCCCCTCTCTCTCTGCCTGCCTCTCTGCCTACTTGTGATCTCTCTCTGTCAAATAAATAAATAAAATCTTAAAAAAAAAGAATTAAAGGATGGAGGTGGGGTGAAGACTGTTGGGCTGGCTTGGACAAAACCGCTGAGATGGCAGAGGGAGAAGGTAGAGGAGCTGGCTCAGGCACTTCTCTTACCAGGCTTTCCATGAGGGAAACCGCACCTGGGACATATTATACTGTTTCTCTGCCTTCCACCGCAATTTTCATTGTGTACACTTTGTCAGGCGCTGGGGATACGAAGGTGAGCATGGGAGACGTAGCCCTTGCTCCCACAGAGCTCACAGTGGAGCAGGGCAGCCAGACAGACACTAATAAATACTATGAGGGAAGATGAGAGGACACGAGGGCAACAAACACTGGGGAAATGCTTTTCTAATGTAGGGGGTCAGGGCAGGCTTCCCTGGGGAAGTGACACCTAAACTGGAGCCTGACAAGTAAATGGGAGTTTGTCAGGCAAAGAGGCGGGGCTAGAGCTTTAGGGACTGAGGGCGGAGCATGCGCAAATACCACAAGACAGGCAGGGGTCTGGCACCCCTGAAGACCAGACAGAAGGTCAGGTGACTGCAGTTAGATGGGAGGGTGGCTGCGAATGAGGCTGGCTCTTCTCTTCCGAGTGGCAAGAGTGACCAACAGGTTTTGAGCAAAATGCACCATGATGAGAATTTTAATTCTCACTTTGCTACTCAGTAGTTAATGGATGGGAGAGGGACTTTGTTACTCCTTTAAAGGCCCTATCTCTAAATACAGTCACGATTCTCAGGTATCGGGAGTTTGGGCTTCAATATATGAACGGGGGCATAATTCAGCCCATAACAATGAACCGCGTGCATTAGATGCATCTCTGGTCTGTAAAGAATGTTAAAAATCTTGGGGCACCTGGGTGGCTCAGTGGGTTAGGGCCTCTGCCTTCAGCTCAGGTCATGATCCCAGGGTCCCAGGGTCAAGCCCCACATCAGGCTCTCTGCTCAACGTGGAGCCTGGTTCACTCTCTCTCTCTACCTGCCTCTCTGCCTACTTACGATCTCTCTCTCTCTGTGTCAAATAAATAAATAAAATCTTTTTAAAAAGAAAAAAAATGTTAAGAATCTTGTGCTTCATCCCAGATCCACTGATTCCGGATCCAGCTGTCATGAGTCTGAAGACCTATGGGTTGTTCAACTCCAGAAGTCCTCGAATTGGCAGGACTTCACACTCTCCTCCTCACCAGAAGTACCTACGTCTGAGGGGAAATCATGTGTCCGCCTTTGTTCCTATCACTTCTAGGAGGGAAGAACTATACTCCTTTGTTGTGCTCCTCTTAACCTCTTGGCATAGGCCCTGGGATATTACCTCTGCCTTGTAACCCTGGACAGAAACCCCTGCCCAACTTCTGCAAGATCAGAAGACGTATTACTATCTGTTCTGTTTCAGTTGCTTTAAATAGACCTTTTTACATATGTAGGAATGTCAATAATAATAGTAATGGTAATAGAAATTTGTCCAACATATACTGGATGATACTATGTTTCAGGAATTACATTAAATAAACATTTTAAATTATCTCATTTAATCTTTACAACAAAGCTATAGAGTTATAGTCATTTACATTTTACAGAAGAGAAGCAGGATCAGAGAGGTTGTTACTTAATGAAAGTGGCACAGCTAATAGATGGCAGACTCTGGTCTCTAACCTAGGTCTGTATAGATATACTAGGTTACTAGGTCTGTAACCTAGTACATGTTTTTCCACCGTGATGAACATCTTGCCCCTAGGTTCATGAGAAATGCTTGTCTGTAATTTTCTTTTCATTAATTATTTTAATGCTGGCCTCACGAAACAAAGTTTGCTCCTCTACTGTTTTCTGATAGAGATTGTGTAGAATTGATGTTATTTCTTCTTTAGATGTTCTAGTGGTGAAACAGTCTGGGCCTAGATATTTCTTTTTTGGAAGGTTTGTAAAATATGGCTTCAGTGTCTTTAATAGTTACAGGAATATTTAGGTTCTCTATTTCATCTTGGATGAGTTTTCATAGTTTGTGGTTTTCAAGGGATTTGTCCTTTACATGTTAAGTTTTCAAATTTCGAATAGAGTTGTTTGTAGTCTTCCCTTATTTGCCTTTCAATGTCCGAGGCATTTCTGCTGATAGTCTCTCTTTCATTTCTGGTATTGGCAATTTGTATTATCTTCCTTCTTTTATCAGTCTTTGTCAGGTTTATTAATTTGATTGATTTTTTCAAATCATTAGTTTTTGTTTTCATTTATCTTCTCTATTGTTTTCTGTTTTCAATTTTATAAGTTCTTCCTCTTTATGATTTCCTTTCTACTGCTTGTTTTGGGTTTATTTCATTCTTTACTAGTTTCTTGAGGTGGGAGCTAGATTATTGACTTGAGAATTTCCCACTTTTCTAATATAAACATTTAATGCTATAAAATTCCCTCTAAGGATTGTTTTCGCTGCTTCCCACAATTTTGATGTTTTACTTTCATTTTCATCCAGTTTTAGGATCTAATAACCCTTATTAATTTCTCCATCTTTTTTCTCTCTGTATATAATTTTGAATAAAATCTATTGCTATTTCTTCAAATATACTAATTTTTCTTCTGTGATTATTTGCCTCTAATCCATCAAGTGTACTTTTCAAATGTAATTTTTCACCTCTAGAAGCTCCATTTGAGTCTTTTTTATATCTTCCATTTCTTCATCTCATCATGCTCATGTTTTTCTCTGCCTTTTTGAATATATATAGCATATTTACAATAACTTTTTTTTAATGTTCCTTTCCGCTATTTCCATCATTTTGGTCATATCTTATGCTCTTCTTATTGACTTTTTTCCTTATTAGGAGTCATATTTTTCTGCTTCTTTGTGTGCCTACTAACTTTATATGGAATGTCAAACATTGTGAGGTTTTTGTTGTTGGTTCCTGGATTTTATTTTATTCCTTTAAATAATGTTGGATTTATTTTTTCTTTTTATTTACTTATTTTAAATTTAAATTCAAGTTAGTTAACATATAGTATAGTTTTGGTTTCGGGGGTAGAATTTAGTGATTCATTGCTTACATACAACACCCAATGCTCATCCCAACAAGTGTCCTCCTTAATGCCCCATCACCCATTTAGCACATCCCCCCACCCCTCCCCTCCAGCAACCCTCAGTTTATTCTCTATAGTTAAGAGTGTCTTATGGTTTGCCTCCCTCTCTGTTTTTATTTTATTTTCCTTTCTTTCCCTCTATGTTCCTCTGTTTTGTTTCTTAAATTCCATGTATGAGTGTAATCGTATGATATTTGTCTTTCTCTGATTGACTTATTTTGCTCAGCATAATACACTCTAACTCCATCCATGTTGTTGCAAATGGCAAGATTTCATTATTTTTGATGGCCAAGGAATATTCTGTCGTATATCTATACCATAATTTCTTTATCCATTCTCAGTCGATGGACATTTGTGCTTTCTATAATTTGGGTATTGTTGATAGTGCTGCTATAAACATTGGAGTGTATGTGTCCCTTTGAATCATCACTTTTATATCCTTTAGATAAATACCTAGTAGTGCAATTGCTGGGTTGTAGGGTAGTTTTATTTTTAATATCTGAGGAACCATCATACTGTTTTCCAGAGTGGCTGACCAGTTTGCATCCCGCCAACAGTGCAAGAGGGTTCCCCTTTCTCTACATCCTCACCAATACCTGTTGTTTCTTGTGTTGTTAATTTTAGCCATCCTTAGAAGTGTGAGGTGGTATCTCATTGTATTTAATTTGTATTTCCTTTAATTTGGAATGATGAGTGATGTTGAATATTTTTTCATGTGTCTATTACCCATTTGTATATATTCTTTGGAGAAATGTCTGTTCATGTCTTCTGCCCATTTCTTAAATGGATCATTTATTTTTGGCATATTGATTTTGATGAGTTCTTTATAGATTCTGGATACTAGCCCTTTATCCAATATGTCATTTGCAAATATCTTCTCCCATTCCAATGTTTGCCTTTTAGTTTTGTTGATTCCTTTTCCTTTGCTGTGCAGAATCTTTTTATCTTGCTGAAGTCCCAGTTGCCTCTGGAGATGTATCTAGTAGGAAGTTGCTGGGGCCAAGGTCAAAGAGGTTGCTGCCTGTGTTCTCTTCTAGGATTTTGATGATTTCCTGTCTCATATTTAGGTCTTCCATCCATTTTGAATTTACTTTTGTGTATGGTGTAAGAAAGTGGTCTAGCTTCATTCTTTTACATGTGGCTGTCCAGTTTTCCCAATACCATTTGTTGAAGAGACTGTCTTTTTCCCATTGGATAATCTTTCCTGCTTTGTCAAAGATTAGTTGACCATAGAGTTGTGGGTCCATTTCTGGGTTCTTTCCCATTGATCTATGTCTATTTCTGTGCCAGTACTATACCGTCTTGATGATTACAGCTTTGTCATACAGCTTGAAGTCTGGGTTCATGATGCCTCTCACTTTGCCTTTCTTTTTCAACATTACTTTGGCTATTCAGGGTATTTTCTGCTTCCATACAAATTTTAGAATTGTTTGTTCTAGTTCTGTGAAAAATGCTGGTGTTATTTTGACCAGGATTGCATTGGTTGCTTTGGTTAGTATAGACATTTTAACAATATGTTTTCTTCCAATCCATGAGTATGGAATGTTTTTCTGTTTCTTTGTATCTTCTTCAGTTTCTTTCATAAGTGTTCTATAGTTTTCAACATATAGCTCTTTTACCTCTTTGGTTAGGTTTATTCCTAGGTATCTTATGATTTTGGTGCAATTGTAGATGGGATCAGTTCCTTGATTTCTCTTTCTACTGCTTTATTATTGGTATATAGAAATGCAGAAGATTTTTGTATATTGATTTTATATCCTTTGACTTTGCTGAATTCCTGTGTCAGTTCTAGCAATTTTTTGGTGGAGTCTTTAGGGTTTTCTACATAGAGTATCATGTTGTCTGCAAAGAGTGAAAGTTTGACTTCTTCCTTGCTGATTTGGATAACTTTTATTTCTTTTTGTTGTCTGATTGCTGACGTTAGGACTTCCAGTATTATGTTGAACAGCAGTGGTGAGAGTGGACATCCCTGTCATGTTCCTGATGTTAGGGCAAAAGCTCTCAGTTTTTCACCATTGAGGATATTAGCTGTGGGTCTTTCATATGGCCTTTATGATGTTGAGGTATGTTCCTTCTGTCCCTACTTTCTTGAGGGTTTTTATCAAGAAAGGATGTTACCTTTTGTCAAATGCTTTTTTGTGTGTCTACTGAGAAGATCATATGGTTCTTATCCTTTCCTTTATTAATGTGGTATATCACACTGATTGATGTGTGGATGCTGAAACTGCCTAAGTGCCTCAGGAATAAATCCCACCTGGTCATGGTGAATAATCCTTTCAATGTATTGTTGTATTCAATTAGCTAGTATCTTGTTGAGAATTTTTGCATCCAGGTTCATCAGGGATATTGGTCTGTAATTCTTCTTTTTAGTGGGGTCTTTGGTTTTGGCATCAAGGTAATGCTGGCCCCCTAGAATGAGTTTGGAGGTTTCCCTTCCATTTCTATTATTTATTTATTTATTTTTAAATAAAATTTTAAAAAGATTTTATTTATTTATTTGGCAGATAGAGATCACAAGTAGGCAGAGAGGCAGGCAGAGAGAGAGAGAGAGGAGGAAGCAGGCTCCCTGCTCAGCAGAGAGCCTGATGTGGGGCTCAATCCCAGGACCCTGGGATCATGACCCGAGCCGAAGGCAGAGGCTTTAACCTACTGAGCCACCCAGGAGCCCCCATTTTTCAGAACAGCTTCAGATGAATAGGAATTAATTCTTTAAATGTTTGGTAGAATTCCCCTGGAAAGCCATCTGGCCCTGGACTCTTGTTTGTTGGGAGATTTTTGATGACTGCTTCAATTTCTTTGCTGGTTGTAGGTCTGTTCAAATTCTCTGTTTTTTCCTGTTTCAGTTTTGGTAGTTCATATGTTTCTTGGAATTTATCCATTTCTTCCAGATTGCCCAATTTGTTGGCATATAATTGCTCATAATATGTTCTTATAATTGTTTGTATTTCTGTGGTGTTGGTTGTGATCTCTCCTCTTTCATTCATAATTTTATTTATTTGGGCCCTTTCTCTTTTCTTTTTGATAAGTCTGGCTAGAGGTTTATCAATTTTGTTAATTTCAAAGAGCCAGCTCCTAGTTTAATTTACCTGTTCTGTTTTTTAAAAAAAATTTCTATATCACTTATTTCTGCTCTAATCCTAATTATTTCCCTTCTGCTGGTTTTAAGCTTTATTTGCTGTTCTTTTTCCATCTCCTTTAGGCCTAAGGCTAGGTTGTATATTTGAGAATTTTCTTGCTTCTTGAGAAAGGCCTGTATTGCTCTGGTCCTCTTAGGACCACCTTTGCTGTGTCTCAAAAGTTTTGGACTATTGTGTTTTCATTTTCATTTCCTTCCTTGTATTTTAAAAAATTTTTTCTTTAATTTCCTGGTTAACCCATTCATTCTTTAGTAGGCTGTTCTTTAACCACCATGTATTTGTGGTCTTTCCAAATTTTGTCTTGTGGTTGACTTCAAGTTTCACAGCATTGTGGTCTGAAAATATGCATGGTATGATCTCAGTCTTTTTGTACTGCTTGAGGCCAGATTTGTGACCCAGTATGTGATCTATTCTGGAGAATGTTCCATGTGCACTAGAGAAGAATATGTATTCTTCTGCTTTAGGATGGAATGCTCTGAATATATCTGTTAAGTCCATCTGGTCCAGTGTATCATTCAAAACCATTGTTTCCTTGTTGATCTTCTGCTTAGATGATCTGTCCATTGCTGTGAGTGGGGTGTTAAGGTCCCTGCTATATTTGTATTGTTATCAATGAGTTTAAGTTTGATATTAATTAATTTCTATATTTGGGTGCTTCCAACTTGGAGGCATAAATAGTTACAATTGTTAGATCCTCTTGTTGGACAGACACTTTTATTACGATACAGTGCCCTCCTTCATCTCTTATTACATTCTTTGGATTAAAATCTAGTTTGTCTGATATAAGTATGGTTACTCCAGCTTTCTTTTGATGTCCATTAGCATGATAGATGGTTTTCTACCCCCTCACTTTCAATCTGAAGGTGACTTTGGGTCTAAAAAGAGCCTCTTGGGGTATGTGGGTGGCTCAGTTGGTTAAGCGTCCAACTCCTGATTTTGGTTCAGGTCATGATCTCAGGGTTGTGAGATCAAGCCCCATGTTAGGCTCCGTGTCAGTGGGGAGTTTGTTTGAGATTCTCTCCCTCTGCCCCTCCCCATGCTCTCTCTCTCTTTCTAAAATAAATAAATAAATCTTGAAATGAGTCTCTTCTAAGCAGCATATAGATGGGTCTTGGGTTTTTTTTTTAATCCATTCTAATACCCCGTGTCTTTTGATTGGAGCATTGAGTCCATTTACATTCAGAGTAATTATTGATAGATATGAATTTAGTGCAATTCTGTTACCTGAAAAGTTGTTGTTCTTTGCAGATTGTCTCTGTTCCTTTCCAGTCTTTGTTGCTTTTGCTCTCTTTTTCCCCTCAGAGGACCCTAATGTTTCTTGCAGAGCTGGTTTAGTGTTCACAAACTCCTTTAGTTTTTGCTTGTCTTGGAAACTCTATCTCTCCTTCTATTCTGAATTACAGCCTTGCTGAATAAAGTATTCTTGGCTGCATATTTTACCCATTTAGCATGTTGAATATATCATGCCACTACTTTCTCGCCTGCCAAGTTCTGTGGAGAGGTCTGCTGCTAACCTTAAGTGTCTACCCTTGCAGTTAGGAGGTTAGGACTTTTTTCCCTAGCTCCTTTCAGAATTTTCTCTTTATCTTTGTATTTTGCAGGTTTCACTATGATATATCTTGGTGTTGACCTGTTTTTGTTGATTTTGAGAGGAGTTCTATGTGCCTCTTGGACTTGAATGCCTGTTTCCTTCCCCAATTAGGGAAGTTCCCAGCTTTAATTTGTTTAAATAAAGCTTCTGCCCCCCCCTTTCCCCACTATTCTTCTTCTGGGACTCCTATGATACAAATATTATTGTGCTTTGTGGAATCGCTGCGTTCTCTAAGTCTATATTTGTCCATCTAGTAGTTTTCTTTCCCTCTTTAGCTTCATTATTTTCCATAATTGTATCTTTTATATCACCTATTCAATCCTCTGTTTCTTCCATCCTTGTGATTACATCCAGTCAGTTTTGCATCTCAGTTATCACATTTTTTATTTCAGCCTGACTAATTTTTTAAAGATTATTTATTTATTTATTTGACAGACAGAGATCACAAGTAGGCAGAGAGAGAGGAAGGGAAGCAGGCTCCCTGCTGAGCAGAGAGCCCAATGTGGGGCTCGATCCCAGGACACTGGGATCATGACCTGAGCCGAAGGCAGAGGCTTCAACCACTGAGCCACCCAGGCGCCCCCTGACTAATTTTTAGGTCTTTTATCTCTGCAGCCAGGGTTTCTCTGATGTCTTCTATGCTTCTTTCAAGCCCATTGAGTATTCTCATGACTGTTCTAAATTCTTGTTCAGATATATTGCTTATATCTGTTTTGAGCAAATCCCTGACTGTGATTTTTTTTTCTTGATCTTCTTTTGGGGAGAATTCCTCCATCTTGTCATTATGTCTAAGCTTCTGTCTTTTGTATATTATGAAAGGTTGTTATGTTTTCTACTCCTGAGAGTAATACTGTATTAAGAAGGGGTCTTACACTGTGCATGACCTGGTGCTTCAGGAAGTGTTTCTGGTGTATACTGTGTGCACTCTGCTATTGTGTTTTGGCTGCTCTTTCTCACAGGTCAGTCCTTTACAAAGTTCCTCTTTGCTTGCTGTGGGGAGCGTTTAGACCCTCAGCTAGATGTGCTTTGATTTGTTTGTTAAGATAAGCCTTCTTTTGAAAAAAAAAGTGTGATCCAAGAAAAGAGAAAAAGAAAAGGAATAAAAAAGCAAACAAAACAAACAAACAAAAAACCAATAAGCCTGATTCCAAAGAAAAGGGAAGAAAGAAGAAAAAAGAAAAGAAAAAGAAAAAAAAGGAAGCCTGATCCAAAAAACAAGAAAAAGAAACAGACAAGCCAACAAATGAACAAAAAACTATAAGCCTGATGACAAAGAAAAAGGAAAAAGAAAGAACATTTTAAAAATTAAAAATTAAAAAAAAATTTAAAGATAAATAAATAATTGGGGCACATGGGTGGCTCAGTTGGTTGGGCATCTGCCTCTTGATTTTGGCTTGGGTCATGGTCTCAGGGTTGTGGGATTGAGCCACATGTTGCAGGTCTGGGCTCAGTGGGGAGTCTGCTTGCAATTCTCTTTCTTCCCCTCCCTCTAACCTCTCCCCGCCCCCAACTCTGTCTCTCTAAAATGAATAAATAAATCTTTTTAAAAAATTAGATAAAAAGAAAGCCTGCTATTTACACCAGAACTGGAAGTGACGCTTTGGAGCACTCTATAATCAGTAGCTATGGTCTGGTCTCTGCGGGGAGCTTGTGTTCATCTTCTGAGAGGTCTGTTTTGCTGGCTCACAGTCTGACCCACCTTTGCAAAAATGCCCCTGCTGGGTGGGGGGAGGGGTGGGATTTGATATAAGCAACTCCAGCCTCCACTGGAGACTGTTTCTCTCTGCAGTCTGACAAGTGCTGTTGGGCAGGTGTGGAAGATGGCATCACACTGCCCTCTCATTCCCGGGGGCGGGGAGGGGGGGAGATCGCATGGCACCCACTGCCCAGAGGCCCTCCCAGTAAAGTGAACAATCTCCCTCCTGTGTCCCAGGCTTTTGGCAGATCCTTGCCCTCAACCTGTCTGTACCTGGGCTGTTGGCACACCTGGTGCCCCAACTCTCTCGTGCTTCATGGCTGGGATTCAAAACTCCAAATCTTAAAGGACCCATCAAGCATGGACTTGTTTCTCTCCCCTCAGAGGGAGAGCCTTGCAGTGCACCTGGCACTATTTCTGTCCCAGAAATTCAGTCACACAACGTGTACACAGTGGCTGGAGTCAATGGTGAAGCACTGACCAGGTTATCTGTCCTCTATGGAAGGCTCTGTCCCGTGTTGTTGAATGGCTGTTTGGCTCCTGGCAGGCCTTTTGTCCTTGGGGAAGCTAAATACCCTCTTCCAAATGTAATCCAGGAAGGGGAACATTCTTTCCAGTGTGACCTAGGGGATCCCCACCCTACTGCGTCCTGTGCGAACCCTACCCACTCTCCCTGACTTCCACGAAAAGGCCTCACTCCCATTTGCAGCACTGTGGCTTTTCTCTCCCCCAGTTCACACCTCCAAATCTTGCATCTGTCATGTTCTCTCCCTCCAGGTGTGCAGATTGTTTCTTAATCCTCAGATCGATTTCCTAGTTGTTTGAAATGATTTGATGTTGATCTAGCTGTGTTTGGGGGATGAGGCAAGCTCAGGGTCTCCCTCCTACTCCGCCATCTTAAGTTCTCCCTTGGATTTATTTTTCAGATAGGCAGTTAAGTTACTTAGACTTAGTTTGACCCTTTCAAGGCTTTTAAACTTTGTCAGGACTAGTTCAGAGCAGCCTTTATTCTAGGGTTAATTTTGCTCCCCTATATCTTCTGAGGATTCCACTGGATGGTCTATGTGTTAGGATATTTTTCTACTGTGGCTGGTGAGGACATGATGTATTACCAGCCTTATGTGAACTCCAAGTATTATTCTAGTTTCTTTTCCTTTTCTTTCCTTCTTTTTTTTTTGAGTTTTTTTTTTCTCCTGGCTCTGGGTGTTTTCCTCTCACATCTGTGCATATCAGTGCTTAGCCAAAGACTTAAGAGGACACTTCTGCATACCTCTGGCACTCTTTCTCTGTGTAACTCCCTCCTCTCTGATTGTCTGGCCCACAAATCATAACTGCCTTGACCTCCCTGAACACCAGTCTCTGTCCCCTCGACTCAATGAGTGCTCTTTTTGGGTTCCTTTTCCTTGAGCTGCATCATGGAAACTGCCTCAAGGCAGTAACCTGGTGCAATTTTAGGGCTCGCTTTATTTACATACTTTTTTTTTTTTTTTTAAGATTTTATTTTTTTATTTATTTGACAGAGAGAAATCACAAGTAAGCAGAGAGGCAGGCAGAGAGAGAGGAGGAAGCAGGCTCCCCGCCGAGCAGAAAGCCCGATGCGGGGCTCGAACCCAGGACCTGGGATCATGACCTGAGCCGAAGGCAGCGGCTCAACCCACTGAGCCACCCAGGCGCCCCTATTTACATACATTTGAAGTTACAGACCTTCCCTGCCCAATGTGTGAAAAATATTCCTTCATAAGTTTTGTACAGTTCTATAGTTTTTTAAGGTAGAAAGATAAATTCAGTCCCTGTTCTTCCATCCTGGCTGGAAGCAGAAGTTCAGTTAAAAGAATTTTAACATATAAATTTTAGCTTTGTTTTTCTTATCTTTCTATGCCTAGCTTTTGGTAGAAGGAGGCAAACAAAACAAAACCAAGGCTGTATCAGGAATTTATTTTTAAAAATCAATTTGTAGAGCATGTCCCAGGCTCAATCCACACTCTGCCAATCTGACAACTGTATGCCCTCGATGTCTAACTTTTCATAATGGTTAATAATGACCCTTAGACTCTTAACCAGTAGAAAAATACTGTCTCACTTAGAGTCTGCTCACTAAGAAAGGATGAACTCAAATTTTATAAAATCACTTTCCAAGGGCAGTGTGTGGTTGTGGGGAGTAATCCAAAGGGGTTTCTGCTTAACACTTAACTTGCTAGAACTTTCTATTGCCTGTAAGAATTGCTCCAAACTTTCCAGGTAGTATGGGTTTTTCCTGTACTTAGTATTTATACCTAGTTTATCATATCTACAGATAGTTGCTTCTTTTTTAAAAAAATATTTTATTTATTTTTTTGACAGGGAGAGATCACAAGTAGGCAGAGAGGCAGGCAGAGAGAGAGAGAGAGAGAGAGAGAGAGAAGCAGGCTCCCTGCCGAGCAGAGAGCCTGATGCGGGGCTCGATTCCAGGACCCTGAGATCATGACCTGAGCCGAAGGCAGAGGCTTAACCCACCCAGGCGCCCCAGATAGTTGCTTTTTACCCTCTGCTGTTCTTCCTCACCATCTGTGCCTCTTCCCCATAGATGCCATTTTCTTCCTGGCTCCAGCATGTCAGACGCTGAGCTATGTCCCAATTCCTATGAGGCTTAAATCTTACTCTAGCCGTACTCTCCACTGCACTCTGCCGTGGTCTCTCTACAGGCTGGTTTCCTCACTGACTTTCGACTATGTTGTACTCATTTGGAATTGGAAGTTCATGCTCATGCTGTTGCCACTGCCTGCAGTGTCCCTTGCCACCACAAATCTTGGTCATCCTTCAAGGGTCAACACAAGTTGCATACAGGGGCAAATGCTCAGAGTCCAAGAGTGCAAACAGATACTCCACTTCTGGCTCAGGGGTTTAGTGGGTAGGGTAACCGAAACTTATGGGGAAAGGAAGTAAGAAAGGGAATCAGAAATTGACCTGTGCCAGTGGAGAGCCAGGGAAGGAGGTGAGGACATGGGCAGGAGCATTTTACATCACTAAACTCACTTGGGAAACTGCAAGAGACCATTTTCAACTGCCTTTGAGGAAGGAAGGCCAGACGGCTAATGGGAAATTCTTCAGGAAGAAGAAGAGGTGAACCTGGCTAGGAGGGAAGAACAGCCAGTTCCTTTTTTAGTAGAGGGAGAAAGACAGAACACCAGGTTTTGCCAGTGACCCTACAGCGACAGTATGACTTTCTACAGCTCAGAAATCACCTGCGTGCCCCCAACCCTTCCTCCTTCTGCTCCTTGACTCTTGGTGTGGGTGCCAATCCCTGGCTGGAGAAGATAGACAGGGCTATGGCCTGGAGCCCTGGCCATTCTTTTGTGCCTCTGGCATGGCTGGCAGAGGTAGCCTTGGCCTAGGACTCCTGGCTCTTGGGAGTGGGTGGGGGACCTTTTCTTCCTGGTAGGCTGCTCAGTACTGCCAGCCTGACCTCATTCTCCTACTCCCTTTGGTGAGTGAGGCTAGAGACAACATCTTCAACCTCTTTCTGGTTTTTCTTGAAGGAGAAGCCTCTATTTAAAGGGCTCCAATAAGGGAATTATTTCTCTTATTTCTTCTCCTCCTCTTTTCCCACCTCTCTTTCCTTCTCCTTCCCCTCCTTCTCCTCTTTCTTCTCCTTTCTTCTTCTAAGCCGCTTAGGGACTCTTTCTTGGACTCAAGAATGAAAGATTCTGGCTCAATGGCACCCCTGGTGGCCTGAGCTGTCTCATCTGTGCTATTCAGGATGAGGAGACCCACCCCCCCTTTGCCTATGGATGTTAAATCTTTACAGCTTTTCAAGTGGCCGTTCTCCTGTCCTTTGTCTTTGGTGGTGGGGTGGAGGAAGTGTTTACCTTGCCCTTGCCCTAGGGTGCCCAAGAGCTCTGGATCCTCACACTGAGGGTTTGTTAGAGGATACGTAGGGTCTCCCCAGACCCACACCCCTGGAGGGAGTCTGGTGCTAGCAGAGTAGATTACTGAAGGAGTAGAGTGTCAGGGGAGGAGCTGTTCCAGAATTTCTTATTTAATTCTTACGACAACGCTATGAGATAGATAGCTATTGTTATCCCCAAGTCTCAGAAGAGTTTAGTAACTTGTCCAAGGTCACACAGCTAGTAAGTGACTTAAATTAAAACCTGTGTGTGTTAGCTAACACCTCTATCACATCACATAATTACCATTTTTTTTTTGTGGTGAGAATATTTAATATCGAATCTCTTAGCAACTTTGACATGTATAATAGAGTATTATTAACTATAATCACCATATTGCACATTAGATCCCCCAAACTTATTTATTTTATAACTGGAAGTTGTACCTTTTTTTTTTTTGTACAACATGGTAGTATTTACCTGTCAACATGTAAATGTATCAACACATTGTACTCCTTGAAGTTACACAATGTAATATTTGTATTTCCATATAATTTGTATATATTTGTATAAATGTATTTCATTTGTATTTCCATATAATTGGAAAAAATTATCAGGAGCAAATAGAAAAAATATATATATAAAAAATAAAACCCATGTGTGTTTCTAGAGCCTGTGTTCTTAACTAGGATAGGTTAGGCTAGTTTGATGGCAAATCAAGAAACTATGTGAGTGCTGGTACTGACAAGTATGACTTTTCTTGCTGTTGACTGTGGGTGTTAAGATGTGTTCTCATTCCCTCTGAGCTGTGTGTGCCTTTGTGGACAGAGACTGGCCCACCTACCGTTCAGATGTTCGGCAGATGTGACTAGGACCTTTGAAGGGAACTGGAGTAGTTATCAATGAGATGATCAAGTTCAAGTCACTATGTCTTGGTCACTGGAGCCATGGGAAGTGCTAAAGGAGACACAACGATTAGTTGTGCTCATGGAAGAGAAATACACCTTGAAGTAGAATTCTCCTCACTTGCCAGGTTTCTTACCAAAGGGTATCCCGATGAAACTCATTTGGACTTTGCGTCTTTTCTTGAGTGAGTCAAGTGGTTAGAATGCGGGCATCCAGCTGCCAGCAGGACGCTGCAGCCCCTATTGGAAGGTGCCAGCTAGAGTGCTCCTGTGAGGGCAGTAATTACTGAGCCATTAATGAAATGGGCTTTGGAAGAAAACTTGTTTAACGGTTTTATATCCTGGGAATTTTTACTCCTCCAATGTTATTAAAACCCAGTTGCTGTTTTCTCGGTTAGGCAAATGTTAGAGGAAATGAAATACAGAGATGAATTTCTTCCCTCTGACGTTTGATTTGCATTAGTTCCAAGTTTTAAAAGCTCTGTTCTAGGGCACCTGGGTGGCTCAGTGGGTTAAGCCTCTGTCTTCCACTCAGGTCATGATCCAGGGTCCTGGGATCAAACCCCGAATCGGGCTCTCTGCTCAGTGGGGAGCCTGCTTCCCCCTCTTTCTCTGCCTGCCTCTCTGCCTACTTGTGATCTCTCTCTCTCTCTGTCTCTCTGTCTCTCTGTGTTAAATAAATAAATAAATAATCTTAAAAAAAATAACTCTGTTCTACAGATTTAATGTATGTAGTTTTTTCTTTTGAGATTGACAATGGACTTTAAAACTCATGTTTCTTTAAAAAAAAAAAAAAGGAGCTTTGATGTGACCTGCCTTTCTTTGGTTTATCCAACTGGTGTATTCTTGAATATGTCTCTTTGGGCAGAAAATAGCCACCAAGGAGCTCCCTCCACTCAGAGCTAGGCATAGCATGAAGGAAGATATAGAAGCTTCCATAGGGGGCTCCCCACTGCCTTGGCCATCTTTCTCCACCATCCTTGTCTGCCTCCAGCAGACTTGCACCAGACACTGCTCACTGTGCCCTCCCACCCATTGTAGTGTGCGCCCCCCCTTCTCTCTCTCTGTTTCAGGAACTTCACTCCCATCAAAATGTCCTCCCCCAGGACCTGTACTCTGCCCCGGGCTTTGTCTTACAATCCATTCTCTTTTCTTCCATCTGAGACTGGGAACTGACTGTTCCCTAATCTGACCTCTCTCCTAATCTCTCCTAATCTGACCCCTACAGGACTCTGTTTTCGGCCTTGGTATACCCTACACTGTGCCAGAGGCAACAATAGGTATTTGTTGAATGAATGAGTAGGTAGAATGAATTTAAGTAATTCTGATCATTTTTTATTTATTTTTATTTTTATTTTTTTTAAAAGATTTTATTTATTTATTTGACAGACAGAGATCACAAGTAGGCAGAGAGAGAGAGAGAGAGAGGGAAGCAGGCTCTCTGCTGAGCAGAGCCCGATGTGGGGCTCGATCCCAGGACCCTGAGATCATGACCTGAGCCGAAGGCAGAGGCTTTTAACCCATTGAGCCACCTAGGCGCCCCTATTTTTTGTTTTTTTTTAAAGATTTTATTCATTTGCCAGAGAGAGAGAGAGCAAGCGAGTACACACAAGCAGGCAGAGAGGCAGGCAGAGAGGCAGGCAGAGGCAGCGAGAGAAGCAGGTTCCCTGCTGAGCAAGGAGCCCGATGCGGGACTCGATCCCAGGACACTGGGATCATGACCTGAGCTGAAGGCAGCGGCTTAACCCACTGAGCCACCCAGGCGTCCCTCTGATCATTTTTTAAAGATTTTATTTATTTGAGAGAGAGAGAGCATGAACAGGTGGAGGGGCAGAGGGAGAAGCAGGCTCCCTGCTGAGTGGGGATCCTGACACAGGGCTCCATCCCAGGACCCTGAGATTATGACCTGAGCCGAAGGCAGACGCTTAACCGACTGAGCCACCCAGACTCCCCAGTAATTCTGATAATGAAACAGCATGTCAGATCCTTTATTCATTATTTCTAAATCGCTTTAGTATGAACAATTTCAAATATACAGAAAAGTAAAGGAGCAGTGTAAAGAACACCCGACTTCTCTAAGTTATCAACATGTAGCCACTCTGTTTTCATTTTCACCCCATCTTCCTTCTGTCAGGCCCTTTAACTGAGTGCCCGAGTTCTGGCGAGCAAGTGCATGATGGGAACACTGAAAAGGCCACTATAGTATCTGTCCTTAATCATCCGAATTCATTTAGATCTCCTGCTTGGCCCTCTGTTACTCTTTGTTTGGAACGTTCCTGGATTCTTATTTTGGCTTCTGCTTTGCACTTCTACCAGTGGTTCTTAATTCAGGCACACAGATTCCCAAAGATCCATGGATAAAACCATCAATGATATATCAAGTGGTCAGGGCACCTGGGTGGCTCAGTCAGTTGAGTGTCCAACTCTTGATTTAGGCTCAGGTCATAATCTGGGGTCCTGGGGTCAAGCTGTGCATTGGGCCCTCCATTCAGCAGGGAGTTTGCTTCACTGCTTCTCTCTCCCTCTGTCCCTCTCCCCCCACACCACATTGTGCACGTGCACTCTCTCTGTATATAAAATGAATTAATAAAGCTTAAAAAAAATTCAAGGGGTCAGTAAATTTGGGAAAAAACACAGCTTTGTTTTCACTAGCCTCTAACTGAAATTTAACATTTTCTTCTATCATGAGTCTAAGCAACTGAACCACAGTAGTATTCACAGTGACCTCAACTTTGAAGCTAGAAGGATTTTTTTTAATCAAATGACAGAAGTTGTAGCAATTTCAGAATACCTTGTATGCTCAACACTGCTTTGAAATTATGGTACCTATTATACCCACTCCTAGGTCTTATTATTTAGTGTGTAAATAAAAAACATGTATATGACTATATCCTATAAAATATTATATAATTATATAGCATTATATTTGGCTTCCTTTTTAATTCATTGTGTTTTATTTTGTGCATGTGAAAATATTACTCTCAAAAGAAATCCATAGGATTCACTGAACTATTAGAGGGGTCTGTGGCTCAAAAATGATCAGGGACCCTGGGTCTAGACACTTTGATTGATAACGTATTTGAACTCCCTGTTCTAACTTTGATTAGCTCTCTTCCTCCCCACTACCTTTCCCCCCAACCCTCCACCGCACTGTTTATTGTTTATTTTCTGCCTGATACACAGGAAGGAAGCACCTCTCTTTTAAATCCTGCCTGCAGGGCTGATTGCCCAGGGCCTACTCCTTTTACTTTCTGCCAAAAGAAAAGCCCGAGCAACCTTGGCTGGCAACCCCAGAAAATGGATTCAGCCAATTATCATTTACCAGCAATAGGGGGGTCTGATGGATGACTTTAATATATTTTAGTTTTCTACTGCTCAAGTAATTCTCATAATTCAGCCGGTTTCACATTATAATCTATTTTAGACCCTGACTGTTGGGTAAATATTTAATTTCTGACTCTTCCATGGTTTTGGCAAGGTCCCCAGGCCTTAGGATTGTAAAAGAAGAAATAGGTTGGGTTGTATGCCCCTCTACACTTCCTTTTATCAACACTTCCCCCACCTTTTCTGTTCCTTCTTGGCCTCCTTCCTCTTCGCACTCCAAGACAGTTTCATTTCTTCTGGACCCAGATCTCTACTAGGTGGGCCACAGTCAAATCTAGGGGGCCTCACAGTCTGATGGCCTCTGCACTGAATTTATAGGCTCAGGTTGAAAAGGGTGGCTGCCCAGCCTCTCTGCGTGGAAGCTTTGTCTCATTCTTTGCCTCTGCTCCACCCAGCTGTCCCCATTTTCTCTGCCTGCTAACACTCTTAGCCTTTAGGACAGTGACCAGACCTGGACAGCTGCCACATGGGCTTGGTCACTCTGGAGGCGGGGCTTCCAGAGCAGATACTAACGTCTATTTCCTGTAATGTTCAATTTCCAGTATCCACTCTCCAGTTGTCAGGTAATAGATAATTGCCGTCTCTTCCACTTCTGAAGTCCCTGTGCCTACAAGAAAGTGTCCTCTAAGTTCTTTTTATTATGTCTGAGGGATGCTGCTATTTCTATAGATCATTTGCAGAGGAGAAAAGATTGACATGCCCTGATTCTTCCCTTCTTCTGCTAACAGCTCCTGTCAGTTTCCCAGGTAACTTTTCTCTTTAAAAGGGAATGTTCTTAAAAGAACCTAATAACTGTGGTTTATAATGTCAAAACACCTTAAACTTAGTGTTCTTTTCAGACCTTTAAGTGCAAGATCAGGCATGAGAATCTTATAAAAATTGGAGGCAGGCAGCTCCGTATTAATTCAGGTCCATCCGAATTCCCTTCCTGTGTTAGCTTCCCTGCATCTCTCCACTTTTTACTTTCATACATTGGTTTTACATTTCTGCTAACCCCTCAGACTTGGGGAATCTATATTTTGGGCTCTATACCAACTTGCGTCCTCAGGACTCTGCATTTGGAATGCGCTCCTTGGCTCCATCCATCGTAACCCTGGGCAACAGACACATTGGCTCCACCCACGGTCCTTGGAACATCTTCTCCTGCCTAACACAAATGCTGAGCTCATTCACTTTCCAGGGCCCCCAGAGATCTCTTGTATAGAGTCATCGATCGCGCATCCCACCTTGCAGCTCAGCAAAACGGCATCTGATGAGAATGAGGCAAAAGTTGGACCAGCACGTGGACCTACCACCATCCTTGTGCAGAAACAAGAAAGGTGTTGCTGGTACCGTTCTCTCGGGCCTCCTGTTAAGATGCACTTGAGCTGCTTCTGCTTCTGGCATGGCTTCTCACTTGGAATATGAGCATTAACACAAATAAAGCCATTGCTTTTTTCTATTGTGCTAAAATATATGTGGTGCAAGCGTTGCCCTTTTGACTACGTTAAGCGTACAAGTCACTGGCATCAGTCATACTCACTGTGTGCTGCAACCACCACCGCCCTCCATTTCTGGAATTTACGGCACCCCAAACCGAAATTCTGTACCCATGAAGCAATAGCTCTCCATTCTTCCCTCCTTCCCGTCCCCAGTTCCCTGGTAACCTCGAGTGTCCTTTCTGTCTCTATGAATTTGCCTATTCAGGCTGATTTGTGTAAGCGGAATCCTATAACGTTTGTTCTTCGTGGCCAGCTTAATTTCACTCAGCACCGTATTCTCCAGGCCGTGCTGCTGTAGCATCTGTCAGTATTTAATTCCTTTTTGAGTCAGAATAATATTCTCTTGTGCGGATGTACCACATTTTTTGATCCGTTCATCTGTTGCTGGACACTTGAGTTGTTTCTACCTTTTGGCTGTTGTGAATACTGCTGCTGTGCACATCAGTGTGCAAATACCGGTTGGAACCCTTCCTTTCAGTTCTTTTGCATATAGACCCAGAAGTAGAATTGCTGGATCACATACTAACCCTATTTTTAACCTTTTGGGGGGACTGCCAGGCTGTTTTTCACAGCAACATCCCCATCGGCGATGCATGAGAGAGCTGGGAGAGCTGAGACCTCTCTCCACGTTAGTCATATGACCCAAGCTCTGCTGCACGTTAATCCTCGAAGGTAGAAGGCTATCCGGGCTCTTTAAAGGGTGAAGGTGCTGCCCAGAAGATAAGGCAAATGTGCCAGACCGTTTTGGGGAGTCACCTTGGACAGGAGGGAAGCACTTCTTTGTGCTATTATGCGTTGGCCACAGCACGTGGCTGGCTCTTGACTGTGACAACACGGAAGGCCAAGGCTGTCCGGAGGGAGTAAAGAATTTGCATCTGATGTGAGAGAAGGTGACCCTGGAATGAAAACGTTGCTGTGTCCCCACTTGTGCTGTAGATGACAGCATCTCTCTCAGTTCCTCCATTGCCTAGGGTTGTGGCATCTGCCAAGGAAGGCTGGGAATCTCTTCTTCCTTCTCTTCTTGTGCAATTCAGTGAAATTTCACAGAGCAGTCTCCTCTGGGCCAGGCCCCGCACTAGACTGGGAATTGATTGAAAGGTGGAAAAGACTTGGTTCTTATTCTTGGGAGGATTTTCCCCCATAGTCTTTTCTCCTTGCCGCCTTGCCCTTTTACTGGGGGGGTATTTGAAGGACCCTACTCCGGATTTTATGCTCAGGTTTCCATAGGGGAAATGAGCTTTGAGGGTGTATGTAAGAAAGACATAGATTTGACTGAGGCAAATACGGCATGCTCCCATAAGAATATATTCCCTCCACGTGCTCCCATAAGAATATCTTCCCTCTGCCAACCACTATATAGTTGTACCTTCTTAGATTGATGGGCCTTGATAATGTATTAATAAATAATAAAAATAGTAATGATAATGATAAAAACAGTTAACAGTGGGCATTTGCTTTTGGCAGGCACTGTACTTAGCATTTTACATGTATGAATTCATTAAATCTTTGCCTCAGTCATATGAAGTGCGTGCTTTTATCATCCCCATTTTACAGATGAGGAAACAGAGGCACAGAGTGATATGCTGGTTTTGCTGTCTGTAGGTTTATGTAAATAAAGCAGCAGCCTTGGAAAGAGATGTTTCTTTCCCTTTTGGGCAGTGCCAGTGTAGTCAAGCTCTGTCTGAACTGAGGTTACCCTTATTGCCTAAGATGGATGGTGTCTTCAGGATAGCCTTCAGGGCTGCCTGAATCCTCTTAGGAAACCGTGCTTCTTCGGCCTTTACCGGGAACAGCTCTGCTTCAGGGGCAATGTGACCGGACTGGTGAGGCTAATGTCAAGTCTTGGGAGAACCACTTGTTATAACTGACTTAACTTCATTTGAGAGATCTATGACATTACGATTTTAAAGTTATGGGTACTAACTCTGTAAACCCTGATTAACCAAGCAAATTTCCCCCTAATTATGCTTGGGAACTTTTTACCTGTCAGATTTCTCTGGCTAGTGAATCTGTTAACTGTTGATGGTGAGTTGTTTTTTATGCAAGCATTGACCAAAGGATATCTTTGAAAGCTTTTTTTTTTTTTTTTTTTGGTTGGAGGGGGCTGAGTAACAAATCAAAACATTCCTGAAATAGACCATTCCCTCTCTATTTTCCTCCTTTCTATTCTCTCTCTCCTCTTTTCTTTCATACAAAAGCCCTCAGTTCCATGCTGTCACCAAAACACACAATCCGCCTTTTAAGTGGATAGAAAGAAACTGTTTAGGTAGCCCCCAGTCCCCTCTTCAGTTGCGATGAACAGTGAGATGAATGGTGATCTAGTTTTGCAAATTGTGCTAATTATATATTAAAAAAATCAGGTAAACTACTTTTAAAGCAGAACAGAAAACATAATTTTATCAAATCCCTGGTGCTAGAAATATAGTAATGGTCGGCAAGTATATATAGTTCTCTCATAGGCAGAGCTGTCAGTGAAATGCTATCTTGTAGGCGATAAAAGAAGAGTAAGACAGAGTTTCTGCCTCCCACCAGAGGCTTAACCTCAGTCTCCCCTGTTCATCACAAAAAACTCTTGAATTGCCTGTTCTGCTTCATTCTCATTGCCAAGGTGGTAGTGTGGGCTGCTGTGCCACCAGAGCTGCTTTGCCGCCAACAGTCTCCCAGCCCACTTCCATCTCGTTTCAGCCTCTCTTGTACACCATTGCCAGATTCATCTTCCTAAAGTCATGTTTCCCAGATTGTGCTTTGGGGAACGTTAGCCCTGATACATGTTCCCTTTTAAAGAGAGGATTTTGTGCCAATGCAAGTTGAGGAACCAGGGAACATTCAGATCCCTCCTAAAGATTCACAGGGTACCTGGTTAGCATGTTAAAGGATCTGAGAAGTCCTGCAGTAAAGAAACATCTTTTTAAATTTCTTTAAGTCAACTTAATTGATCACAGGACTTCTTTGTCATGTAACATCAATTAATATTACATACAACAACACTTTTGTCAAAAACGCTGCCTAAAGCATCATTTCAATCATGTCACTTTCCCAGTTTTAAAATCTCCAGTGCTTCCCCACTTTCCCATGGGAGAGGGCTATCCACCTTGTCAGTCTTATGTCAAGGACCTTGGCCACCTGATCTTAGTTTAATCCAGCTCAGTTTTATCTCCTGCTGCTTTCCTACTTGAACCATTTTTTCCCCCAAGTAGACCTCTCTGCTCATCATCCTGCGCTGGTCAAACTGTTAAGGTCCAGATGAAGACATAACCAAGAATGATTGGGGACAGAGATCTGAGGCTTTCAACCACAGTCATTTGTGAGTAGGTTATACTTGGAAGGCCCGGCAACAGGAAGCTGGGAATGGGGCAACCTAAGTAAGACAAAGGGGAGGTAGAGTCCAGGATGAGTAGGTGTGGGAATCCCCGTAGCCGAAAATGGCTTGTAACTTAAGATACAATCAAGAGCATGCAGTGTAAGGGCGGATAGCCGGAGCCACAGACATCAGGACAGGGCAGATTTCAAAAGGAAGTGCCAAAAAAATGAAAAGAAGCAGTTGTAGGATCAAGTCAACTCTTTTTCATGTGTTGAAACAGCTACAGTGCCTGCCAGGCTGGGATCAAAAATGAAAGCTTCCCGGGCGCCTGAGTGTGCACATATGCACAGAATTTTGCATAAAATTTTAGGGATGGACTCTGAAATCCATGGGCCTAAGTTTAAGAAAACCTTTTTATTTAATGTCTAAGGGAGAGAGAAGGTGAGAGAGTGAGAGGGTGAGAGAGAGAGAAAGCAAGAAAGGGAGAGGAAACTTCCTAAATAGAGATGCTACTAGGCCAGTCTCTTAGGTATATTTTTCTACATTCTGTCTCCAAAGCAGCCCCAATTATAAAAGCTAGCAGCATGACATTAGCTGAATTGTACTTCATTTCTGCTTATTGATTTACTCTGCTACCCCTTCTAGAATTGATTCCGTGACCTGTTCTCTTTATGCTTTTCCATGTCCCAGGGAAATCCATACTCTGTAACCTTTCGATCTGTGAAACACGCACGTACACACTCACATACACTTTCACAGTTGCACAGAGTTGCTTAGATACCTCCATGTCCACTTAGCATCCTGGAGAGAAGGAAGCACATGAAAGAGAACAAGAAATCAGGGTGTGAACGAGGTTGCTGTGCTGGGTGAGTGATTAAGGTGGTGAAATGGGCTTCAAGGAACGAGTGGACTTAAGTGGGACTCCCATTAACGTGCGAGCCTTGAATTTCTTATCACTATTCTCCAGAAGCAATGGTTGTCAACCCTGGGTATGTATTAAAATCATTGAAAAGCTTTAAAAATATGCCCATGTCCAGGCCCAAATTCCACGGATTCTAATATAATTGGTCTGAGGTGTAGTCTGAGTATAATTATATTTTATAAGCTGTGAAACATTTAACTTAAAAATGCTACTCTACATATATTAAAACTAGATCTTATAAACACATATGATGTATTCCTTAGCTACAGGTTTCCTTTGCTTGAAAATATTTTATCTATCTATCTATCTATCTATCATCTATCTATCTAATCATCCAAGGAAACTGTAAGTCTCACCTGTGGAAAAGCCTGTATTTTTTTTTTATTTATTTGACAGAGAGAGATCACAAGTAGGCAGAGAAGCAGGCAGAGAGAGAGGAAGGGAAGCAGGCTCCCTGCTGAGCAGAGAGCCCGATGCGGGACTCGATCCCAGGACCCTGAGATCATGACCTGAGCCAAAGGCAGCGGCTTAACCCACTGAGCCACCCAGGCGCCCCGAAAAGCCTGTATTCTATCACAAACGTGTACGGCTGGATTCCTCAGACTTCCCCCCACCCCCTTTTTGGTAGATATATTTTAGATTTTGCATTATGTATAAAAGTAAACAGAACAGTATAAAGAACCCTTATGTTCCCATCACTCAACTTAAATAGTTATGAACCCCTGGCCAATCTTGTTATATCTGTATCCTCACTACTCCCTATGTACTTGTGTCTTAGTCTGTTTGGGCTGCTATAAAAAAAATACCATAGAGTGTGGGCCTTAAACAACAAACATTGGTTCTTTACAATTCTGGAGGCTGGGGAAGTCTGAGATCAGGGTGCTGGTAGGTTCTGTGTCTGGTGAGAGCCACCTCCTGGTTTATAGGTGGCTGTCTTCTTACTGTGGCCTCATGTGACAGAAGGGGCAAGGGAACTCTCTGTGGTCTCTCTTATAAGAGAGGGCTCCACCTTCATGACCTCATTACCCGCAGAGGCCCTACCTCCACGTACCATCATGCTGGAGATTTCAAGATATGAATTATGAATTTTGGGGGGTACACATTCAATCGATAGCAACATATATATGTGTGTGTATGTGTGTGTATGTGTGTATACATATTCCTTCAGTTCTATTCTTTTTAAAAAAGATTTATTTATTTTCATCTTAGAGAGAAAGGGAGAGAGAGAGGAAGAGAGAGAGGAAGAGAGACAGGAGGCACAAAGGGAGAGGGAAAGAATCCTCAAGCAGACTCCCCACTGAGCGTGGAGCCTGACATGGAACTTGATCCCAGGACCCTGAGATCATGACCTGAGCTGAAATCATGAGTTGAACGCTTAACTTACTGAGCCACCCAGGTACCCCTCAGTTCTATTCTTTTTAAAATAGGTTTATTGAGGTATAATTTACCTTCTTTTACTCTAAGCATCTATTAAGTTTTGAAAAGCTAGTACAGTTGTATAACCATCACTATGATCAAGATATAGAACATTTGCATCACCCCAAAATGTTCCCTTGTGCCCCTTTTTAGTAAGCAGTCACATGGAATGGATGTACCACAGTTTGCCCATTCATCCATTGAAGGACTTCAGGGTTATTACCAAATTTGACTATTATGAATAAAGCTTATATGAACATTTGTGTATAGGTTTTTGTGGGAACATAAATTTTAATTTATTTTGGGTAAATATCTAGAAGTGACCCCTGGCTGGTTCAGTTGGTAGAGCATGTGACTCTTGACTTCGGGGTTGTGAGTTCATGCCCCACATTGGGCATAGAGGTTACTTAAAAAAAGTGTCTAAAAGTGGAATTTCTGGGTCACATGGAGGGCACTTAACTTTATAAGAAATTGTTGTCCTTACAAGTACTTGATGTTGTCAAGTATTGATAAACTTGATATTGTGTTTATTATTATCTTTATTATAGTCATTCTAATAGGCATGTGCTTTTAATTTGCATTTCTTTAATAACTAATTATGTTGAGTATCTTTTTAAAAAAGATTTATTTATTTACTTGTCAGAGAGAGAGAGAGCAGAAGCAGGAGGAGTGGTAGGCAGGGGGAGAAGCAGGCTCCCCGCTGAGCAGAGTCTGATATGGACTCGATCCCAGGACCTGAGCTGAGGGTAGACACTTAACCAGCTGAGCCACACAGGCATTTCTGCTGAACATCTTTGATGTGCTTATTTGCCATCTGTACTGGGTTGAATAGTGTCTCCTCTGAATTCCTGTTCACCGGGAACCTGTGAATGTGACCTTACTTGGAAATAGGGTCTTTGCAGATGTAATCAAGTTAGGATAAGCTCATACTGGATTAGGGTGGGCCCTTATCTAATGATCGATATCTTTATAAGAAGGGAAAAATTTGGGCACATACAGTAGTCTGCCCTTATCTGTGCAGGATATGTTCCAAGAGCCCCAGGGATGCCTGAAACCATGGATAGTAAAAAATCCTCATATATGCTATATTTTTTCCTATACATACATACCTATGATAAAGTTTAATTTATAAATTAGGCACAGTAAGGGGTTAACAACAATAGTAATAAAATAGAGCAATTATAACAGTATACTGTAAAAAAAGTTATGTGAATATATTCTCTTTCTCTCTCAAAATATCCTACTGTCCTGTAATCCCCCTTCTTCTTGGGATGATGTGAGATGATAAAATGTCTATGTGATGACATGAAGTGAGGGGAATGATGTAGGCTTGTGACGTAGTGTTAGGCCACTACTGACTTTTTGACAGTGTCAGAAGGAGGACCATCTGCTTCTGGATTGTGGTTGACCAGGGGTAACTAAAGCCGTGGAAAGCAAAACCATGGATGAGGGGAGACTACTTGTACATACACAGAAGTAAGACAGTCATGTAAAGATGGAGGCAGAGATTGGAGTTACACTGCCACAAGCCAAGGTGAGCCAAGGATTGCTGGCAACCACCAGAAGCTGGGAAGAGACAAGGAAGAATCCTTCCCTAGAGCCTTCTGAGAGAGCAGGGACTGGCAGACATCTTGAATTTTGGACTCCTATCCTCAAAAATTATGAGAGAATAAATTTCTGTCATTTGAGCCACCAAGTTTGTGTTGCTTTGTTATGGTGGCTCTGAAAAAGTCATAAACCATCTGTATATTCTCTGGTGAAATGTCTGTTCATGTCGTTTGGCCATTTAAAACTTGGATTGTTGGTTTTCTTATTGGTCATAGTTTTGTTCAACACTCTACTTTTGGGTGGAGGGAAACCTGTACATCTAAATTAGTCTTTAATATAATCAAATATTCATTCATGTATAAATTTCCAGTTGTCTCATAAATGTCATATTTTTTTCTGTTTGCTTGTTTGAATGCAAATAAGGTTCATATGTGATTATTTGTTGATAGGTCTCTTGTATTCTTTTTAATTTATAGGTTCCTCTCATATCTTTTTTTCTAAAGATTTTATTTATTTGTCAGGAGAGAGAGAAAGATTATTCCTTGCAGTTTATCTGTTGGAGAAATGGGGTTCTTTGTCTAGTAGCGTTTTCCACAGCCAGATTCTGCTGAAAGTTTTCCCATGGTATTGTTTAACATGCTCCTTGGTCTTCTGTATTTCCTGAAATTCACAGTTGGATCTAGATGCTTACTCAGGTGCAGGTTCATTTTTTTTAAAGCAACCTCAATTATGAAATACTCACATCAAGCCATAAGCAATATGATTGCAAAAGGGCCCTCTATACATTTCATCAGTTCAAGTATTGTAATTACAACCCAACAACTCATGAATGTACGGAAACAGGCATCACAAGGAGCAAGAACCATCACTCATTGATTTTGTAGGTGAGCCATGTGCAACTCTTGAATGACAGTGCTCACTTTGCTGCATCTGCACACTTTTCACTCATTTTGAGTGAATGACGGGGTGACTTAAGCTCAGATGCAGAATGTAAACATTTTCTTGCCCCAAAAGCACAAGTTAAAAACAAAATATTTGCATCATTTACTATTTAACACCATCCAAACTTGCCTTAACACAGCTCTTTCTCACTATAATGAGCAGCCTAATAGGACATCTTAGAGCATTGTAGACTCTCTTATCACAGATGACTCACAGGTTAAAATATTTAAATAAAACCACCATGTATGCTTCACCAGCTTTCTGAAGTAGACTGTGGCTGCACTCAGGAAGCTCAAATCTATTTTGAAATCCTGGATAATTTCCCTTACCAGCTTCTGGAAAGAAAACTTTTGGATTGGAAGCTCTATTGATTTCCAGCCTATGACAAGACTTTTTAAGTCTCTGTCTGCCTTAGTGACCAGTTATTTTCACGGGGGTTTTCCAGTCAGTGGATTTGTGAGCACAATGCTTTGAGTTACCCATTTCCTTTAACCTAATACCAAAGTCTTGGGTTGCTTCTGTGTCTGTCTCTGATACTATACCATTCATGTGCTCTAGTAACCAAGCTAAGAAGAAAAAAAGGTGTTCTTCATTCCCACCAACAGTGTAAGAGGGTTCCCCTTTCTCCATAACTTCTCCAACATTTGTTGTTTCTTGCCTTGTCGATTTTTGCCATTTTAACTGGTGTAAAGTGGTATCTCAGTGTGGTTTTGATTTGAATTTTCCTGATGGCTAATGATGACAAACACTTTTTCATGTGTCTTTTAGCCATTTGTATGTCTTCTTTGGGGAAGTGTCTGTTCATGTCTTCTGCCCATTTTTTGACATGATTATCTGTTTTTTGGGTGTTGAATTTGAGAAGTTCTTTATAGATCTTGGATATCAGCCCTTTGTAGTGTCATTTGCAAATATCTTCTCCCATTCCATGGGTTGCCTCTTAGCTTTGTTGACTGTTTGCTGTGCAAAAGCTTTTTATCTTGGTGAAGTCCCAGAAGTTCATTTTGCTTTTGTTTTCCTTGCCTTTAAAGATATGTCTTGAAAGAAATTGCTGTGGCCTATGTTGAAGAGGTTACTGCCTATGTTCTCCTCTAGGATTTTGATAGATTCCTGTTTCACATTGAGGTCTTTCATCCATTTTGAGTTTATCTTTGTGTTGGTGCAGCCACTTTGGAAAACAGTGTGGAGGTTCCTCGAAAAATTAAAAATAGAACTACCCTATGACCCCACAATTGTACTACTGGGTATTTACACCAAGATACAGATGTAGTGAAAAGAAGGGCCATATGTACCCCAATGTTCATAGCAGCAATGTACACAATAGCCAAACTGTTCAAAGATCCAAGATGCCCTTCAACAGATGAATGGATAAAGAAGATGTCGTCCATATACACAATGGAATATTACTCAGCCATCAGAAAGGATGAATACCCAACTTTTGCATCGACATGGACAAGACTGGAGGAGATTATGCTGAGTGAAATAAGTCAAGCAGAGAAAGTCAATTATCATATGGTTTCACTTACTTGTGGAATATAAGGAATAACATGGAGGACATTAGGAGAAGGAATGGAAAATTGAAGGGGGAGAAATTGGAGTGGGAGACAAACCATGAGAAACTGTGGACTCCAGGAAACAAACTGAGGGTTTTAGAAGCAGGAAGTAATGAGGCACTGTATGGTGAGTAACATAACATTAAAAAAAAAAAAAGAAAAAAAAGTTGCTCTTCAACCAATACCAAACATTTCCACTCTTAGAATCAATGTCTTTTTAAAAATTTTATTTATTTATTTATTTATTTATTTATTTATTTATTTGTCAGAGGCTGAGAGAGAGAGCAGAAGCAGGCAGAGTGGCAGGCAGAGGCAGAGAGAGAAGCAGGCTCCCCGCCGAGCAAGGAGCCCCATGCGGGACTCGATCCCAGGACCCTGGGATCATGACCTGAGCCAAAGGCAGCAGCTTAACTGACTGAGCCACACAGTCGTCCCAGAATCAATGTCTTTTTAAAAAGTTTTGTATGTATTTATATGGGTACACACACAAATAGTGTGTGTGTAAGCATGTGTATATGTATGCACACAGTTACATATGTAATTTAAATAACTTTAAAAACAAATAAGGACTTTTAAAATATAAGTACAATGACATTATCACTTCTAACAAAATGAGCAATAATGCATTAATATGAGCTAATACCCAGCCCATATTCAGATTTCCCTGGTTTTCTCAAAAAAAAATGGTTATTTTGAGTCAAGTTCCAAACAAAAGCCACACAACTAATTTCATGGCCATGTTTCTTAAGTCTTTTTTTATTCTACAACAATTTCCACTCTTTCTTTTCTTCCCATATACAATGGCCTGAATGTTTGTGTCCCCCAACAGAATTCATATGTTGAAATCCTTGCCCCCCACCATGTGATGGTATGAGGAGGTGGGCCCTTTGGGAGATGAGTAGGTCATGAGGTTGGAACCCTCATTAATGGGATTAATGCCCTTATAAAAGTGACCTCAAAGAGCTCTCTCACCCCTTCCACTATGTGAGGACATTGCAAGAAGATGGCTGTCTGCGACCAGGGGGCAGGCCTTCACCAGGAACCCAACCATGCTGACACCTTGATCTTGGGCTTCCAACCACTAGAGCTGTGAGAAATATATTCCTGTTGTTTATAAGCCACCCATTCTGTTATATTCTGTTAGAGCAGCCTGAACTGAGTAAGACACCATGGTGTTGGAGAAATTGGGCCATTTGTTTCTCAAAGTGCCTTACTTTCTGCGATTGGCGGATTACTTCCTTCTGGTACCATTTAACTTGTTCCTCTATCTCTTTTATTTCCTATACTGGTGTTTAGATCTCGACTAGAAGATTTCTTTGTTTCAGATTTACTGCTTTTGGCAAAAATGCTTTGTAAGTGGTGCTGTGTGCATTCCATTGCATCAATCAGAAGGCATCATATCTGAGACAACATTATATCTGGTTGTTTCACTTTTAGTGATGAGATTTATTTTGTTGTGAGATGGGGTTGGCCTGTTCCTTGTTAAACATTTAGCTGATAGGTTTAGCATTCTTGGATGATTTTTGCCTAGATCCATTAGTTCATTAGGAGTTGCAAAGTGGTGATTTTATAATCCCCTTGTTCCTTTTGCATTGATTAGTAGAAGTCTCCATAATGAAGAACTTTTCTTATCAACCTTTTTAGTGATCCTGAAGTACTGTTTGACCAGGAAATGAAGAATCGGTGCTTAATTCTTTACCTTTATTAATTTTTAATGTAATGAGTTTTTGCTCTAGAAACTTCCAATGATGATCAATGAGGTTTTTTTTTCTTGAGTGTCCTAATGAATTTATAGAATTTTATATATTTGATGTGTTTCAATCAACCACAGTCTTTTTTTAAAATGCGCAATTTGATAACCTTTGGGCAGAAGAAGCCCCCCCCCTTTTTTTTAAAGATTTTTTTAAAATTTATTTGACAGACAGATCACAAGTAGGCAGAGAGGCAGGCAGAGAGAGACAGGAGGAGGAGGCAGGCTCCCTGCTGAGCAGAGAGCTCGATGCGGGACTTGATCCCAGGACCCTGAGATCATGACCTGAGCCGAAGGCAGAGGCTTTAACCACTGAGCCACCCAGGTGCCCCAGGAGAAGCCCCTTTAAGTCAGCTCCTGAGTCTTTTGATGTAGCGCCAGTAGTCTTTGATAGTGTCCTTGCTTTTTGGTATGACAACATGTCCAAGGCTCATCTTGAACATTCCCTACCCTGCACCCTGGAATCAGCCATTTATCCAGGGAGCCATGGATCCTTTTAATGGGAAATGCAATGAGCATAAGTCATTTTGTTTGTTTTTGAAATAGACTTTATTTGTTGGAGCAATTTGGGGTTTCCAGAAAAATTGAGTCAGAAGTATAGGCAATTCCCATATAGCTCTTTTTCCCCCCTCTTCCACAGTTTCCCCTATTAACATCTTGCATTAGTTGGGTACATTTGTTACAACTGAGAAACCAATATTGATACATATTATTACTAAAGTCCATAGTTTACATTAGGGCTTACTCTGTGTTGTATAGCTCTATGCATTTTAAAAAATTTATATTTCATGTGTACACCAGTATAGTATCTACAGAATATTTTCACTGCCCTAAAAATGCCCTGTGCTCCACCTATCCATCCCTTACCCCCCTCCCTGAACTCCTGGTAAGCATTATTGTTTTCACTACTGCCATAGTTTTGTCCACAAATATTCTCAAAAAGTTCTGTCAGATGAAGGAAGTTCCTAAAAGACCAAAAGTGAGGATGAAATGTTACCCAGAGGAGACAACTGAAAGACCCAAGTCCCTGCAAAGGCAAGAGCAGATGGAGTCTAGAAGGGATTAGCTCTGATAGAAGCAGCTACAGTCAGGAAGAATGTGGATGAGAGTTAAGATCAGAGGACAACTGGGTGCCTGGGTGGCTCAGTTGGTGAAGCGACTGCCTTCGGTTCAGGTCATGATCCCAGAGTCCTGGGATTGAGTCCTGCATTGGGCTCCCTGCTCAGCAGGGAGTCTGCTTATCCCTCGGACCTTGTCCCTTTCAAGCTTTCTCTCTCTCTCAAATAAATAGGTAAAAATTAAAAAAAAAAAAAAAAAAAAAAGATCAGAGGACAACAGAGTCTGGGGGGAAATACTACCCCAAGCAGAATTTCTACTACCACCTCCAGGTGTTGAATGGGGCATAGATCCCAGATCCTCTCAGAACCTGCCTCTTGCACCATTGTATACCTAGGCTCAGGGGACCTTCTCTCTTTTTCCCTCAGAGTCCTCTCCTTTCCTCCGCTCTTGGAGTCACCGACTCTTAGTCCAGTTCTACTACTTATCTCTGGATAGCTGTGAAGCCTAAGTGAGATAATACATATAATGGGCCTCACACACAGCAAACAGTAATAATCAAGTGTCCTTGTTGTTGTTGTTGTTACTGAATTAAGGCCCAGAATCTTCAGATCTTGAGGTCTTTCACCCTTTCATCTGCTCTTGGGTTTATTTAGTACCAGGGCTTGCAGGATTTTAATTAGCATCAATCTGTGTGATGAGGCCTCACCCAATTCCCTTACTTATATTTATCTCTGTGTAGTAGCCCATATTTGAGGACACTTTTGCTTAGGGCTCAGGACAAATGACCACCGCCTTCCTCCTACCCTCCAGGTTTTGCAAAGGACCATCAGAGTCCCGAATGCCTTGTCCATGGTGAGAGTGTAGGTGAAACTTTCTTATACAGGAAGCAGATCGATGAGGCAGCCAGGCTGGCCATGTTAGCTATAAGGCATCCTCACAATTGGCTGAGTTGTATTTGAAAGGCTGTCCTTTGCGTGTATGTATGGACAAAGTTATGAGTATTCTTGAACCCACTGGAACGTCTCCAGTCTAAATATGTACTCCATCCCTCAAGATCATCCAGCAGGCTGAAAACAAGGGAGTATGGTTATTTGTCCCTTCACCATCACTTATTTAGGCCTTGAGCAGTGGGGTAAAACTGGGGCAAAACTGGAATTTTCCAGGGTTGTTTTTTTTTTGTCTCTGAGAAAGAGTAACTTGCTTTGAGGAGATCTAGGCCAATGGTACAATTTTAGCCCCTTGGGAAACAATGGTTGAACATGCAGTCTTGAGAGTTTACCCAATAGAGAAGACATGGAAATATCAGACATCATGAGTCCAGGTAGGGTGAGCTGTGCTGTTGCTATTGCCACAGGCCACAGACTGTGTGGACAGAAGTCAGCCAGGATGAAACCTACTGCTCTTCAGAGCTCCAGGCCTGTACCTAGAACCAGACCGCCAGCAGGTACCAACATAGGAAATAAAGAATAGCTGTTCTGCCTGTTTCCCTACCTGGGTGCTTTAGATTTTCAAAGGCAAGGTCTAGGTCATCTGAGTCCCTGTTGGCAGTGCTGAGATGCTCCCATAGAAGTACTGTGTACAGACAATGCCTCTAGGGCTGTTTCTGGAAGGGTGGGGTTTTGTGTCTACAAGGCCAGTCTTTGCTAACCACTTAATAGGCTGATGCCATCAGCCAGAAGGTGGTAGCTTTCTCCCTGAGCTCCTATGATAACTAGGATTGGGAATGACAGAGTTGCTCCGAACTCCTTCAGGAGGAGCCTCTAGCACGAGTAGCTCATGGAATGATGTCTAGGTCTGGCCAGTAAAAGCTTGGGTGAGCTGGGTAGAAGGGTCATTTTGGAGGGAAGCATCTGAGTAAAAGCATATTGAACTCCAGGTCAAGCTGGATGGGTGATGCCCAAAGTGTTAGTGAGATAGAGATCCAAAGTTACGACTCCATTATTGGCCTCAGTGTGATGAGCTTCTAGGTCTGTAAGCTCTCCAGATTATAGACTTTGCATTGCTCCAAGCTAGAGAGGAGTTAGAGCTAAAGGCTGAGGGATGAGGCTACCAAGATTTAGAAATCTAGGGAAGGAGGCTAGATAGGCTTGAACCTAATCTCTTTGGGCACTCTTCCAAGAAGGATTTAAAAGGCCCTTCTTCCAAGAAGCATTTAAATGACCCATGTGGCATCCTGAAATCTAGACCCCTAGTTATTTAATAGTTAACAATGGGTAAATTGCTTGGAAATGTTTACTTGACTGAGCCAAGATTTTAAACTTGCTTCCAGGTAAGTATCTTGGGAGGGTCAGAAGCCTTCAAGGCATAGTTGGTTGCAAAATGGGAATTAGATGGAGAAGGGATCCATCTTGATGATGATGATGATGATTGTGATGTTGGTGATTTTAGTAATCTCTACCCCCAGTGTAGGGCTTGAACTCACAACCCCAAGATCAAGAGTGTCATGCTCCTCCAACTGAGCCGGCCAGGTGCCCCAGAATCCATCTTGATTAATCTCCAATTAGGTAGAATTGTGGAGGGCTAAGAACATCATTGTTCAGTGTCTTCAGGAAGTCACTTATTTTAATCTCTCTTCAGTAGTTACCTATTAATTAAATGGAAATAAAGAGGAGAATAATTGGAGATGGATTTGCTCAGACTATCTTGTGCCTTGTAGAGTCAATATTCTTGGCTATTAATAAGATCTTGGGTAAAAGGGAGTAGGTGCAAAGGGAGGCAACCATGTAGAGGTATTGCCTGGCTAAGAGCAAGATAATGGGCTAGATGGACTCAGAGTATTTTGCCTCTTCTCCTAACTTATTCAGTAATCCTTTCCTCTGGGCTACAACAGGAGTCCCAACCCTGGGGTTATTCCACTATAGACAGAACCCCATGATTTCAAATATAATGATCAAGAGTATGGGTTTGGTGTCAGATCTGAGATAGAATCCCAGCATGGTCATTTACCACCTGTGTGAACTTGAATAAGTTACATAATTTCTGTGCTTCCTCAGCTGCAAAATGGTAGTAATAACAATACTTAACCCTTGATCATTCAGATAATTATTGAATTTAATGCACATAAAGTACTTAGTGTAATGCCTAACAAATAAAAGGTACTCAACAATGAATATTTGTTTCTTTTCATGCTTTCTCATACCAGGAATCTACTGTGGTGGAAAATCCCAGTTGCTCTGATTCTTTAAAATACATATTTCTTCTGATAAGGCTGCTACCAGTGGAGGCTTGATGAAGCCCTGGGCCCTACTTAGGGCCATGGCCTGGCAGCCCCTCTGTCTTTGACAAGCCCATCTCTACTTTTTCCAGTATGGTATAATAATTTTGAGTGTGGGCTCTGGAGTTCGATCTGGTCTAGAATCCCAGCTCAACTATTTCCTGGCTGTATAACTTTGGGCAAATCACTTAATCCTTCTATGTCTCCATTTCCTCATCTATAAAATAGTAATAATATTAAGTTACCTCATAGAGATCGTTGGGAGGACTCAATGGACTGTTGCATGTAAAGCACTCTGAACAATGTCTGGCACTGGATGCCTGGGTGGCTCAGTCCATTAAGTGTTTGCCTTTGGCTCAGGTCATGAACCCAGGGTCCTAGGATCAAGCCCCGCATCGGACTCTCTGCTCAGTGGGAAGCCTGCTTCTCCCTTTGCCTGCCACTCCCCCTGCTTATGTTCTCTCTCTCTGACAAATAAGTAAACAAAATATTTTAAAAAAAGGTCTGATACATGGTAAGTGCTCAAAAACTGGTAGCTGTATTGTTCTCTATATTATTTTTATCCTCACTCTCATTGTCTCAGTGACCTGAGGGGTGTCAAGAGTTCATCTGGCAAAATCATATAAGCAGACACTAAATGGTTTAAGTGCTCCCTCTTCCACTACCATGAAACCGAAGGCACCATTAACTAGTGACAGGTTATGAGTTTTAAGCTATGCCATTTTATTTTTATTTATTTTTATTTTTTTAAAAAGATTTTATTTTTATGATTTATTTGAGAGTGAGAGGAAGAGAGAGAGAGAGAGAGAGAGCATGAGAGGGGGAAGGGTCAGAGGAAGAAGCAGACTGCCCGCTGAGCAGAGAGCCCAATGCAGGACTCGATCCTGGGACTCCAGGATCATGACCTGAGCTGAAGGCAGTCACTTAAACAACTAAGCCACCCACATGCCCCAATTTATTTATTTATTTTTAAAGATTTTATTGATATGAGATAGAGAGCGTGGGAACAGGGGGAGCAGCAGAGGGAAAGGGAGACAAGCAGACTCCCTGCTGAGTGGCAAGCCCTGCATGGGGCTTGATCCCTTGACCCGAGCCAAAGGCAGACACTTAACTGACTGAGCCACCAAGGTGCCCCTAAGCTGTGCCATTTTAAAACATGGCTCTCGGGCACCTGGGTGGCTCAGTGGTTTAAAGCCTCTGCCTTTGGCTCAGGTCATGATCCCAGGGTCCTGGGATCAAGTCCTGCATCGGGTTCTCTGCTCAGCAGGAGGCCTGCTTCCCTCTCTCTCTCTCTCTGCCTGCCTCTCTGCCTACTTGTGATCTCTGTCGAATAAATAAATAAAATCTTAAAAAAAACACATGGCTCTCACATTTTTGACACTTCTCCCATTGAGAGGTGATGTCTAGTCCCCTCCCTTTGAATCTGGGTTCTGTGAATGCTTGGCTAATAGAATATGGCAGAAGTGGCATTATGCCAGTTTCTGGGCCTGTGCCTTAAGAAACTGGCAGCTTTGTCTTCCTGTCTCTAGAGGTGTTTATTCTTGGAATCTAGTCACATGCTGTGAGGAAGGCCAGACAGTCCATGGAGAGGCTCCTGTGGAGAGGAACTGGGTCTCCTGGCCCTCAGCTCTGGCCAGTTGACTCAGCACCAACTTGCCAGTCAATGTGAGTGAACCATCTTGGACATAGATCCTCCAGCTCCCAGTTGAGCTACCCTAGGTGATACCACATGAAGCAAAGATCAACCCACTTTGCCAAACCTTGTCCATTGTTGTGACCAGTAATGAATGTTGTATTAAGCCACCAAATTGGGCTGGTTTGTTACATAGCAAAAGTCGTCTGAACACAGATTATGGGCAGCTGGCCAATAGGTGGGAGAGATCTTTTGGGGCAGGCTGTTTCATGTATTGTGAGCTGTATGTTGCAAGAGGTAACTGGTCTTATCTATGTGTAGGACTAGCCTTTGGCTGAATTATGGAATGGAATTATCATGGGATGTAGTTATTAAGTTTAATGCTTCAGTCTTAAAAAATAAACCACAAACACAAAATGTTTTTGACCAAAATTGTTGGACAGAATTGCACTAAATATTGACCTTCTCCCTGCCAAATCTATTCCTCCTCCATACCCCATATCTCAGAAATGATATCATGTCCCACCCAATTACTCAAGTAAAACACATAGGGGTCATCCATGAATCCTCCCTTTCCCTGACCCCTCAAACCAGTTCATTAGAGAGTGCTGTTGGTTCTATTCTCAAAACGTATCCTAAATGTGTTCACCTTTCTCCATCCCCACTGTCAATACTCTAGGCCAAAGTGTCACTTTGTCTGACTTGGACTAACCTGTATAGGACACAAACTGGTGCACCTTCTCAGATTCTTTTCCAAGGTCCTGCCACTTTCCAAAGCGTGCTGTTGACGTTGCATGTTTTGGCCTCCCTCCTGAGCTTTCAGGGATACAGGGTAGTCTGCATTGCAGCCTACACCTACTTGACTCTCATGTCCTATATCCTGAGCCCATGAGTGCCAAGGTATCACTCCACTTCCACACTTGGGTCAAATGCCATACTATGGGTATGGGGTCAGGCTTCGTGAGAAGCTACCAAGGGACCAGATGATGAAACTTGGGAGGCGGAGTCAGCACTTTGCAGTATAAAACTTGACTAGGGGAAATGAAGACACATGAGGGTTCCTCGATTTTCTCCCTTTGTGTCCCAACGTGTGTGCGCATTTTCTTTTCAACCTTTTGGAGCAAACATACCTGGCAAATGACCGGCAGTTTGTGCTTCAATGTCCAGGGAGGCGTGCATTGCCTCACATTGTTGTACATCCTTCCTGGCCTTACTTACCCTTTGCCCTCATCCGTGTTGCTTTAGGCTTGCACAACTCCCAAGTACTACTTGAATTCCTGGCTCAGGCTCTGTTTTAGAAATCTGGCGGAGATACTTGGTGTTAGAAGTGGTTCTAGAAAACAGACTATCAGGATGAGGCTTTGGAGTTGGATTGTTGGCCTGTCTGAAAGCAAGAGGAACCCTGTGGGTGGTGATAAGTGTATGAAAATAACCCCTGACACGAAGTGCCATTGCAATTACTTGAGCCTTCACCTGTGGTATGTGGTATTTGATTGGTATAATGTGGAGGTGCAGGGCAAAATATGGGAGGTCAAGTGGCTGTGGCGCTTAATTGATATACAAACAATGTTATTTATAAGGATCTGCTTTTGACGTCAGTAGAAACTCTGCCTCTATGGAAAATTTAATGGAGATCGTTATGTCCCGCAACTGCAGAACAGACTGGCTTAAAAATTGGGCTCAGGAACTGATAATAAGGGTGGGAGAGACGCAAAAGAGATGAAACAGACAACCTTGTTGGGTCTGTTTTTCCAAAATCACATGGAGATCTGGGATGATTATTTGGGTGGGTGAATCCAAGTATTATGAGCACTTCCGTCTCCCCCTGGACTTCTCTTGGCGGCAGAAGCATCCCCTTTTCCTTTGCCAGAGGATAATAACTTCCCTTTTCATGGAAATCATGTCATGATTTCACCTGAAGCAGTTGCCTTGTGAGATGACATTTTTTTCCAAGATGTGCCCCACCATCCTCCTTACCTCTAGGTCACTAACCAGAATCATGTCTCGGCACAGCTTGGATAGAGAAGCACACGTCTTGCTCTGGACGTCTGCTCAGCATGGAGCCTGCTTAAGATTCTCCCTCTCTCCTACTGTCCCTGCCCCCTCCCTCTCTAAAAAAACCCCAACAACTAAGGTCTCTATTTTTTGTATGTAAATTATATGTCAATAAAAAAATTAAACACTTTACCCTTATACGGCAAGGACATGCTCACTGTCTTACCTTGGGGCTATTTTAACTTTCTCATGCTTTCTTTCTTTTTTTTTTTTAATGAATGGCTTATTTATTTATTTTTCAGAGAGAGAGAGAGAAAGAACAAGCAGGGGGAGCAGCAGGCAGAGAGAGAAG
Organism: Enhydra lutris kenyoni; assembly: GCF_002288905.1. Classification (NCBI taxonomy): domain Eukaryota; kingdom Metazoa; phylum Chordata; class Mammalia; order Carnivora; family Mustelidae; genus Enhydra; species Enhydra lutris. Next base: position 3,889,946 of record NW_019154137.1, read on the forward strand.
CAAGCTCCCTGATGAGCTAGGAGCCCGATGTGGGGCTTGGGCTCACGACACTGGGATCGTGACCTGAGCTGAAGTAGACGCTTAACCGACTCAGCCACCCAGGCGTCCCAAATCTCATGCTTTCTATAATAATATTGCATATAGGAAACTTAAACATCCTCACATTCTGCAGAATATTGCACTAACCCACTTCATTGAAGAATATATTTGCATCATGAATTTCTATAGATTTGGGGGTCTGGGGCAGATTATCCTCTCTAAGGTAAAAGACAAAATACCGTACTTTGCACTCTTTACCACTAAAAAGTGGCACAGCACTATTAGATCTTTGGGGATTTTGGATATAACACATGGGAACACTGCTGTGACGTGTTTATCGGATAACCTAGAAGGCTGCCAGTTTCAAGTGAGGCCCAGGGCAAGAGAGGGCTCTTCAGCAGGTCTAGCCCACGTTATAAACTGGTTTGCCTCCTGGGTGATGTGATTTCTCAGATCCAGCGGTGCTAGATTAATAAGTCTCTGGCCAACCCCTAGAAAAGTCACAGTGTAAATCTATTTGGTTCTAGAGCAAAGCCAAGCCCTTGGTGGCAGAGAACTGTTTTTTTAAAACCACCTCCCATCACCAGAGTACAAGCAATCAGGTTTACCCAGTTCCCCCATAAGCAGGTGATTAAGGAAACTTTCTCTGGAGAAACTGACCAGCTCAGTGATGTTAACACTTAAAGGAACTTACCAAAACATGCCAGAAGGCCACATGTCTCTTCTAACATGCAGCCCACCATTTGGCAAACTGCCCACACACAGAGATTCTATTCGGTGTTTAGAAGTTCAATTTATTTTTTTAAAGTTTTTATGTAAATTGCAGTTAGTTAACATACAGTGTAATATTAGCTTCAGGTATAAAATATGGTGATTCAATACTTCAATTTAAAATTAAATGAGTGGGGCGCCGGGGTGGCTCAGTCGTCAAGCATCTGCCTTCGGCTCAGGTCATGATCCCAGGGTCCTGGGATCCAGCCCCGCATCGGGCTCTCTGCTCGGCGGGAAGTCTGCTGCTCCCTTCTCTCACTCCCCCTGCTTGTGTTCCCTCTCTCGCTGTATCTCTCTCTGTCAAATAAATAAATAAATAAAATCTTTTTTAAAAAGAGAGAGTCCTTAAAAAAATTAAATGAGCAACCAAGAAGCAAATAAAAAGAACAAGAGATAGTTCAAAAACTTCAGAAAGCTTCCAAGAGAATCTAACACTCTTAGAGTGGTAAGATATTCTATCCACCAAACTCGAACAGGATGGTGTATAAAAGAAACAGAGAACAAGTGACTTTGGAACTCATTCTAGAACACAATTTTGGTTTTTGCCTTCTAGTCATGCACACCGTGGTGGAAGGTAAGAGTGCAAAGTTGTGAACCTGAGTACCATACCAAAAAGGGGGGATGTAAGTGGCCAAAATGTGGACTGAATATTATATGAAAATACATTCGTACATTTTCTCACATTACAAACAATCCATGCTGTTTCAAAGAAAGAGTATAAATTGTATAGAGTATAGAGTTTAGGGCCTTCTCAGCTGTCTTTCTGAACATGAGTGTGGCCTAGATTCCCAGGAGTATGTGGAAGGTTTTCAAAGCCCTTATTCTCCAAAGTGTCTCATGGCCCAGTCTTTCCTGGATTGGTCTATTGTTTGCCCCAACTGTTATCCCTTGACCCAGGTGGTAGCAAATAATTTGTTTGTCCAGATGTTTTTGAGAATCACCCCCTGAGTCGTCTTAGTCTCAGCCCCGGGAGAGTTCTGAGTTAGGCTAAATAAAAGCAAACTTTCCAGGGCAGGGAGTCAGCGGGCAAGTCCTACAAGCAGACACAATTCTTTGAGAATAGGTCTGTTCTGCTCCCTCCAGGACTGGGTATTGGCTACTGATACCAGGAATGTGGGCTGTTGTCTTCAAGGTCCCTGCTGAGCTGGGGGTGGGGGGGGCGGTGCAGGGAATGGGTCCTGGGTAGGTTAAAATGCCACAGAGCCCTCTTACCAAGATCCAATGGTTTTGTCTTGATTGAGCATACCCGTTTCTGCAAGCTTTTGATTAGTATCCTGAGTTCAGAAAAAAATGAATTCTTTTTTTAAAAAAGATTTTATTTTTAAGTAATCTCTACATTCAACATGCGGCTCAAACCCACAACTCCAAAATCAAGAGTTGTACAACCTACCGACTGAGTCAATCAGGTGCCCCTGAAAAAGTGAATTCTGATTTTTTTTTTTTTTGCCAGTTTATTTGTTCCTTTTGGGGCCGGGAGGGACCTTTACAGTTTCCTACTCTACCCTTTGCACAGAAGTCACCTGGAATATTTCCTTGTCTTTGATGGCCTTGACAGTTTTGGGGAATACTGGTCAGGTGTTTTTTAGAATGCTTGTTCTCTCATAATTATACTGGGGCTATGAGATTTGGAAGGAACTCCATAGGAGTAAAGTGCCATTCTCACCACGATATATCACGGGTATATACTCTCAACATGACTTCTTACCATTAAGAAGAAGAGAATTAAAGTGGAGTGGTTTAGGGGTTTGGGCTCTCAAGTGAAACACAATAGAATTCAAATCCTGGCTCCTCCAGTTGCTTTGAATAAGTGATGGGACTTTTCTAAGCCTCAGTTTTCTCATATGTGAAATATGAATAATAATAGTAGTTACTGCATAAGGTTGCTGTGGAAAATCAAATGTAATTAACACAATGTCTGGCACGTAGTAAGTGCTCAATATACGTGAGCTAGTGGGATAAGAAGATGTGTGTACGTATGGGTATACACAAGAAAAAAAACTAAAGATAATTTCAAGAGAATCTAAAGTGATTTTTAGGATATAAAATAGTGCCACGATTTCTCAGAAAGATTTGATGGGGAACCCAGAGTTCTGTGGAATTAGGTATGTTTGGATAAAATAGAAAATTTCATACGTGGGGCATTATTCCTGAGGGCAGGCCAGGTGGCTACCTTGGCTGGAGCTCCTGAGTAGCCAGAAGCTATTGTAAAGCCTGGCAGTTGTGGTCAGGGAGGGACACTAGAAAGAAAGGAAGGGGTGAACACTATGTAGTAGTTAAAAACACCTCTATTGGAATCAGAAAATCCAGGGATCAGATCCTGACATTCCTTTCACGGGCTCTGTGACCTTGGGTAAAATGACTTAATTTCTGTCAGCTGAAGTTTCCTCATCTGTAAAATAGGGATGATAAGTTGAGGATTAAAAGAAATAACCTATGTAAATGGCCAAGAACATTCCCCGTCACGTAGTTCGTGCTCAGTCTTAGCTGGTCTTTACTACCTAACAATGGTGACTTGGTCAGATCGGGAGACACACCATACTAGTCATAAGTCTTTAAGTCAAAGAGGGCATTTTGTGCCAAGAGGTGGCTTTAGGAAGCTTCGCCTTTCAATATGGAGGACATTTTGCTTTCCTCGCCTTTCTAATGGTCTCAGTCCCTTGCTCAGACCTGTTGCAAGCTGCCCTAGGGGGCAGCGTGCTTTTGTGACATTTGTGGTGGCTCAAAATCTTAACAAAACAAAAGACTACCCATGTACAGGCAGAAAGAAAATGGAAACCACATGGAAAAGTTAGGCCATTCCAATGTGTTCTTAGTCCCCTATTCTACATCCTGCTAGGCCCTCTTCTGCAGATGATGGCTGAGAATATCCTCTTTAGAGTAATAAATCACAGGAACATTAAATGCATCCTTGCAGCTGCACCATGGCTAGTTAGAGGCCTATTCAAGAAAAGGGCGTATGTAGAGGGTTTTTTCCCCCTCCTCCTTTTAAAAAGCCACCTGTACCATTTTTGTCTTGGTTTTTAAAGTGGAAATGATTTTAAGATGTAATTTTCTTCCTCTACTTGTGTTTATGATGTATAAATAGTTCTTTGTTAATAGGAAAAGAAAAAAAAAACCCAAATCCAAATGTCAAACCTAATTAAGGGTCTTTAGAGAAAGTGTGCCTCTTTAACTTTCCAACTTCCTTTCTGAGTTAGTAATTTAGGGGCTGGACAAGATGCAGGTGGAAGGAATTGCTTCCTTGACAGCTGGCCCTGAATCTTTCAAATTCCTGGAAGTGTACCAGTTCAGGGGTACAGAGCTATCTGGGAGAACTAGGGCTAGTCTGGAAAGAGCACATACTGTAATCTAAATCCTTTTCCTGTTGATTGGCAAATTCCCAAAAGTTCTTTGAAGCTAGGAGAGATAGCTTTGAGGAGAAAATTGGGACCAGATAATCTAATCCAGATGTCAAAAACCAGGCCTTGAGGAAGAAAAAACCTTTTTATTATAAACTAGGCCTTGAGGGAAAAAAAATCTCTTCTTTATAAACTAGACCTTGAGGAGGGAAAATCCTTTCATTATAATCATATCAATTCTAGTTAGATTCACATAATGAGGTTAGCCGTGCAATTTGGTGAAGATGATGATCAGCCATGTAGAATGATTTAAAGAGTTCCAGAAGGGCTCCTTCTGCACGATATAATCATCCATACTCAGGTTCACAGTGCCTGATATTTCTTCATCAGTGGTTCTTAACCCTTTTTTGGTCAGGGACTTACTTTAGAATCTGGTGAAAGCTACTGACCTTTCCCCCAGAAAAATGCTCGTGTGTATTCACACACCAGTATACATTTTTATGTGGTTCGCACACTCCTGTGAACTGCCCTGGGGAGTTTTTGGATGGCCACTGTTTTTCATAGTTGATTTTTAAGAGCTATATAATAGGCACCCTTCCCACACAGAGACCCTCATCAAGGTAGACTGAAAAGAAGCTCCGCCACACTTTTATCACCATTACATTAAAATATTTTGAAATAATATATTTAATAATAACTTCGTATCAGGGAGAAGGATTGAGTTTAGGAGCAGTAGTTCACCAAGGTATATGTCTACCTTGGTGATGCACAGCTTAATCACAGATCAGCTTCCATTTTGACCTGGTTTCTTTCCTATTTCTAGTAACTTTAAAAAAATATCCAAACTTTAAAATACTCTGGGATAGGCGGGCCTGGCTGGTTCAGTCAGTAGAGCATGTGGCTCTTGATCTTGGGGTCATGAGTTCAAGCCCTACATTGGGCATAGGGCTTACGTAACTAACTAACTAACTAACTAACTAACTAACTCCAGGCTAGATGAAATAAGAACGACAAAACTTGATAACTATTTGTCTTATATTCCCCCCCCAAGCAACATCTGAAGCAAGGACTTGGGTGTAGCTAGATATATTTGGGGTGATACCCCAAGAAGCAGAAGTGAGGTAATAGAAAGAAGTAGAAAAAGAGGAAAAGCCAATGCAAGGGTACAGCATGAGGTTGCTGCATTGGGCATCAAAGGCTTGATTCTGGTCAGACTTCCTGAGAAGGATACAGAACAGCTCCCAGAACTGTCCCCCTGATGGATGAGAGGTTCTCATCCACTGGTCCATGGCTCCCACTGGTTGAAGCCTATCCCCAAAGGTATTAACATTCCCACACTTCCAGGCTGTGCTTTCACGTGGACTGGTTTGGCAGAAGGGCCTGGGGCAGAAGCAGAAAGAGCAGCTTGATCTCAAAGTAGGATGTTGTCAATGCAGTGTGAGTCTGAGCTTGTGTGGAACTGTCCATCACAGCAATGGCTGAAATCCGAGGTGGACTGTTGGCTGTGATATAGGGCACCAGAGGCATTTGCTACACTACTGAACCTGAGTAGTGGGTACATGGAGGTTCATTATTGTGTCTACTCTACTTTCGTGTATGTTTGAAACATTTTCATAACACAAAGTTAAAATTCCTGGGGCGCCTGGGTGGCTCAGTGGGTTAAGCCTCTGCCTTCGGCTCAGGTCATGATCTCAGGGTCCTGGGATCGAGCCCCACATCGGGCTCTCTGCTCAGCGGGAGCCTGCTTCCCCCTCTTTCTGCCTTCTTCTCTGCCTACTTGTGATCTCTTTCTCTCTGTCAAATAAATAAATAAATAAATAATCTTTTTTACAAACCTAAAATTCCTAACTCAGAATTATAAGTCCCTGGGAACTCTTTCAAGTATTTAGTGGCTTTATTATGTAGTTTTTGGTGTTTGGAGCAAATTCCAATGACAGTTCCCTGATAATACTTCGAAGCACTCTATCAGATGCTAAAGTCCTTGAGCAAATCACACTCAAAGGCTGGAAGGTTGAATAGTTCAACTTGGGAAGTAGATGGATGTGGATTCCTAATTGCCTCTTTGATTGCATTCAGTTCTAGAAAGCATGGTGGCACCTTCTACTGAAAGACTTGGATGGGATGTTTAAACATATTCAACAATATGTAGTCTATTTCTTTTTGTGAGAAGTGAAGAAATCTCCATATGTTGGGAAAGAATAAAAAAAAAAGTTAAAAAAATTAAAAACCTTTCCTCTTATGGAGAGAAACTGGATCACTCTTACCTTGCTGGTGGATATGTAGAATGGCACAACCATTCCGGAAAATAGTTGGACTTTTTAAAAAACAGATTTATTTATTTATTTGAGAGGGAGAGGGGCAGAGGGAGAGGGAGAAATAGTCTTTTTTTTTTAAAGATTTATTTATTTATTTATTTGATAGACAGAGATCACAAGTAGGCAGAGAGGCAGGCAGAGAGAGGGGGAAGCAGGCTCCCTGCTGAGCAGAGAGCCCGATGCGGGGTTGGATCCCAGGACCCTGGGATCATGACCTGAGCTGAAGGCAGAGGCTTTAACCCACTGAGCCACCCAGGTGCCCCGGGAGAGACAGTCTTAAGCAGACTCCACACTGAGTGCAGAGCCTGATGTGGGGTTTGATCCAATGACCCAGAGGCCAGGACCTGAGCCAAAACCAAGAGTCAGGAAGCCAACCAACTGTGCCATCCAGGCACCCCAATAGTTGGACTTTTTAAAAATTGAAGTACAGTTGACATACCGTATTATATTACTTTTGGGTATACAACATAGTAACTTGACATTTAGGTACATTATGAAATGCTCACCACGATAAGTATAGTTATCTCTATCACCATATGAAGTTATTATATTATTGACTACATTCCCTGTACTGTTCTCTATATCCTTGTGACTTACTTATTTTATAACTGGAAGTTTGTGCCTCCTGATCTCCTTCACCTGTTTTGCCCATCCCCACCCACTCCCCTCTGGCAACCAACAGTTTTTTTCTCTGTATCTGTTTCTGTTTTGTTTTGCTTGTACATTTATTTTATTTTTTAGATTCCACATATAAATGAAATCATACACTATTTGTCTTTGTCTAATTTATTTACTTGGTATAATATCCTCTAGGTCCATCCATGATGTTGAAAATGGCAAGATCTAATTCTTTTTTATGGCTGTATATATTCCTCTGTGTGTGTGTGTGTGTGTGTGTGTGTGTGTGTACACGAACCACATTTTCCTTATCCATTTGTCTACTGATGAATGCTCAGGTTGCTTCCATATCTTGGCTATTGTAAATAATGCTGCGGTAAACATAAGGGTGCATAAGTCTTCGAATTAGTGTTTTTGTTTTCTTCAGATAAGTACCCAGAAGGGAATTACTGGACTGTATGGTAGTTCTACTTTCAATTTTTTGAAGAACCACCATAGAGTTGGGAAGTTTCTTTTTTTTTTAACATCTTAATTTTATTTTATTTTTTCAGTGTTCCAAGATTCACTGTTTATGCACCACACCCAGTGCTCCATGCAATATGTGCCCTCCTTAATACCCACCACCAGGTTTACCCAACCCCCCACCTCCCTCCCCTCCAAAACCCTCAGTTTGTTTCAGAGTCCACAGTCTCTCATGGTTCATCTCCATCTCCAATTTCCCCCAATTCACTCTTCCTTTCCTTCTCCTAATGTTCTCCATGTTATTCCTTATGCTCCGCAAGTAAGTGAAACCAGATGATAATTGACTTTAGAGTTGGGGAGTTTCTTCTAAAACTAAACATGCAACTACTATACAGCCCATCAGATGCAGTCATGGGCATTTATCCCATTGAAATGGAAACTTACAGTTACACAAAAACCTCTACACAAATGTTCCCAGCTGCTTTATTCATGATAGCCTTAAACTGGAAACAATTCAGATGTCCTTCAACAGGTGAATGGTTCAAAAAATTGTGGTGCATACATATCATGGAATGCTGCTCAGCAATATAAAGGAACAAATTATTGATACACAGAACATCTTAGGTAAATCTATAAAGAATTATACTAAGTGAAAAAAAAATAATGCCGAAGGCTTCATACTATATGACTCCAAAAATATGACATTCTTGAAATGACAAAATTATGGAAACGGAGAACAGATTAGTGAGTGTCAGGAATAAGGAGGGGATGGAAGTAGGGGTAGTAGGGGTGGCTATAGAAGGACATCATGAGGGATTATTTTAAAATTCAGTTTCAAGTTAGTTAGCATATAGTGCAGCACTGGTTTCAAGAGCAGAATCCAGTGATTCATCAGTTGTATACAATACCCAGTGCTCATTACATCAAGTGCCGTCCTTATGCCCATCACCCAGTTAGCCCATACCCCCCACCTCCCCTCCAGCAACCCTCAGTTTGTTCTCTATAGTTAAGAATCTCTTATGGTTTGCCTCCCTCTCTGTTTTTATCTTATTTTATTTTTCCTTCCCTTCCCCTATGTTCATCTATTTTGTTTCTTAAATTTCACATATGAGTGAAACCGTATGATATTTATTTTTCTCTGACTGACTTATTTCACATAGCATAATACACTCTAGTTCCACCCATGTTGTTGCAGATGGCAGGATTTCATTCTTTTTGATGGCTGAGTAATATTTCATTGCATATATGCATACCACATCTTTTTTTTAAAATATTTTATTTATTTTTTTATTTGACAGACAGAGATCACAAGTAGGCAGAGAGGCAGGCAGAGAGAGAAGGGGAAGCAGGATCCCCGCGGAGCAGAGAGCCCAATGCGGGGCTCGATCCCAGGACCCTGAGATCATGACCCGAGCCAAAGGCAGAGACTTTAACCCACTGAGCCACTCAGGCGCCCCCACATCTTCTTTATCCATTATCAGTCGATGGACATATGGGCTCTTTCTATAATTTGGCTATTGCTGATAGTGCTGCTATAAACATTGGGGTGCAAGGACAACATGAGGGATTCTTGTGGTGATGGAAATGTTTTGCATCTTGACTGTATCAATGTTAATATCCAGGTTGTGATATTGTACTATATTTTCACAAGACACTATGATTGGGGAAACTGGGCAAATGGCACATGGTTTCAGTCTGTATTATTTCTTTTTTTTTTCCGTCTGAATTATTTATTTTTGTTTGTTTTATTTCTTACAACTGCATTTAATTCTACAATTATCTCAAAAATTACATGTTTAATTAAAAAAAAAAAAACAACCCTTTCCTTGGGGCACCTGTGTGGCTCAGTCAGTTAAGCGTCCCACTCTCGATCAGGTCTCGATCTCACGGTTGTGAGTTCCATCCATTCATCGGGCTCCACACTGGGTGTGGAGCCTACTTAAACAAACACCCCTTTCCTCTTATGGAATGGGATTTCGGGGTCAAAGATGCAAAAAAGCTGTCAAGCACTTCTCCCTTATGTATATAACACTCTTATGCCAAGATTCTGCATAGCCATGGTTCTTTCTGACTCTAAAATAAAATATCCACTAGTGTCCACATATGTTAGTAATTGTCCTTCTACACTGTGTGCTGTAGATATTATGGATGACCAATGATGTTGTTTGTTACAGGAATTCTGCCAATATCTTGTTCTGCTTTTTCTGAGTCATTTGTCATTAGTGTTGTGCTTGGTTTTACAAGCTTCCTGGCAATAAAATGGCGTGTACCTGTTTTGCCAAGAGGTCTAACAGCTTTGAAGGCTTACCCCTATAGCTTTAGTATCTTTTCTCAGAATATTCATCAATTTCATGCAGCAAAGAATTACTTCATTCTTGTTCTTGAAAAATTCTGCTGGTTTATCACAGAGTTCACTGTACTTTGTTTAATAATTATGTTGAAGCTTTGATGACTTCATGCTACAATTTTCAATATGTCTTATTACAGATAGCATGCTGGAGACTTGTAGCAAATGAATGGCAGGTCTAATAGAGTCAGATTTTCAGATATTTATTTTCTTACTTCATGTTTGCATTTTTGGCTGCTTGTGTGATTTGTCACATGCACAGAATTATTTATCCCAGCACATACAGGTTCACATTCTGTATTAATATTAGAGTCCTGTTCACTATTTATGTTCATGATGTTTACTGAGTTGTAGCATTTAATTTACTATTTTTACTACTATTTTAATATTCAGTGAACCATTGTTGAGTGGTTGATTTGGTTGGGGGATATAATGGTACACAACAGTCTTAACACAAAATGCAAATTTATTTTTAACTTTTTTTGCAAATTTAATAAGCATAAGGAATGACATGGAAAGGCACAAATTTATGTTGAGAGGAATTGTGCCCTGATATGTGGGTGTTGACAGAGACAAATACAGTTCTTGTTCATTCCCAACCTTTAAGAACCTAAGGATTGTTAAGGAGATAATGTGAGGGGTTCCTTAGTGGCTCAGTGGGTTAAAGCCTCTGCCTTTGGCTCAGGTCATGATCCCAGGGTCCTGGGATTGAGTCCCACATTGGGCTCTCTCCTCCGCGGGGAGCCTGCTTCCTCCTCTCTCTCTGCCTGCCTCTCTGCCTACTTGTGATCTCTGTCTGTCAAATAAATAAATAAAATCTTAAAAAAAAGAAGGTAATGTGATTGCTGTGGAAAACAGTAACTAGCCCATTTCAAATAGGTGGAAAGCATATGAAGAAATAATCTCATTGCTTTTTCCTCTGCCTCTTGCTAGGTTTCTAGGGGACAGTTGGTGGCCTAGGACCTCCCAGAGTCCATGCATCACACTTTGAGAAACAATGCCTATGGGAAAGGTCTATGCTACACATTAAACATATTCATTCATACTTAAGTTTTGATTCTCTTTAGGTTTGTTGAACTTGATTGAATTTGATGGTCAGGTTTCCACTCTGGGTAGGACACTGGGACAGAACAAATACTTTTTCCTGATAGGAAAGAGGTATGGCATCTTTCAAAATAATAGAATTGTAGCTGGGATAAGGCTGTCCTCCTGGGTACTACATTTCCCAGCCCCCTTTGTGGTCAGGTGTGGCTCTGTGAGCAACGGCATGTGAGTAGAAGTGATGTGTGCTCATTCTAGGCCCGGCCCTTTAAACTTTGCATGTGTGTTCCTCTATGTTTTCTTCCTCTTTCTGCGAGCAGAAACACTGATGGTCCTGAAACACAGCTTTAGTTGGGCAGATGAGACTGGAGAAACATGGAGAAACGTGATGGGATGGAATGAACCCAAGCCCACTAATGATTGAATGGAGACAAAATGCTGTTAGGTGGACAGACACTTTGTTGTTCTTGACCCCCTGTATTGGGCCTTTGTATTATGGCAGCTTAACCCTTTAATTCTGATAAAGAAGGGGGGAAATCCTGGAGGTCTGAAAGCCCTGGTTGGTAGGTTGTTGGAAGAGTGGCTCTTGGTAGTACAAGGCAGGTGGGAAGGAAAAGGGAATTAGGACTTGGCACAAGATTACCCACTGTGGTAGGTGAGTATGGCAGATGAGTGCCCACATGATTGCTAATGCTGATTCTGATAGTACTGCCAGGCGGGAGAGACAAGAAACAAGGGATAGGCTTGGTTGTGAGTCATACAGAAATGTAGTGGAAAAGAATCACTGACTTACAGAACTAGTGACACTCAGAGTCACCCTGTTTAGGTTGAGAAGGAAATAACACCAAGGGAGGCACATCAGGCCAGGTCATTCTCTGGGCCATCTGTTGCTAGATCCAGGAAACTGACAGTTCTAAGATCCCTGAAGTGTGACTGGGAATTTTGATTTACTTCAGCCATGATTAGTTTAAGAACTGCTGTGGAGCTTGGTCTACAGATTGTGGTTTCATGGGTGGCTTCAGGTATAAAGATTTGGGGCTAGGAGAAACCAGAGAAAAATCTCTTCTACCTTTCTATTTGATCAACAGCTGACCTAATGCCTCAGCCACTACGAAGACACCTTTAAGTCAACTGGAAATAGTGCCCCTTTTTTCTGGGCACATGGCCTAGGCAACACACAATATATCAAAGTAGGAAAAGAAAGCATGGCTTGCTGAGTGCAAAGCATTTTGGATTTTACATTTTAATTTTGCGTCTGACTCCATAACTGAGCATCTTTGTGCAGTAAATGACATGCACAACTGTACATGGTGGCCTTGCAGGCACCCAAAAGTACAGTGAGAGTGAAGAGTGAAATTGGAGAGTGAAGGACGAATCCAAATGTGACTCCCTTAACAGGAAAGGTAAAAGGAAAATGTTTTGGAGATACAAAAGGTGAAGGGTGATTTTATTTTTTGTAAATTAATTAATTTATTTTTAATTAATTATTTTAATTAACATATAATGTATTATTTGCCCCAGGGGTACAGGTTTGTGAATCGTCAGGCTTACACACTTCACAGTACTCACCATATCACATACCTTCCCCAAAGTCCATAACCCAACCACTCTCTCCACCCCAGCAACCCTGAGTTTGTTTTGTGAGATTAAGAGTCTCTCGTGTTTTGTCTCCCTCCTGATCCCATCTTGTTTCATTTTTTCCTTCCCTACCCCCAAGCCCCCACTCTGTCTCTCAAATTCCTCATATCAGGGAGATCATATGATATTTGTCTTTCTCTGATTGACTTACTTTGCTCAGCATAATACCCTCTAGTTCCATCTACCTCATTGCAAATGGCAAGATTTCATTTCTTTTGATGGCTACATAGTATTCCATTGTATATATATACCACATCTTCTTTATCCATTCATCTATTGATGGACATCTAGGTTCTTTCCATAGTTTGGCTATTGTGGACATTGTTGCTATAAACATTTGGGTGCACGTGCCCCTTCGGATCACTACATTTGTATCTTTAGGGTAAATACCCAGTAGTGCAATTGCTGGGTCATAGTGTAGGTCTATTTTCAACTTTTTGAGGAACCTCCATGCTATTTTTCAGAGTGGCTGCAGCAGCTTGCATTCCCACCAACAGTGTAGGAGGGTTCCCCTTTCTCCGCATCCTCGCCAGCATCTGTCGTTTCCTGACTTGTTGATTTTAGCCATTCTGACTGACTAGCGTGAGGTGGTATCTCACTGTGGTTTTGATTGGTATTTCCCTGATGCTGAGTGATGTGGAGCACTTTTTCATGTGTCTGTTGGCCATCTGGATGTCTTCTTTGCAGAAATATCTGTCCTCTGCCCATATCTTGATTGGATTATTTGCTCTTTGGGTGTTGAGTTTGACAAGTTCTTTATAGATTTTGGATACTAGCCCTTTATCTGATGTGTCATTTGCCAATATCTTCTCCCATTCTGTTAGTTGTTTTTTGTTTTTTTTGACTGTTTTCTTTGCTGTGCAAAAGCTTTTGATCTCGATGAAGTCCCAATAGTTCATTTTTGCCCTTGCTTCCCTTGCCTTTGGCAATGTTTCTAGGAAGAAGTTGCTGCAGCTGAGGTCAAGAGGTTGCTGCCTGTGTTCTCCTCAAGGATTTTGATGGATTCCTTTCTCACATTGAGGTCTTTTGTTCGTTTTGAGTCTACTTTTGTGTGTTGTGTAAGGAAATGGTCCAATTTCATTTTTCTGCATGTGGCTGTCCAATTTTCCCAACACCATTTGTAGATGAGACTGTCTTTTTTCCATTGGACATTCTTTCCTGCTTTGTCGAAGATTAGTTGACCATAGAGTTGAGGGTCTATTTCTGGGCTCTCTATTCTGTTCCATTGATCTATGTGTCTGTTTTTGTGCCAGTACCATACTGTCTTGATGATGACAGCTTTGTAATAGAGCTTGAAGTCCGGAATTGTGATGCCACCAACTCTGGCTTTCTTTTTCAGCATTCCTCTGGCTATTCAGGGTCTTTTCTGGTTCCATGTAAGTTTAAGGATTATTTGTTCCATTTCTTTGAAAAAAAATTGATGGTATTTTGATAAGGAATGCATTAAATGTGTACATTGCTTTAGGTAGCATAGACATTTTCACAATATTTATTCTTCCAATCCATGAGCATGGAATGCTTTTCCATTTCTTTGTGTCTTCCTCAGTTTCTTTCATGAGTACTTTATAGTTTTCTGAGTACAGATTCTTTGCCTCTTTGGTTAGGTTTATTCCTAGGTATCTTATGGTTTTGGGTGCAATTGTAAATGGGATTGACTCCTTAATTTCTCTTTCTTCCATCTTGCTTTTGGTGTATAAAAATGCAACTGATTTCTGTGCATTGATTTTATATCCTTTCACTCTACTGAATTTCTATATGAGTTCTAGCAGTTTTGGAGTGGAGTCTTTTGGGTTTTCCACATAAAGTATCATATCATCTGCAAAGAGGGAGAGTTTCACTTCTTTAAAGGGTGATTTTAAAAGTTTTAAACTGCTTTGCAAAGGTCTGTCTGCAAATACCCAAAGTATTTTCTTGTATTGATACCTTTGCTCATGCTGTTTTCCATCTGAAACATCCTCTCTGGTTATGAAAGCCTTACACATGCTTCAAGGCTCAGCTCTAGACCTATTTGTTTGCATGTCCATCTCTCCTTACTGGATCCTAAGCTCTCTAAGTACAGAGACTGTAGTTTATCATCTCTATCCCCACCTAGCATAGGGCTCTACAAATGTTTGCTCAATCAACAAATGGGTAATCTGTGCTCCAAAGGATGTCTATTTATTTGAGTGACTGAGTTTGGAAGATTTCTTCTTTGGTCCCAAACGATGTTTATTTCTACTTGGGGAACCTCCAGCAAGCTCCCCACCACAAGGCATGGGGACCACTTATGACCAGTCAACTTAAAATCTTTCCCCGGTTCAGACACTACTTTACCAAATTCTTGTAGGGGCAAGGGCTCTGGGCTCATCACCTGGTTTGAGGCCAGTATTGCTATAAACTAGCCAGGGGGCTTTGAACAAGTCAAATCAGCTCACTGGTCAGCCTTGGTTCTCTACCCTGTAAAATGAAGAAATAGCTTTAATAGTCTGCCATGTTGTAAAGCAACACAATAAACAGTGGGGTAACTGAGCTGAACTGTGAAGACGTATGAATATCTATGGTAATACCTAACTTCTAGCTCAGCCTAAAGCAGTTTTTCTTTGGTGGTAAAAGGTCACAAGATTTTTATATGTCCGATGATGAACAAACAGCTGTAGGAAACGTCGGGAAAATATAACTCTCTCTCGGCCTGTGTAATTTTACTTGTTGTTGTTATAATGAGTTACCACCACTGCCTCTCTCTCCTGTGGGAAATTGATTTGGTCCTTCATCCATTCTACTTAGGGTTGACAGATTGGTCAAATAAAAGTACAAGATTCTTTCCCTTTTTTATTTTTTTCTTTGTTTTAAAGATTTTATTTGTTTACGTGAGAGAGAGAGCACAGAGGGAGAGGGAGAAGCAGGCTTCGCGCTGAGCAAGGAGCCCAGTGCGGGGCTCAATCCCAGGACCCCGGGATCATGACCTGAGCCGAAAGCAGATGCTTAACCGACTGAGCCACCCAGGTGCCCCACAAGATTTTTTCATATTTGTTCAGAAGGGCAGCACAACGGACTAAAATGCGCTAAGGCAGGAATAGCCTTGCTATCTGAAGTGTGTCCCTCCAACCGGCAGCTTCAGGATTACCTGGGAGCTTGTTAGAAATGCCAACTCTGGGCCCCACCCTAAACTTATAGAATGAGACTTGCATTTTAACAAGGTCCCTGGGAGATAGATAAATCCTACATTACATTTAGCTCAGGGAGCCCTGGGCTAGTTGCTAATCTCGTCCACCATCTGCTCAATGGCTGTGCCCAAACTCTGGAGTGGGGAAAAGGGAGAAGGGTTGCCTAAAATACAAACCCTTCAGTTGGCCTCTGCATTACAGAGGCTGTGGCAAATTCAGTGGTTTTGTAGGGCAGTACCTACTAAAGAGTAGGTAATGTTGAGGTTTCTGTTTGGGCCACGTGCTTAAAATGAAGTCAGAAACCACATCCCCAGGGAGATGAGAGTGTGGTGTCTGGGCAGGGCTGGACCTGGCTCAAGCCGTAGTCTGCCTAGCTTGCTCTGTCTATGCCTGTGGGTACTCTGGAGCTCCCCCTTTTGGCTCCATCTTGTCACCTACAAGTCCCTCTCCTTTTTCCTCTCAGCCGCTCTATGCCCTCCCCAACCAAAGTGATCACCGGGGGTGGGGATGCTCTGGTGTAAAATTAAGCACATGTTTCTCCTCCCCAGGGCTCATTACATTCTCAGTTGGCTTCTTCTTTGCAAACCCCCTTTAAAAGGGATTTCAGTCCTCAGCTAGTATTGGAATAGGGTATTTGGGGAGAGGTGGGTCATACACTCCTGAGAATAAGGACATCTCTCCTAGGCTTTCAGCCCCAGCCCTGCCCATATTACAGAATCTTTCCACTTGACTGGCCTCTCACGCAGTTGCCCCTCCTGCCTTCACAAGTCTCTCCCTCCTCCTGTCCCCTCCCAGTCTGGGCTTTGGTGTCCTGTGTTTGAGGCTACAGTGAGGATGGTGAGGCCCTAGAGACCAGTCAGGGACACAGAGACATTAAAGCAACTTGGGGATGCCCAGGAAACCAGAGTGTTTCGGTGCAAGAAGTGCAGTGAATTAGGCATCGCGTGGTACCCATGGGTCTTATAAGAGGGAACTAGGGATTGGGATTCAGAGGCAAGAAATGCTCCATATTTCAAGATGGCCTCGGATTAAGGAACCTGATGTACTGACTAGGGATCCAGACAGAGTCATGACTGGGCGACCAGTGATTAGCAAGAAACCAGGGAGTGGACAGAGGTTCTGAGATCACAGACAAGCCAGGGATGGGGATGGATTTGGACCTATACATGGGGTTGGTGGCTCCACGAGTGAAGGCTTGAGTCCTATGCCAAAGCCTCACCATTAGCTTTATTTGTTTGAGTGACGGACCTGGGCATTACGGAGCTGGGATTAAGAAGGTGGGCTCTGGTTGCCGTCCTCTGAAGGCTTCTGTGAGGATCATAGCAAACCCTTAGCACAGCGCTGGCCCACAGTACCTCCGGGATAAATGCTGTGCGTTATTACGATTAACTCTCAAACTTCATGCTGCCACCCACTGCCCCTCAGGCTCACCTATGATCACTGGAACATGTTCCATCTGCTTGGATGCCCTTTTCCATCAGTTCCTTTTCATCCTTCAGACCTCAGTTCAGACATAGTTTTCTGTGGGGCTCTCAGGAGGAAAAATGCACTGTTGTCCTCTATTCTGGCACATACAGTACCTCAGACATCAGATGTGTGGGGTTTCTACCCCAAGCAATTCTCCGACGTCCGCTGGGTGTCTTACAATTCAGTTCAATTCTAACACTAACCAGTGTTACCACAGACCCCACAGGTTAAGGGCTCTGCCCCACAGGGCAAGCGCGTCCACCCACCTCAGGCCCCTGTCAAAAATACAGTTTATCATCTGTGCTTCTCACCAGCCAGCTGTAAATAGGAGTTTCCCAGGACCCCCTCCTCGGGTTCAGTCATTTGCTGAAATAGCTCACAGAACTCAGGGCAACGCTTTCCTTGTTGATTATTATAATAGAGGATATGATAAATGATACAGATGAATAGTCAGATGAAGACACGTAGAGGGTGAGGTCTGGGAGGGACCTGAGCACAGGTGTTTCTGTCTCCGCGGAGCTGAGGTAAGCCACCTGCTTGGCATGCTGATGTGTTCACCAACCTAAAAGCCCCCCAAACCACATTCTTTCGGGTATTCTATGGAGGTTTCCCTCTGTAGGCATGATTGATCATTCCTCAGTCTCCATCCCCTCTCTCCCCTCTCTAGAGGATGGGGGCGGGGTGGGCTGAAAGTTCCGAACTTCTAAGCCCGACTTGGTCTTTCTGATGACCAGCCCCCATCTGGAAGCTATCCAGAGTCCACCAAGACTAACCTCATTAGAACAAAAGATCCTCCTAGCACCCAGGAAACCCCAAGGGATTTAGGAGTTCTCTGTCAGGAACCAGGGTCAAAGGCCAATGTTGGAACAAAAGATGTTCCTAGTGCTCTTATCACTTAGGAAATTACAAGGGTTTTAAGACCTCTGTGACAGGAACCCGAGCAGAGACAAGTATGTATAGGTTTTCTGTTATCTCAGAGGGTCTCTTCCCAGACCCTCTTGGAAAGGGTGAGGTGCTCTCCTCACTCTCGGACAGCAGTTGCCCCTCCAACATCATGTGTTGTAAGCGCTCATTTCCTTGTTGCATCTCCCAGGAGACCCTCAGCTCCATGAGTTTTTGGATTACATCAGTTTTTCCATTGCTGTATCAGCAGTGCTGACACACAGTAGAGATTCATTAAATGTTTGTTGATTAAATGAAAAAAAAATGGGGAGAGATGCCAGGCTTAGACCCTTTGGGGAGCCATAACCAGGCAGGATTTCTCTGTTAAAGCTTACTCTCAGGTCAGCTAACGATTGTAGAGCCGGAACCCCAAGGCCTAACGTCCCTTTCAGACAAAGTCCCTTTGAGAAGGTGGCAGTGAAACCCACCTGACTACCGCCTTACCTGTCTGCCCCCTGTGTGCCGTGTGGGCCACAGTAATGTCAGGCAGAAGAGCTTTCCATTCAAAAGTGCCCTACACGTCCTCCAAGCTGCAATGGCAGCCACCATCTTTCCCAGTCGCGTTTGTGTAATGGCGCCTGAAGGCCAGCTAACAGAGAATAGTCCAGTACCATTCAAAGCATTCTGCGAAGTACAGTAAATGTGCTCTTGCTCCTGGCACGTGAATATGTCTTACTTCATCTGAGATGCTGCTTTTCTGAGAATTCATAATAAACTCTTGCTTCAAGCCTATTTTAATAGACCTGTCAGTCTGTCTTTGTGAGCAGAACAATAGCCTCCATCAGCAGAACTATTAGAAGGCTGCCCGTGCCTGAAGAGGTGGCCTTAGAAGTCATAGGGCAAAGGCTGGAAAATAGGCCTCTTCTTCCTCCTTCTAAACTGTGTGATTCCCCCTCCTAGGCAACAATCACAGAACATTCTCAGGGCCTTTAATGACTGACCATCGCCCACTGTCTAGTCACTTGGGGAGACCGTCTACACATTTCTCTAAAACTGGCAGGTGGTAAGGCGAACCTGAGAAGAGTTCATTTTGTGGGAGGGAAGAGCGAGTGAGAATTGGAGCCAGGGAAGTAGCCAGTTGCTCTGAACATGAGAAGATTAGCCTGTGTATTTATTGCAGTTTCAGGGCACTGGGCTTAGGTCTGGAGAGTTAGGCCCTCATTAGATAATTTGGGGAAAAAAGCACACGTAAACTTTGGAGACCCTGATTGATTTCTTACCCCATTTTCAAAGGACAGCCTAGAGTAACATTGCTGCTATAGGATCCCTGGGTAGAATTTGCTAAATCTTCCAAATTTGCCTGATTTAGCAAATAAAAATAAGGGATGCCCAATTAAATTTGAATTTCAGAAAAATAACAGGTAACTTAAAAATATTTATATATTTGGGGCACCTGGGTGGCTCAATCGGTTAAACTTCTGACTTGATTTCGGCTCAGGTCATGATCTCAGGGTCGTGAGATTGAGCCCCATATGGGGCTCCATGCTGAGCAGGGAGCCTACTTGTCCCTCTCCCTCTCTCCCTTCCTCCCGCTCGTGCTCTCTCTCTCTCTCAAATAAATAAATAAATTCTTTAAAAATATTTATATATTCCAAATATTGCATCCTGCAATTTATCTGGCAACACTGTTCTCGGGCCATTATTACTTGGGACTTCATGCTGTCGGTCTGCTTCATAAGGCAAGATGCCTGAGAAGCTTCCTGCTAGTGGGGTGCCCTCAGCAGCTAGACTCAGTTTACCTCCCCCCAGCACTGCTGGAGGCTCTGAGAGGCTAGCAGAGCCCCTAACAGGTTGAACTGTGTGTGTGTATGTGTGTGTGTGTGTTGTCTTAAATTAAGCCTCTGCTGCTGGCATATGTAAAGACGGGGTTGGCTGGAACAGCGGGTCTTTCAACAGCCCTGTCCCCCAGTTCTCCTCTTTTCTCCTTGGGGTGTGCCTCGAAACCCTACTACTTCATTCTTCTCTAAACCCCTTTTCCCAGCAGCCAACCCAAATCAATCAGGGCTCTCGAAGGCTGAAGTCAACTTATCCTAATAAACAGAAACCACAGGATTGGAAAGGAAGCTACCGCATGTGTAATAGTCAATAAGAAAAAGAACAAAAAGGCCCTTTGCTGAGAGTCCCCAGGCCTGTTCACATGGAAACCATCCAAATGTGGGAATCTGAGAGGACCGCCCATGCCTCACCTGGCCATTGAAATAAGAGAAATAATGCAGATTCAAGTCAAAAACAAAGGGACTGGCAGCAGTGGTTTGGGGCCCAGGGAGCTGCAGGGAGCGGCTGTTTGTTTCCCTGCAGATGTCTTGCAGGCTCCTTTAAGAAAAGAGCTTTCCCTGGGTGTCCTGTGGAACTGGACCGGGAGGGTTTACAACTAAGTGACCCATCCTAGCCTGTTCCCAGCACCAAGGGGCAGTTTGGCCCCCTTAAGACTGAGGTCCCTGGGAAGACTCAACTGACCCTCCTTGGTTCTTAAGTATTCGTTCCAAAGTCTTGAACTCAGGGAGCTGTTTGAGAGGCACGGACGCCTGGGTGGCTTTATAGGCTGGTGGAAAGGTGGGGGTGGGGAAGGGTGGGATAATCTCTGCCCTTCTGTTCAGTTCTCAGCAAAGCCTGGGGTTCACTGATTCTGAGACACTGTTAGGCTACCTGAAGTAGAAATAAGTTGTCTCTTCTCAGTCTCTTCTCATTTCAGGTGATGAGGGCTGGGTTGACAAAGAATGGTACACCTAAGACTTAAGAAAAAAAAGCCAGGTGGGGTCTGAGCCAGACTTCAGCCAGACGGGGGTTAAAGACTCATCAGCACTGTCGGACCAGGATGCTCTGACATGTGGCTAACAACCTGCATTTAGGGCTGGAGGACACTTAACTGCATTTGGGCAGCACTTTATAAAGTGATTTTCTACGCGTAGCTATCAAATCAGCCCTGGTGTCTGGAGCCAGCCCTGGATCAGCTCCCACGGGGCACTTTGCACTGGTGGGTCCCCCTAGGCTTTCAAGAGGGAAGCCTTGGCCAAATCTGGGATAATTTGAGGACTGAAATAATTAAGTGCACTAATGAATGATAAACCACTGGAAAGAACTGGAATCCATGAGTCCAGTCTGACAGTGAATTGATGAAAAAATGAAGAGGAAGGGAGGTCTCTTGGTTATAAGAGTAAGCAGAACACTCAAAGCCAAGTGACACGTGAAGTAGGAAAATCATCATTTTGCAGCCTTCGTAGTAAATATTGGATCAGGTAACAATTACCAATGGATGCTAAATCTAGGGGAAATATTTTATGAGGAGCAGGGTATTTGCATGTTCTTAAAGTGCCTCCCCACAGAATTGCTTATTACTTACAAAGGAGAAAAATTAAGTAATCACACGGTGGAGAAATTGGACGACACCTTGGCTGGAGAATGAAAATGAACATTCTCAGTGAAGGACAGATGCACATCGTGTGTCTCCAGATGTGAGACCGTGAGAAGAACACAGCGTCGCCTTTGCAGTTTTCCAGTTGGGAATGCACAATCTGAATCTAATCAGGGGGACATCAGGCGAATCCCCAGAGAGGAATGTTCTATTTTTTAAAAAAGGGAAAGGACTGTATTTTTCAAAAATGCAAGTGTCCTAAAAGACAAAGGAAGGCTGCATCAACCAACAAATTTGAATACAGATGGTGGATTACATAAAATATTGTTATCAATGTTGAACTTACTGAAGTTGATTACTATAGTTATATAAGAGGCTATCCTTATTTTTAGGAATAGACACTGGAGTATTTAGAGGGAAAGGGCTATGGTATATGTAACTTATTTTCAAATAGGTCAAAAAAAGATTTGTGTATGTGCATACACACACACACGCACACAGATGCACACAGATGGAGAATGAGTGCCTCATTAATATTAGGTGAATCTGGTAAAGGCTAAAGTATATGTGAGTATTCTTTGTTCTTTTTTCATTCTTCCTACTTTTCTGTAAGTTTGAAATTATTTCCAAATAGAAAGTTAAAAGAAAGAGTGTGGGGAAAAAAAAAAAAGAATGGAACCTGGAAGGTAGGTGTTGATCCCCCCAGAAGGATCCATGAGTCTGCCCCTCAGGCCTGTGTTTCATGGCAGTGCTACCTTCCTGGGGCAGTTTGGAGGCTAGGGGAGAAGGCTGGTTCCCCCAGGAGTTTGGCTCCTCTCTCTCTGACCCCTGACTTGTCCTAGGTCATCTGTAAAAAGAGATGATGATAGTACTTATCTCATAAGTGTTAGGAAGATTAGATGAGATACTGGATATAAAAACCTTAGCTCAGAGCCTTGCAGGTGGTAAGCACTCAAAGAGTGTTAGAAATGAGTAATACGTGCCCAGCACTATGCTAAGCACATCTGTATCTGTTCAACATCACCAATCTGGTAAGTAGTAGAGCCAGCACTGGAACCCAGGCTGTCTGACTTCATAGATCAAGCTTGGAACCCTGACCTCATCATTCCTCAGCCTTCAGTCTCTCAAATACCAACTTCATGATTTTTGTCATACCATGCACTATCTATACTATTATTTCCTCAATAGTTCTGAGTCAACTTGCTTTTTAAAAAACTATGTTATTATTTTTAAGTAGGCTGTACGCCCAGCAAGGGGCTCAAGAGCTGCACCGAGATCAAGAGCTGCACGCTCTACTGACTTGAGCCAACCAGGTGCTCCAATATTTTATTATTATTTTTTATTTTTTTAAGGTAATCTGCGGGCACCTGGCTGGCGCAGTTGGTTAAATGTCTGCCTTCGGCTCAGGTCATGATCCCAGGGTGCTAGGATCAAGCCCTGCCTCAGGCTCCCTGCTCGGCAGGAAGCCTGCTTCTTCTTCCTCTCCTTCTGCCTGCCAGTCCCCCTACTTGTGTTCTCTCTCTGTGTGTGTGTGTCAAATAAATAAAGAAAATATTTTAAAAAGATAATCTGTACAGCCAACATGGGGCTCGAACTTGCAATCCCAAGATCAAGAGTCATGTGCTTTACCAATTCCAGCCAGGCAGCCCTCAACTTGCTTTTTTTATATATAAATAAAATTTTGTTAAAAGGAAATGTTACTATCATAAAGTGAAATCCAGTATCAAGTGCCCTAAATAAAACTGTGATAATGACCTGTAACTATTAATTATAAAGGTTAATCTGGGTATGACTGACAATTGTCACGCATCTTACTGGTGATTTGCCTAACATACTTTGGGCAACAGTACATTGTTCTAAGTAATTTCTCCATCCTCGGGATTATAACACTCCTTGAGAACCATTTACTGAAACCCCCTCCCTGATCTAATCTTGCAATAGCCTACACAGTCTTTCGATTGATACTCTCCTGCCTTGTCTTGAACTTCTCTTATGAGATGGAAAACCTTTTGCTTCTTTTTTTTTTTCTTTTAAAGATTTTATTTATTTATTTGACAGAGAGAGATCACAAGTAGACAGAGAGGCAGGCAGAGAGAGGGAGGGAAGCAGGCTCCCTGCCAAGCAGAGAGCCCAATGCGGGACTCGATCCCAGGACCCTGAGATCATGACCTGAGCCGAAGGCAGTGGCTTAACCCACTGAGCCACCCAGGTGCCCCAAACCTTTTGCTTCTGACCAGAAGCTGCCATCACACATTCTTCAGTGCTCTTTGATGTTGACATAAGTATATAGCCTTTGAAGAACTCTTAGTACCAGTGGAAACTAGCCATAAGGCTGCATGGCTGTCCCCACCTTTGTACTTCCTTCTTTCTCCTTTCTCTTTTAACTTAGCCCTTGTAGGGAGGAGAAGGGCGTGCATAGGTGATACTGGTGTGTTGAAGAGTGTGCACAGGATTGAAGTTTGATTTATGTGCTTCACTCCAAATGAAAAACCAGGTACAGTGAACTGGACCTAATAAGAAATCCTTCGTCTTGGGAGGGAAAGAGAAATTCTGCATGAGGATGTGTATGTCTCCTAATCCAGCTGCCTTTTAAATCATTTTTGAATCTTTCAGGAAAAAGGAAATGGAAGAGAAGGGAGGAGTTGCTAAGAAAAAACCAACAAAACCTTAGTAGGACTTCGGCACATAAGCAAGCAAGCCTGCTTGGTTTTCTCCAACAAAGGGTATATCACAAAGGGAAGAGGCATTCTCCTTCATCTGTGAGAACACATGGCATGGCTGCTTTGGCATTTCAGGAGTCCCAGGGCCTCAGCTGTAGCAGATCTCGGTGCCCAGCAGACACAGAGGGCCTCAGCACAGGTACCAAGGAGAGCAGTGGCAGCAGCCCCTGATAGGGAGCAGATATCCCTTATGCTCTAATAACATCCAGGGGTCTTTTGTTAGAGGCTATGTTCTGTATGAGAGATAAAGGCAAGAGCTGGTAAAATTGGGGACAGGACTGGTAGTGTGACTTTTTAATACACCCACAGGCTGGCAAGGCCCGGGGACACTCAGGTTACATACAGTTCAGAGGAAAACTCATTGCCAAGGCAGACTAAGCCAGTTCCAGACCTCACAGAACAAGGGGTATGTGCCCTTATAATGAAAGTCTCTTTCAAAGCTCTCAGAAAGGCCTTGAAAATATAATACATGGAAGCAGAGCCTGCAACAAAGACATGAGGTGTCCTGCCCCATCATTATTGTGAATTAGCCACTTGATCACCAACCATCATCGCTCGAACACAACGCATACTGCAAATGGATCTGAGTAATTGGAGGCCGGCTATTTGTTCGCTAGGGAGACAGAGCTATTAGAGCGATGTCTGGGTGAGTTGTTGAAAGGGAGGGATGCATTCATGGAACAAAATGGCTCCTCAAAATAGTTTCTTGTATGATGGCTCAGAAAGAAAACCAGGACTCCCACCCTTTACGTGGCCAAATCACCATCTGCTAATGTCTGCTGCATTTCGTCTGGAGTGGAGTCTGTCTGTGAGCTTCGTGTTGACATAGGTGCTGAGGAGAGGTTGGAGAGGGGGGAAATAGGCTGGAAAGGCTGCTGTCAGGAGCAGCACCAGGGTGGGGAGTGGCTGGGATGGGGGGTGCGTTAAGCGGCTGCTTTGGGGAGGCAGAGGTGGGAGGAGAGGGATCAGAGGTTTGCTGTGTTCTGTGTATCCGCACTGACAGTGCTCACCAGCTCAACTGTGCCCCACAGGCCCTGGATAAGGCCACCCTGGGCAGAAGTTGGGGGAAGACAGTACACCAATAAGCCACTTTCATTACTCATTTTCATGGGAGAAGGAAGGAGAATGATAATGAAAATCCATATTTGTTGACCTCTCCGTGAGCCAGGCCTTCACAATGATCCTGATAGGCTCATTAATACTGGCCCTATTTTACGGATGAAGATGGCGAGGCTCATTTACCCCTGCTTATTTTTTGCGTGACACTGATCACAATCTCGAGTCCTCATGTTTATTTGTCCCCTTGTCTGTCCACCCCTATAGAGCATATATGCTGGGAGGGAGGACTTTTGTGTTTTTGGTTCACTGCTCTATGTCCAGTGCCTAAAAGTGTATGTGGCACATCACAGCTTCTCGATAGGTTGTATCTTCTGTCAGGTCTGGGATTTGATTTTACCCTACTTACAAACTCATAATTTCACCTGTTGCTGTTTCCTGGGTGCTGGAAGAAAATCCAAGACTCTTGGATCACCGATAACAGACCGTATTGTTCATAGCATAGCAAGCGGCATGGGGGTTGGCCTGTTTGTGTCAGTTCCCCTTGTCCCGAAATCCTACAGGGAAAACACAGAGGGCCCCAGATGCATGCTTTACACATTGTCGGTTTATATCACAGCTGCAGGGCACCGAGCTTAGGGAACCCAGCATTTTATAGCAAGCAGTAAGTCTGCCCCCTCTTTGTCCCAGCAGGTGACATTAAATCCTTCCACAAGATTGCCGGCTGCAATCCATAACCCTGAGAGACATCCAGATAAAGAGTGGTCAGGGCCTTGCACTTTGGGCATAGCCAGCGAGAAATATAGGAGCACAACAGACCCATGGGGGAGTGTCTCCCAGCATCCTCTTCCTCCTTGTTCTTCTGAACCACGTGTAGGCACTTGGCAGAACTACCTTGTATTAGGCTCTCTTTCATGCATAGGGCTCATCCCCATATCTGGTTCAGACTGTAGACTTATTGAGGACAGTCCCCCTGTGTACTTACTCTTTGTGGTCTTCAAAACTGTCTGCGTGACTTGCATACAGCAGCTCCTTAGGAAACAACAAGGACAATGACAGTAACAGCAGAAAGCCTTGGAGTCACACAGTCGGGTCTGGCTGCCAGCTGTGATTCACACGAATTTTGTGACCTTGGGCAATTTGCTCCACTCCTCTGAACCTGTTTCCTCATCGGTAAAGTGGGTAAAAGGTACTTATGTCAGAGGGATAAATGAATTTATCCAAATCTGGTGAATGGAAGAGTGCCTGGCATGTAAGCATATTTAATAAGTATTAGCTATTTATTGTTGCTACTCTTAGTGAGCCTCTATGGGCCAGATGCTTTGCTCTTGAGGTTTTTGAAGGTATAATCCTTATCATACTCAAGCATAATAGATGTTATCCCATTTCTCTAATGAAATGCTTCAACCCTCAGCCACCAAGGATCTTACAGCATGCCCCCAGAAACTTGGCCTGGGGGAGTGGGGTCAAGGACAAGCTGAGAGGAAGAGAGGGGGCTGCCTTTCTGGGGAGCTGAGGGTGAGAACAGTGTGTTGAGGGAGGGCCAGAGCAGAATTAAATCCAAATGCAGGTGATTTCACTGAGGCCAAGAAAAGAACAACTTTCTGGCAGAGAAGAGAAACCCCGCCTACCAGAGGCCAGCAGGGCCGGTTCCTAGCAGCTGGGAAGACTTTCGCTCTCCTTACAGCAGCCAGTTCTCAAGGATCCAATGTATGCTTCTCTCTCTTGGGACTTGTGCAGAGAGATCTGCAGGGAGGAGTGCAGAGCAAACAACCCAAGTCAAGGCCAAACAGATGCTCTCTGCTTGAGGATGTTCAGGGTGACTCGATCTGCAACAGAGCCCCCGTCACCCCTAATTTAGGAGCCTCATGTTGAAGGAGAGCTCATCCCCTTCTCTTGGGACCTGAGCCTGCTAGGATAGAGGCTTCACTAAAAGACATGTGTGCTCTTTGTCCAAGATCTGAGTTCACTGTCAAGGGCCTGTGAACTCATCAAGGAACTCCAGGAAATGGAAGAGGATCAAAGAGCACAAGAGAATCATGCTTTAAACTTCTTTTAAATTCTAGCCTGGCTGTGCTGTGAGGAGGGAGGAAGCATCTTCCTTGCCCAAGGACATTCACACAAAGACAAGAGCTGTGAGTCCTCACCAAGGACCACTTGCCCCATGAGTACCCAGGCAGAGGGGAAGTGGGACTTGTGACATACACATTATTGGGCTCTCCTTAGACCCGCCAAATCCGAATCTCAGGGGTTTGGGTCCCAGCAGTTAGCATCTCATACAAGCTCCTCATGAACAAAAATGTTTGAGGACAACTGGGTTAAGGCATGGGCTTTAGAGAGGTCCAAACCTGCTTTTA
This sequence comes from Enhydra lutris kenyoni, assembly GCF_002288905.1. Classification (NCBI taxonomy): domain Eukaryota; kingdom Metazoa; phylum Chordata; class Mammalia; order Carnivora; family Mustelidae; genus Enhydra; species Enhydra lutris. The sequence continues at coordinate 3,917,552 of NW_019154137.1, forward strand.
CTACTGACCAACTGTGTGATCTTGGGCAACCCGTTTAACATCTTGGAGCCTTAGTTTCTTGCATATAGAAGGAAATAATAGTACCTTCCTTGAAGGGCTGTTGGGAGGATTAAATGAGATCCTATGTGCATAATTAAAAAGGGTAGTTAGTGTTCAACTTCTTTCCCCACTGCCACCATGCTTTTTTCTCCTGCTTTCCCTTCTCAGTGGGAAATGAGAATTTATTTTTCTCCATTTGATGCACCCCTCTTTCCTGTCACCACCGGGTATTTGGCACCTCTAAGTGCTTGTCAAAAACGGGGTTAAAAGCTTAGGCAAAGCAGGGGCTCCCGATAGTGGCTCCAGATGCTTACCACATGGCATGCCTCTCCGAGAAGGGCCCACCTGGGCAGTGCCCCCTTTCAGATTGCCTTCTCTCCCCTTCCTTCCCCCTAAATTAAGACTTATGCATCCAATATTCCCTCTGTGTATGGCTCTCCTCGCGGTCAGGGCTGTGGCACTGTGACTTAGTCCTGTAGCTGCATAATAATGCCGTCCGTGTTATCAGTCTTTTGGGAGTTTGGTGAATGGGAGTTAATCCCTCATGAAGATCCCCTCTGAATGGGCTGACAAAATAGTTTGTTAATCTCTAAAACTGAAAGCTGGCTCGTGGACCTTGGTTGATTCCATGGAGGCACAGGTGCACGTGGAAGTGTAGCCTGTCTTACCTCTTAACCGTAGCACACTCGATGATGCCCCACAACTCTGCCTTCGCCATACTCCACTGACTGCCCGTTGTGTCCCCCCACCGTGATTATTTGAACCTGATCTCATCCAAATTCTTTATTTAATGAATACTTATTGGTTTTCTCTGCAGAGGGGTTGTTCCCATTATTCATAAGATATTAACGGCTATTTTGACTTTTTGAACCGGGAGTTAATGCTTATTAGAATCACCCAGTTAACTTTAAAAAAAGAAGAAGAAGAAGATTCTTGGGCCCTATTCCCAGAGATTCAGATTTAATGGATATCAGTAAGTTTTAAATGCCCCCTACTCAAGTGATTCCAAATGTACATCGAGGGCTGAGAACTACTGCTTGAAACTATGTGAATTTACTCATTCCACAAATACTGAGTGTTTGTCATGTGCCAGCCGCTGTTATAGGCCCTGGGAACACAGCCATGAAGATAGTCAAGAGACAACATGAGACTGGGGTGCCTGGGTGGCTTAGTCGGTTGGGTATCTGACTTTGGCTCAGGTTGTGATCTTGAGGTCCTGGGATTGAGCCCCCCTCCCACTGCCAGGCCCCATGTAAGGCTCTATACACTCAGTGGGGAGTCTGCTTGTCCCTCTGCCCCTCCCCTCACTCATGCTCTCTCTCAAATTAAGAAATAAGACAATATGAAACTAATCTAACAGTGTATAGTAATTTAAAAAAACAAACAGAGGGGTGTCTGGCTGGCTCAGTCAGCAAAGCATGTGACTCTTGATCTTAATTAAGGTCATGAGTTTGAGACCCACATTGAGTGTAGAGTTTATTTAAAATAATAATAATAATAATAGTAATTTTAAAAAACAGGAGAACAGATAGCCAAGAGATGAAAATCCCTGCCATCGTAGGGTTTATATTTCAATGGGAAAATTAGACAATAAAAAATAATTAAATATATATTATTTTGATATGATGATGATAAATACAATAGAAAAAAATAAAGTAAGGAAGAGGGGACAGGGGATGGCAGGCATGGTGTGTTATGCAGTTTGGATTGGGGTGGTTGTCTCAGTCCCTTCAGGTTGTCTAAAAAAATACCATAGATTGGGTGGGTTAAATAACAAGGATTTATTTCTCAAAGTTCTGAAGGTTGGGAAGTCCAAGATCAAGGTGCTAGTAGATTTGGTGTCTGGTGAGGACCCATTTCTTGGTTCATAGACAGCTGTCATCCCACTTTGTTCTCATGTGGCAAAAGGGGTGAGGGAACTCTCTGGGGTCTCATATGGGCACTAATCCCATTCATGAGGGCCCCACACTCATGACCTAACCACCCCCCCAAAGGCCCTGCCTCCTAATACCATCACATTGGGGGTTAGGATTTCAATATATGCATTTTGGCCAGGGGACACAAACATTTAGTCCAAGAGAGGTCGAGGAAAACTTCAGGGAAAGGGACAGTTAAAGAAGACCTGAAAGAGGTTGCTGGAGTGAACCATGCAGATAATGGAAGAGTGTTCTTGGCAGAAGGAATAGCTAACGCAGAGAGCTCAAGTCAGGGGTGTGCCTGGTGTTCTAGGTAAAACCGGGAGCCTAAGTGTGGCTGGAGGGAAGTGAAGGGGAAAGTGGCTGGGGTGGGCAAGTTGCTTAGGGCCTTGTAGGCCATTGTAAGGACTAGGACTTTTCTTAAAAAAAGATTTTATTTATTCATTTGACAGAGAGAGAGAGAGCACAAGCGGTGGGGAGGAGCAGAAGGAGAGCAAGAAGCAGGTTCTCTGCTGAGTAAGGAGCCTGACACGGGGCTCTATCCCAGGACGTGGGATCATGACCTGAGCTGAAAGCAGACACTTCACCGACTGAGCCACCCAGGAGCCCCAGGACTAGGACTTTTACTTTGAGGGAGATGGAAAGACATTGGATGGGTTTGAGCAGATGAGGGGATTCGTGCACTGCAGGGCAACAGACTTGATCCCTGAGCCGTTATGCGGGAGATAGGCTAGAGTGGCAAGGATGGAAGGAGGGAGGCTATGTTGGGGGCTGGGGGAGTATACAGACTGGCCTGCACGTTCTTGTCGCCTCTTATCCATTCCCCTTGTGGGGATGGGGGAGTGGGGAAATTCGTGACCCTGGACTTTGTGCCACAATGATAAAGGGAGAAATGAATCAGACGTGAGAGTGTGCCTAACGTGTGCAGATGTGTTTTCTCTGAATTAAGAGCCAAACACACAGTGGCAACTTGAATCTCTTCCCCTTTTGTCTGTCCTTCCACCTCAGATCTCCTTCCCAGTCTATTTCTTGAAGCTTCTTAGGCACATCCCTCCCCCACACCCCCGTAGTGACTGAGGTCTTTTGTCCTGTTTTACCTCCCGCTTTTGACAGAGAAGGAGATAAAGATTTCTGCGTGGATGTGAGTGGAGATCTTATTAGAGCGGCCACCTGTGAGACAGCAGCGGGAGGTAGAGGTGCTTAATGTGTAAAATGTTCGGTGTCCTGGAAAAAATCAATACCACAAATGCGGACTTAATGGCACCCCTTGGGGAATGGGAGTCTGGGCAATGTAACATGCCAGTTAATTGAAAGGTAACCCACTCCTCACCCCTGCTTTTTTCCCTCCTTTTCTTCGCATTAGCTCCTGTGTCTGAGGAGGAAAATAATGGTTTTTACCGTGCACTTATAATGTGCCGGGCACTGTGCGAGGTGCTTTATAGACATTGTCTTGTATGATCACTGTACCAACTGATGATGTTAGACTTCTCCCCGTTTTCTAGCTGAAGGTGAGGCTCAGAGAAAGTAAATAACTCGCCCTAAGCAGCACAGCTAATAAATAGCCAAGCAGTGGGTTTGACGCGGAGGATCAGCCTCCGCCATCAGTCTGTCCATCAGAGACTCTGTTGGGACTAGTCCTCAGCCTTAGGACGTGGCCAGTCTGGGGAGGCAGCTCAGGGTCAGCGGTGCAGGCGGAGGGGGACGTCAGGAGCCTGAGCTGTGTGTTGGCAGCTCAGGAAAGGAGGTGCATTTACTATTATTTTTTTAAAAGTAGGGGCCCTGGGGCGCCTGAGTGGCACAGTCGTTAAGCATCTGATTCTTGACTTCCGCTCAGGTCATGATTTTAGGGTCGTGAGATCCAGCCCCAAATCAGGCTCCGCGCTCAGCCAGGAGTCTGCGGGAGGATGCGGAAAGAATCTGCCCCTCCCCCCCCTCTAATAAATAAGCAATGTTTCGTTCATTGATAACAGTGTTATGTTATCATAAGCATCCAACCTCCTCAATTTGGTATACTTAGTTTTTATTCCGGGAGTGGGCGAGGATGCAAGAAAACCAACCTGAAATAGCTTTAAATCCAAAATCCAGATTATTTTCAATCAATACAGTTCCATTCCTTCCAGTCACATTTACTAACATGAGCTAATGCTAGCAAAGGGTCAAAGTGAGACCTATTTTAATAAACAGATAAGAACAATTTTGTTCATTGTCTCATGCAAATGGATTCTTACATAGTTTAAAGTTGTCTGAAAATGTTTACTTTCTTCCAAAGGATTAAAAGCTCTTTTTACCATTTAGTTTGTCCTGCTCATTTTGTTAACAAAGCCAATTTTCACGGTCCAACGAACAAGACCTTGATCTCAGCTCCTCTGAATTATTGCAAAATCTGAATGAGAAGTTCTGTGCTGGAGAGCTTCCATCTGCCCCTCCCGAGCTTCCCTCCATTCCTCTCCATCCCGCACTCTGCCTCTGGAGGCTGTCCTGTAGGCATGACATGAAAGGCCTCTTGCCTCATGGTAAAGGCATCCCCATCTCCTGTTACTAGCCCTGGGCACCCTGCCTGCACGTTTGTAAATAGTTAATTTACTAACCTCTCTCTTCAAAATACTTATTTTGAGTATGCCGTCTAATTCCTGATGGGACACTTACGCATACAGGTTTTGAATGATGTCTCTATCTTTACAGGTCTGAAACCGATTTCGGGGTGTTACGACCATCTACTAACTTGAATGTAAAAGGCCATCAATCAGATTCCTGTGACATGAGTTTCAGGAATCTGGATATAGATAGATCATGACTGGGAAAAAGATAGGACCAGTTCAAGGGGTGATGGTGACCTGTCTGGCCTCTTTGTTTCTGGCCTATGAAGATCCTTCTGGCCAGGCTTTGGGTCTCAGGCCTGGGGTCAAGGCAGGAAACCCCTGTGGACTGGATTCAATGCCCACGATTGGTCTGAGTAGAGTAGAAACACCTGGGTTAAGGAGGGGACTTAGGAAAGAAATCTGGTCCAAGAATCAGACAGCGGACCCAGGAGAACACTGGATTGTAAACTGAGGGAAGACATTATGATTGCCTTGCTCATTGCCATATGGCCACCTCTCTCATTAGTACCTAGCTAGTAGACTGGCACATAGCAGGCGTTTTATACATATTTGAGTGAGTGAATACTGGAAGATGAAAAAAAGAACATAATGACATAGTGAGTACTGGAAGATAAAAGGACATAATGCACAAATAAGTTACAGGACAACCCTAGGGAGAATCTTAACCCCGGTATCAAGGTCAGTATTTAGAAATGAGTAGTAATTTGCCCTCCCTGGCTAGGAAAGCCCCAGCTGTGTACTGCCCATAATCCTTTGAGCAAGTTAAGACCACCAGAACCAAGGACCAGAAGCCATGGTCAGTTTGGCCACTGTTAGTTTTAAATAGAGAAGAGTTTGAGCAAATGGGGGTCTGATTTGATGAACGCTTCTTGGGGCTTAAGTAGTTATTTGAAAAAGTAGGGAGGTTTTTTTTTTTTTCTTCTACTGAAAACAAAATGTACCCATCTGGTCTCTTTTGCTAGAAACATGGGACATGTCATTTTCAGGGATTCTTGTCTAAAAACACAAGATCACATAGAAGATCTAGTGGCAGATCTGAGCCTTACAGTTCTTTGACACTAGTCTGGTACAGTTAATTGTTTTACTTAAGTGTATAATATAAAAGAGAGAGAGAGAGAGAGAGAATAAAACGTGCAAGTGACACATTTTGGGGGTTTGAAAGTATGCGATTTGAAGGTCCCTTTGCTTTAACATTTCTTCTTAGGCCTCTTGAGGACTGCTCCCTGGCAATGACTAGTGGGGAGGGGGACACTTAAAGTCATACTCTGTGCTTTAAATTAAGAAGGCAGATTATAGCACTGGAAGCCTGAATGTTTTGGATATATAAATTGATCAGAATCAGTTGAGAATGACCAACCAATTTAAACTTTGTATCAATTTGGACCGATCTCATTCCTTCCAAAGATCTGAAATGGAAAGTTATCCTGAATTCCAAGAAGCATGAAAAATGGTTTGGAAGAGGTCAGGTCAGTGAGGTTTTAGGCTCAACCAGTGGTAACAGATTATGGTGATCCAAAGTGAATGATTCCTTTCCACTCAACCCCCGGGTTTTTAACATTTCAGGTCAACCTTGGTAGCTAGAGCGGTGGGAGAGAGCGGCTTCACAGCCCCGCTGAGCATCAGCTGACAAAAAAAAAAAAAAAAAAAAAAGAGGTCATGTCTTTCTTTTACACAATTTTAATGTAATCCTCACCAGCATTAGTGAAAATTGCTTTTTGGTGGCTGGAGGGAAGCAAAGAGCACTTGACTGTCTTACCATCCCCATCCCTGACAGCCTCTGTTAAAATGGAAAATTGTTGCGTCGGGAAGATCAGCTTCAGAGACTCTGACAGGGGGCAGCAGGTTCAAATCAACCTTGATTAATCCATCTTCTTTGAAAATTGGTTGTGTAAAATGGTCAAGGTCATAAAGAGACACTTCAGTCTCCGGAACCTGTTCACAGAGTGATTGTTCTGTCTTGTTCGTGTAGAACACTAAATGTGCCATAATTACGGTGGGGGGAAGGGATTCTGAAAAGGAAAAGGAAGGACAGGAGGCGGGGAGAAGAGTTTAGAGAACAGGGATGAAAGTAAAAGAGAGAGGAGATGGAAAAAAAAGGAAGGGGTGAGGAAAGAAATGAAAGGTGAGGGAAAGGCGGTTATAATTCGGCCCCAGCAGGGTATTGATAGAGCCAGAGGTCATGCTGGGACCACGCACTAGAGAACTGAGGAATAAAACCTAGATTAGGAGGAAGGGGAAAATGGTATAAAATCCAGCTTCTTGAGGCGGGAGGGCGAACCTGACAGTCCAGATATCAAGTGCCAATAGGAAGGGGACAGGGTTACTCTCATGGAAGTTATGGGGGTTCTGTAGTTATGGGAAGTGTTACAGGAGTGCATTTCGGGAGGGTACAAGGCAAAGATGGTTGACAATGCCCATTTCTATACCTGTTTGCCTAGGAGTTTGGTCAAAATAGGGCCAGTCAAGTCCCCAAGATTAGCATCGTATGGGTTGGGGCTTCAGGGAGACCGAAGCTGCCAGCACTCATGGGGCCTAAGTAGACATAGAGAGGCCAGTGCCACCGGCATCTATGCCATTTAGGTGAACTTCCAGCCAAAGAGGTCTGCAAGGAGGTTGTGTTTGGCCCTGGGCAAGCGGAGTGATTCCCAGTCCCCTGGCAGCTGTGTGAGCCCAAACAATGCTTCCTCCTGGTCTGCCACGGGACAGGTACAGCTGGCAGACCCCACCCGAATTTCGGGCTGCTTATCTGGGCCTACGATAGAATAAGGATTGTACTTGGAGGAGAGCGAGCCTAAGAGAAGGAACAAGGTAGAGGAGAGGAGAGGTATGGAAAAGAAAGGCTGGAAGAAGGGAGGAAAAACATGTAAAAGGAAGTTGTAGAATCACAGATTTAGGAAACCAAAGTGAAGGAAAGATCCTTATGGCAAGAGAAGGAATGAGCAGAGTCCCTCCTTCCTTACCTCCCCAACTTTGAACCTGTTGCTGATGTCTTACTCTCTATGGATGACTTATGGGCAAAATTGTTTTATATATTCTGTGCTAATTTGACCCTGAGTAATTTCTTGTGCCTCAATGGTGGCATGCTGCGTATTATTTTAGTTTTTAATTTTTAAAAAAGATTTTGTTTACTTACTTACTTGGGAGAGAGGAGCAGAAGGGGAGGGACAAGCAGACTCCACACCCAGCACAGAGCCCGACTCAGGGCTCCCTCTCACAACCTTGAAATCATGACCTGAGCCAAAGTCAAGAGTCGGAACTCAACGGACTGAGCCCCCCCCAGGTGCCCCCAAAATACTGTATGTTCTAGTTCTAACTGTTCTAAAACTGTTGCTTAGATACCATCCCATGCCCTGCATCTTGGATTTTTCTGGATCTTGTGGTAGCGGCAGTGGTATTTGAAGTGCTGAAGACATCGTGTGAATGGTTGTCAGGCCCTCTCCCTTTCACATGAATCAGTTTCAACATGCTCAGAGGAAGTAGTCTGCCCAGCCAGGCTGGCCCTGCCTGGATGTATGGGTTCCTTACTGCTCCACTAATCGGGATCCTTTTAAAAGATTTGTCTACTCAATTACTCCTTGTCTCGGCTGGTGAGGTGTGGCTGGACTCCCTGGTCAGCTATGCTAGCTGCATCTTGCAGCAGCCCAGAGAGCCGGGTTTCAGGGGCCCTTTATTTGCTGTTTCTGAAAGGCCTGGATATGTCTGTGTTCGGCGCTCTCTGTGTTGCTTCCGGCTGCTTGCAGCAGGCGGAGTGAGCCAACCACCGCAAATATTTGTTTAAGGTGGTTGTTATCCAGAATCTCTGATGTCAAGGGATGCGAAATTAATGCTAAAAGCAGGAACAGTCTCTTGTTGGCCTTTGGAATGCACGTGGCTGGACTTGATTCATTCCACATGTTTGGTAACCTTCCTGAGTTTACAGGAACACTTAATGACATTTTAAGCTCTTTCCTAGTAGAAGGAAGAGGTTACTCTCCTTTCCACTGGTAGTCAGCAAACATGTTTCTGGAACTCTGTGGCATACTGGAAAGAGGACTGGGTTGAGGGTCAGAGCACGAGATCTCTCAGAGAGAACTTGGTGAACTTGGACACCTGGGTCTCAGTGTTCTCATTTGTGAAATGGAACGTTGGACTACTGTAAGTGATTCTCAAACTTTCACGTGCATTGGAATCGCCTGGAGGGCTTGTTAGGTCACAGATTGTTGGGTCCATCCCTTAGAGTTTCTGATTCAGGTGAAGCCTGAGAATGTGCATTTCCATAAACTCCCAGGTGATGGGAACAACACATGAATATACTCGTGAAACCGCCACCAATGATCATAATACAGAACACATCCATCACCTCCAAAAGTTTCCTCCTTCTGCGTTGCAATCCATCCTTGCCCCTACTACTGGTCTCATTCCTGGTGCTCCAGATTAGAATATATTTCTTAGAATATAAACAGAATTGTACATTATATAGTAGTTTTTTGGTCTGTCTTCCTTCACTCAGAGCACTTTGAGATTCAACCGTATTGTTGTGTCTGTTACTAGTTCATTCCTTTTTATTGCTGAGTAGTATTTCATCGTAGGGTTATATCACAGTGTTCATTCATTCACTTGTTGATGGAGATTTTTTCCCCCAGTTTTTGTTTGTCATGAATAAAGGTCTGTGAATATTTGTGTACTGGTCTTTGTGGGGACATATATTTTCATTCTCTTAGGGACGTGACTTTCAGTTTCAGCTCTGGAGATTGGAAGTCATTGCTCCCATCCTTACAGGAAAAACTGGGCAAGCTGAAAAATCGATTACTTTTTTGGGACCCATCAGAGAACTAAGGTCAGAGGACAAACGTCACCCCTAAATCTGGAGAGATAGGCACATAGATATAGCATTGGAGATTTGCTTACATGGAGCAGAAGGCACTGGACTCCATAGATAGTTGGACCACTTTCTTGACTAGTAATTTTGACAAATTGCTGGAGTCTGTATGTGGGCCAGCATGAAAGTGAGAAAACTCCTGGGGGCCATAGTCATAGGCAGCCCCCCACACTAGTATGAGTTTTCCCTCCAGGAAATCCACCAGGCTGTCAAAGTGAGGACCTGGGAAGGGTGTCTTCCTGGCCCCGGCTGGCTGGGGAAGAAGAGGAGCCATTGCCACACACAATTCAGAAGCCTGCTCCTTGATAAAGTCCTCCTTTCCAGGGAAAAACTTTACCCCTGGGTGATACAGAAATTGTACCCCACCTGGGAGAAGGGCATTGCTCTCTACCCCCATTCCAGCTGGCTCCAGAATTCCTATCACACTTAAGAAGCAAGACAGACAAAAACAAAAACAATCGGACAGTAACGAGGGGATACGGTTTCAAAGAAATGGATTGGGAGGGCTACAGCTAGGGTGGGGACTGAGGGACAGGGTGAAGGGAAAAAAGCTATGGCCCTGGAGGAGGGACAAAAATACTTGTGAAAGCCACATCCCAGAGATGCTGAATGACTCAAGGACAGAGACTTAACGAGAAGAGTATAGAATGCCTACAACAATTCCTGCCACCCCAACCAGCCTCTAGTACACTAACAGCTCAAAGAGCTGCAGGACACAGATATTCTCTAAGGAGGAATACTTGGGGAAGATCAAAGTTAAGACGAGACAAAAACAAAGACACTAGAGGAATTTGAGGACTTGAGTACCTATAATGACAACACACCTTAAACACAGTCTCATTTCAAGCCATATTAACATACACCACATCTATTTGCTTTATTCCCTATTGACATATCACCTCTGGTGTTCAGCCCAAAATTACAAGGGATGCCAAAAAGCAATCAAGAGTAGTTTGAAGAGACAAAGTAATCAAAACAAGACTCTGATATGACAGAGGATTTAAAGTATTTAATTTCAAGCAACTATGAGGATTTATGGGGCACCTGGGGGGCTCAGTCGGCTAAGTGTCGAACTCTTGATTTCAGCCCAGGTCATGATCTCAGGGTTGTGGGTTCAAACTCCATGATGGGCTCTGTGCTGGGTGTGGAGCCTTAAGATTCTCTCTCTCCCTCTCCCTCTGCCCCTCCTCCCACCAGCTCTTGCTCTCTCTCTCACAAAAAAATAAAAAATTAAATAAAAAATTAAAAAATAAAGTAACTGAGAATTTAAAGTAACTGTGATATGTTAAGGACCCTAATGGAAAAAGTAGATAACGTGTAGGAACAGATGGGTAATATAATCACAGAGAGGAAGAGTATAAGAAAGAGTCAAAAGGAAATACTAGAGATAACACAAAAACAAAGGATGCTTTCTTTTTTGCTTTTTTGTTTTTTGAGAAGGAGAGAGAGAGAGAGAGGTGGGGAAGGGGCAGAAGGAGAGGGAGAGAGAGAATCTCAAGCAGACTCCACACCTAGCATGGAGCCCCAAGTGTGTATTGATCTCACGACCCTGAGATCATGACCCGAGCCAAAATCAAGAGTCAGAGGCTCAACCAACTGAGTGACCCAGGTGCCCCCTCCCTTTTCAGAATGTTTTTGAGGGGCTCAGTGACAAACTTGACACAGCTGAGGAAAGAATCAGTGAATGTGAAGATAGGGCAATAGAAACTTACTGAACTGAAATGCAAAGAGAAAATAATGACTACTACTACTAATAATAACAACAGAATAGCAAATTTAAGAAACGTGGTACAATACTGAAAAGTATGACATTTCTCTTAAGTAAGTATCTATGGTAGACAGAATTCCAAGATGGCCCCCAAGATTCCTGCTCCCTGGTCTGTGCATCCTGTGTAATTCCCTCCATTGAATGTGGGTGGGCCCTGTGAATATGACTGGAGATCACTCTTATGATTAGGTCACATTATATGGCAAAGAGGAAAAGATTTTGCAGGTGTAGTTAAAGTCCCTCATTGGTTTGAGTTAAATGGATATTATTCTGGGTGGGCATTACCTAATCAGGCAAGCACTCTTAAAAGAGTGTCTAATAGTCTGAGAGACCATCTTCTGGCTTGCAAGAAGCAAATTGCCATGAATTATGCAACTGCAAAGATACGAATTCTGTAGACAACCACATAATCTTGGAAGAGGACACCAAACCTCAGATGAAATTGCAACTGCGGGGGCGCCTGGGTGGCTCAGCGGGTTAAACCTCTGCCTTCAACTCAGGTCATGGTCTCAGGGTCCTGGGATTGAGACCCACATCAAGTTCTCTGCTCAGCGAGGAGCCTGCTTCCCCCTCTCTCTCTGCCTGCCTCTCTGCCTACTTGTGATCTCTCTCTCTCTCTCTCTCTCTCTGTCAAATAAATAAATAAAATCTTAAAAAAAAAAAAAAGACATTGCAACTGTGGTTGACACCTTGATTGCAGCCCTGTGAGACCCCGAATAGAGAACCCAGTTAAGCCCCACCCAGACTCCTGAACCATGAGAAATGTGAAATTATAAAATTGAGTTGTTTTAAACCACTATGTTGGTAGTAATTTATTACGCAGTGTAGAAAAATTAATGCAATACCTATAGATTGAATTCTGGGGATTGAAAACATAGGATAATTGTGTATTTAACTTTGTAAGAAACTGCTAAGCAGTTTTCCAAAGAGTGTATATCTTTTTACATCCCCACCAGCAGCAACGGATGAGAGTTTCATTTGCCACCATTTGGTATTGCTTGTCTTCTTAATTGTAGCCATTCTAGTGGGTATGGAACGATGGCTTATTATGGTTTTAATCTGCCTTTCTTTGTTGACAGTCTTTTAACGTGCTTATTGGTCATTCATGTATCTTCTTTTGGGAAGGGTCTGTTCAAATATTTTGCCCATGTGTTAATTTATTTATTTTTCTTATTCTTTATATACTCTGGATAAACATCCTTTGTCAGATTTATATATTGCAAATATTTTCTCTCATTCTGTGGCTTGAGTTTTCATTTTCTTAGTGGGGTCCTGAACCATGTGAGAGTAAATTATTATATATCATCATGATCATAGCTTTTTAATATTTCAGCAGATATTTCCTAAGAATAAGGATATTCTCTTGCATAACCACAGTATAATTATCAACTTCAGCAAATTGAATACAGATACAATATTTTATCTAATCTACTGACTCTGCCAATTTTTGCAATTGATTAAGTAGTATTCCTTATTGCATTATTTGCCCCCCACCCCAGTATAGGATCCGATCTAAAGTTAGGGTGCTTTTAGTTGTCATGTCTCTTTTGCCTCTTTTAATCTGGAATATTTCCACAGCCTTTGGGATTTTTTTATGGCATTGACATTTTCGAAGAATAAAGTCCTTTAAAAAAAAATAGAACATTCCTCATTTTGGGTTTGTCTTTTTTCCTTATGGTTAGATTCAGGTTATGCAGCCCAAGCTGGAAAACAACCTAACTAGTGCTAGGTCCTTCTCAGGGCATCACAGACACAGGTGATATCCATCTGCCCCTCCTTGGTAATGCCAATCTTGATCATGTTGTTAAAGTGTTATCCAATTTCTCTGTTGTATGCTTACAGTTTTTTTCCCCTCGCAAATAATAAGCAATCCGTGGAAACAGTGTTCTAGGCAAAGGATAGAGCAAGTATAAAGGCTCTGAATCAGGAATATGCCTGTAGTGTTGGGACAACAGCATGGAAGTAATATGGCCGAAGCAGAATGAGTGAGGGTGAGACAGTCTAAGAGGCCAGAGACATAGGACGTGGCCGACTCTGATGGCTGTAGAGGCCATTGCACAGAATTTGGTTTCATACTGACCAGAAGAGGGAGCTACTGAAGGTTGAGAAGGAGCGGTCTGTCATTTTTTGTTCGGTTACTGCTATTGTTATTTAAGGTCCTACAAGTCTGGAGGGCCTAGGTTTCAGTGAAGCAATCCCAATCCATTTCCAGAACTGGGCAGCAAGTGGAGACTTGAATTAAGGGACGAGACAGAAGCCTAATGAAGTGCTGGGGCCCCATGTCTTAGGTGGGCTGGTGAACTCCTAGGCACTGTTAGAGGGCCGCTTTGGACTTCCTGTCACTGCTCTGCAGAAGAGTTAGAAGCTAAGTGGGGCTCAGCCTATCAATGGAAGCAATGATCCCTTTGGGAGGAGATGGGGGCCGCAGGGATCCTGAACCAGGCTGTTTTCCAACGTTAGAGCTTGACAGATTGGATTTGTTTCTCCAGCCTCATGGTACAAGTCCAGTAGCCTCCTCTCTGGTGCCAAGTATTCATTCCCACTTTCCACTCCCTCCCTCAGTTGCCAAATATATAATAAGTACCAATTGTATACCAGATGACCCCTGTCTATGGAGACAGGTCCTTGGGGGGTAATGCCTGCTGTTTTAGCCAAACTGAAGAAGTGATTCAATGATACTAATTCCAGGGTCAACTAATAACTAGTGAAGGCATACGTTTCTAGGTGGGGTAGGGAGAGAGAAGAGTGTGGCGGAGGAGGAGCTTTCAGTAGATACAGTATAGGGTGGAGGTTAAGAGTGTGGGCTCTGGAGTTAGACTGAGTTCAAATCCCAGCTCTGCCACCTACTTACTAGCCGGGTGATCATGGGAAAGTCCCATAACCATTTTGTTCCTGCATTTCATCATCTGTAAAATGTAGCTAATGATAATACCTACCTCATAAGGTTTTTGTGAGAATTAAATGCATTACTATGTATAAGTCCACAGAACGGAGCCTAACAGTTATTACTTGTAAGTATTAGCTATTAGCGTTATCATTATTAGTGCCCATCTTTGACAAAACAGTTCAGATGAAAGGTCTCCACAGCTATTCCTCTATTCTTGTTCCTCCTGTTCTTCCATCCTTAGGAAGAGTCCTCTGGTCCAAGAGCTCGTGGACTAGACTGGCGGGTTCCTCAATTCCAAGCTGTGCAGAGCAGCTGGGGACTTTAAGGGTGTGCAGTACTCAGGAAACCTTGCCAAGGATGCAGACGAAAGATATGTCAGTGAAAGCATCCTTTGTCAATTACATCAGCTACAGATTCCTGGGTGGGTTCAAAGGGGAAAAAAAAGACTCCATCCAACTGCTTTCTCAGCCTCCTCAAATGCAGTCATCTCACTTCTCAGAACAATCGCCATGCATTTGTATCTCTTTATGTCTCAGTCCTGGTGAACTGGACTTGGCATCCCCAAAGTCCCAAAGACCTTCGCGCTCTCATAGTCAGACCCAAGGCCTCTTCCCTCTGGCTACCCTTCCTGGGTGGAATAAAGATGGAAGAAGATACATTTTATTTTTTGTTTAACTTGTTATTGTGGGAAATTGCAAGCATATATTGCAGCAGATGGCGCTCCCATAGCCCCCTGCTATCCCTCTCTGATTTTAGCCACAGCTCGAATGGACAAGTCAATGCAAGCTCAGACCCATCTCACAGGGACAGTAGCCAACCTTTAATACATTACTCTTTTCTTTCTACTTTCCACCCTAGGACCTTTTCCTATACTCTCGGTAGCCCCCAACCAATGTGGATGGGTGAATATGTTTTTCTCCCACACTTTAGGTAGTCAGTTTTGGGAGGCATTCTGTATGCCTCGCAGGTTGTCCTAGCATATGCGAGTCCCCACTGCCCACAGTGGTGATCTCAGTAACATTCTTCTATTTTCCACCTTCTCTATTGCACTCTTCCAACTCCCTTAATCGTGCTCCCTGGAATTGAATCCCAAATAAACTACCAGCACCCACGTCTTTGTCTTAGGCTCTGCTTTTAGGGAATCTAAACTAAGAAATATGTAAAAGTAGATAGAACCTCCTTGTACTCATCACCCAGCTCAACAATGATCAACTCACGGCTAATCTTATTTTATCTATACCTCACTCTTAGCCCCCACCCCCAGATTATTTTGTAGCAGATCCAAGACAAGATGTAAAGATGCACTTTAAGCTTCCTTGAACCCCCTTTCCACTTTGGAGGGTGGCTTTTGGAGGTAAGGAGGTCAGATTAAATCAGATAGTTTGCAGATATTGTATACCCAGATTTTATTCTTAGTATACAGTAATGATAACTGTCTCCTAGCTAAAAATTCTGACATTAACTTTTTCTAGTCGCTCCGCCACACAGTGATTCCTGTGGTTCTCCCAGTGCCCAAAGGTTAAAGCCCAAGAGCCTCGGCCCAGGGGTACTCTGGTGTCATACAGCACTGAAATAGGAGCCAGGATGTCTGTTTCTAATCGGTAGTGTGTCTTCAAGCTCGTTATTTGACGGGTCAGAGAATCCACCTCTTCATCTCTCTGCCCTGCCAACTTTATTGGGTGGTTGGAAGATCACATGAAATCAGTATTTGAAAGCCTATTAAACTCTAATAAATGTAAAGATCCTTACTCAAAGCCCTTCATAGTTTGGCCCTACCCTCCCTTTCGAGTCTGATTTTCCAGTGTACTCAAATAGACACTTTCTGTTCCGTACCTGTTGGTGCATTCATTCATTCATTCATTCAACAAACATTTACTGAGTGCCCAGGCACTGAGGTTATGGGCCTGAATGAGAAACAGTTCCTGGCTTAAAGGAGTAGACTGGCTGGTAAGGGAGCCAGACCATGGCAATATAGCATGTTAGCACACAGTGAGAAGAGTAGGCTGAAGATGTTGCGGAGTACTGCTAACTCGGGCGAGCTGAACTAGGAAACAAATCTGGGAAGACTGCCTGGTAGAGGAGCTAGGTAAGCTAAGAATGAAAGAAAATGAGGAGTTCACCAAGCAGATTGGGGAGGGAAGGCATCACAGGCAGAGGAAACAGTATGAGCAGAGGCCCAGAAGTGTGAAGCAGCTTGATGTATTCAGGGGAACTATAGTTGGTTTGGCAGAACTGGAGTGTGGAGTGTTGGAGTTGGAGAGGACGTCCAGTGATGTAGCTGGAAGAGTAAGCAAGGATCAGATGAGGGAGGTCCTTCTTGTCAAGGAATTTACCCTGAAGGCAACTGGGAACCTTTGGATGGCTTAGCCCTCAGTTTATTATCAGGACCTATTGGACCCAATTTTCTTTTTTTAAGTGTATATTTCCGACAGTTCTTATTAATGGTGAGGATTGGTATTTCATGACCCTTTTTTTTTTCCTTAGAGGTTTCCAAAAGAACAAAGAGAAATTTTGGTTTTTTTGAATTAACATATAACGTATTATCTGTTTCAGGGGTACAGGTCTGTGATTCATCAGTCTTACACAATTCACAGCACTCACCATAGCAGGTACCCTCGCCAGCGTCCATCACCCAGCCTCCCTATCCCTCCCACACCCCTCCCCTCCAGCAACCCTCAGTTTGAAACTTAGTTTTTTAAAGAACAGAATACAACTTATTCTATCTTGCAATTACCATGTGAGCTCATTGAATCCTTTTATAAAGTTAAGGGACATTATAGTATCTTACTGATTTTTTTTTTAATATCTTGAAACGTTTTGCTATTTCAATATCTCGGGAATTATTTCATCATTACTCATCAATTATTCTCAACTACAGTAAAAAGACTAAAATAATAAGGAAATAGAAGAATCATGGAATAGTCTGGAAGGATAATGCAATTCTGGAATAAATTATGACTATTACACCACCTTCTGGCTTCTTTTTTTATTGTGTTGTCCAAAGTCATTCATTGCCCTTCAAAAATACATGAAGAAGTTTGAAAACACATCTTCTTAGGTTTTTTTAAAAGACTTTATAAACACAGTTGAAAATTCAGAAATTTTAATTTTATACCAAGAGAAGAAAATTGAGAGGATGATGTTTCCCAATTATTAGGTAAATCAGAAGATGAATCCAAACAGACAGCAGCACTCTACACTAATGGGGATGGTGAAATTGATCATATAAATGAAATCTCAGGCTGTGGGTCTAGAGATGTCAATATCCTAGATACAACTTTCAAGGTCAAGAATCTATGAGGAAACAGTATATTTCCAAGGATGAAAAGGAAATATAGTATTCTTATCCAGCTAGTCATTCAGTAGGAAGGACTTTATCAGGCTATATTCTGTGACAGGAACCTGGACTATCCTGTTTTGCTAAAAGGTCATGTGACATTATTCTTTCCTCTTTTATGATGTTTCTGCACAAAAATTTACTTGAAGTCGTTCCTAGTGGATACGTGCCGAAAGCAGATGTACATCCAAAGGGGAATGGATGGAAAAAGATGATGCAGAAATGAAAAAGGAAACATCACTGAGGAGCGTCTGTGTGGCTCAGTCAGTTGAGTGTCCATCTGACTCTTGGTTTGTGCTCAGGTCATGATCTCAGGGTTGTGAGATCGAGCCCCATGTCGGCCTTTGTGCCCAGCAGGAAGTCTGCTTGAGATTCTCTCCTCTCCCTCCCTAGAAAAGAACCACATCATTGAGTTGATCATTCTCATCTGTATTTAGAATTCTAAAAATGAGATTGGCTTACAGTTATGGAGCGACGAAGATGGCTGTCTTCAGCAAAATTATGAGCCATCAAAATTTTCAAAAGCATTATTTTGACATTTTACGTATATGAATAAGAACCAAAGGCAATGATATACTGGAAGCTGTTAGAGATGTATTTGAAATCTGAAATCAATATTTACAAGATGGATATGTTCCAGGTTTCTGCATGGCAGGTAATGAGCAGTTTACATTCAAAGGATGTTGCCCATTTGGGGTAGATAGAAACCAGGAAAACCTTCAAAACCTGGGGAATATAGAGTACATTTGATATATGATGTCTAAATTCTTATTAAAATTCCTAATCAAATTGTTTTTCATTACCCCCTTTATCCTTAGTTCTTTAATTATTTGTAAAACTACTTAAAATATAAAACCATAAAAAGGTCCATCAGACCCAGATGGTAAGTGGTTATGACTATTTTTCCTGGTGTATTGAGAGTTAAGCAGGAGAATAATCTGGTCTCAAAGTTAGTGAATGACAGGGGTGCCTGGCTCGCTGTCACTGGAGCATGCGACTCTTGATCCTGGGGGTTGTAAGTTCAAGCCTTATGTTAGATATAGACATTCCTTAAAAATAAAATCTTTAGGGGTGCCTGGGTAGCTCAGTCGGTTGAGTGTCCAACTCTTGGTTTCTGCTCAGGTTGTGATCTCAGGGTCGTGGGACTGAGCCCTGTGCTGGGCTCCCCACTCAGCAGGGAGTCTGCTTGAAAGAGTCTCTCCTTCCGCCCCTCCTCCCCATAAATAAATAAATAAATAAATAAATCTTTTAAAAAATAAAATCTTTAAAAAACAAACAACAACAAAAAACAAAATTAGTAAATGACATGCTGGGGGTTTCATTCCGATTTCACCAGTCTCTACTTTCTATGTTACGATGTCTGACCAATCCTACATCGTTTCCAGTCCCTGTGAGCCGGGCATTTCTGACAATGGAGATATATGGATACACTCTTCAGGGCAGTAGGGTGGCACAGCAGTGGCTGTCAAATGGATGAATTTGTCCCAAGACCTGGCATTTGGGAACTGAAGACTGCTGGCACTTTCCAATATTTTTACGTAACTGTGTCATGTACCTGTGGTTCATCTTATCTCCCAGTATGGATGTAAACCCCTAGAAAGGTTGGCCAATAGTGTCAATTTCTTTTGAATTTTCCTGTCTCTAGCATGTAGGAAATAGATCAGAAATCTTTTCTGAATGGACAACACTAAACCTGAGCAGAAAACATAATCAAGTGTTTCACTGTGGCGGAGTGGGTAGAGGTCGATTTGAGCACTGTTCATGGAGTCCTGGTTCTGTGCCAGGCCCTGTCCTGGAGACTAGGGCTGTGTTGCTTGTGTCTATCTTCAGAGAGTTCTTGGTCTAACAAATCAGATAATCCAGGGAGAGCAAAGGAAACCCTTGCCCCCTTGCTTCCTGGGGCGCTGACATATACACAGGCACTGGGCTCTGTTGTCCCCGCGTGCTTTATACACAGCAGACCTTTGCTTCAGGGTCTGAGACTATGTGCTCCGGTGTCAAGAGTTCCTTCTCGGATTCCCATTTCTGGTCTTCTGGCTCTTCCTGCCGACTACCGATGATCTCTTATAATATGTCCTTCACTCTCTAAGGTGCAAACATTGTCAAGCATCTCCGAATTAACCAGGGCTTGGGGTTCTGGCCTTACACTCACCTGCCCGCACATCCTCAATCTAATATGTGACCAAAAAACAAAGCGGACTGTTATCTGCATAGAGATTGGAATGAACGCATGAATAAATGAAGAAACGGACAGGCAGTATTTCTAGGTATCTGGTCCGTCTCTAACTCAGCGATTTATTGTGATTTGGGTCTAAAGACTCCAAGCCATATAATAATATCTGTCCATGGAAATGTAGTCAGGCTCTTGAGCGTTCAACTCTGCTTTGCTTCAGGGCTTACGTGCGAACAGAGAAGCGCTAGTTGCAAAGCGTGAGCGTTGACACTTGAGTCAGATAGATCCAGGTTCCCATCTATCGGTTGTTGTTTGACCTCGGGCAGGTGTCTTTAACTTCTCTGGTCTGTCGCAGTTTCCACATTTGTAAGATGTAATAATTGCACCCACCGCAGGATGGCGAGGATAAAATGAGATCAGATACAAAGCACCTGGTACAGTGGCACAGGGTAAGCTCTCAAATGATAGCTGCAGGGGCACCTGGGTGGCTCAGTGGGTTAAAGCCTCTACCTTCAACTCAGGTCATGATCCCTGGGTCCTGGGATTGAGCCCCGCATCGGGCTCCCTGCTCAGCGGGGAATCTTCTCTCTCTCACTCTGCCTCTACCCCAGCTCATGCTCTCTCTCTCGTTCTCTCTCTCAAATAAATAAAATCTTAAAAAAAAAATGATAGGGGGCGCCTTGGTGGCTCAGTGGATTAGGCGGCCGTCTTTGGCTCAAGTCATGATCTCAGGGTCCTAGGCTTGAGCCCCTGGGATGGAGGCTCCTTCCTTCTCCCTCTCCTCCTGCTTTTCCCTTCTCTCTCTCTCAAATAAATAAATAAAATCTTAAAAAAATAATAAAAGTAAATGAGAGCTGGGTCTATTCGTGTTTGGATCAGCCTGCCCCCTCAGCCCTCCTCTGACGACCCGAGTGGCATGGTGTTGCAGGGCTCTGAGGGGGCTCCTCGCCAGTTGCTGCACGCGATCTGTCCGAGGTTGCTGGAAGCCCCAGGCTCGGAATCGAGGTGGGGGGGGGCGTGAGGGGATGCTGTCCAATGGCTGTGCACGTGCCCTCTGCTGTGCTGAGGGAGTCGGGGAGGAAACGGTGGGCATGGCAGAGACCCTGCTGGGGCCGGAGGAGCTGAGGCATCCGTATTCCTCTGGCTTTGGCTCTCTCCCACCGAGCACCAGATGCCTGGCCAGAGGACGACGCGCCTCCTGCTCTGTCTCACGAGTGCCATCTGCCATCTGCCTGGCATTCGAAATACACTGGGGGTTTTTACTTAAGAATCCAAGGAATTTCCCTTTTCATTAGAAATTGTTTCCCTTTCTACATCCTTGGTGATTGAATATAAAAATAATAAAATCAGAAGCGTATAGCGTGCACAGGTCGCATGCAAGCTCCCCATTTTTCTTCTCCAGAGATAACCCCAGTTCAGTTTGGGACGTATTTCTCCAGATGTTCCGCCTACCCGTTTTCGGGGCATATGCGTTTTATGCAAGGAATGTGTTCCTGAGGATCCCATATCGTTAGAAATTTGCATAATTCGAGACCAGGCTGAACAAAAGGCGGCCAGAATTTGTTTATTAGCTGAAGTGGCGCCACCATGTGGCAAGAGTGTAAACGGTTTACAATTCATTTGGCCTTGGAGATTGTGTGATGCTTGGTGACGTTTCGATTTGGGGAGGTTTGCATTGTTTCCAATGTTGTACATAAACTGGGACTAAAATATTCTTATAGAAAAGTATTTCAAAGTCTTATAATTTAAATTTATTTAAAATGTAACTACACCATGTTAACTTTGGGGGCCATATTTAAAAAACTGGTCTAAAACTTGCTTTTTAAAATTCAGATGACAACATATTTTGGACATCCTGTCATGCCAGCAAATATATTTTTACATCTTTTCAGGGCTGTAGATCATTCCAGGATAGTAGCGTATCCGAATGCATTAACCAGTCTTCTATATTGATGGATATTTCTCTTCAGGGATAAGGGATAAGGCCTCCCGCTCCTGCCTTTCTGCCATCAGATTTACCCTTAGTACCAGGGACCTGGACACATCTAAGTAGATCTCAGTGCCAGTGTCTCGAAGCAAGAATAAATCAAGCTTCTGCCTCTCAGGGACCACCAAGGCCGTGGCGGCCCTGACCAAGGGCCCCGGAAGCCACTTGTGTTTTCCTATTCCAAGCACACTCGGCCTTTTCACTGAACTGGCCCAGTCTGGTGTCACCTGGCGGATTCTCCTGAAGCAGATGCTGAAATTGAGTTTGAGGTGCAAGCTATTTATTAGGGATTTAATAATACCCGTGAAGTGAAAGGGGAGGAAGCAGCACCGGGCAGAGGAAATCGAACTGTAAAACAGGCCAGTCACAGCTTTGGCCAGTGTGGTAAGGAAGTGCTGGAGCAAGGCCTGTCCCTCAGAGCTCTCCTGGGCAGGCCCGCAACGGCTTGGCCTTTTCAGACCGCTGCTGTGCTCAGTCACCGGATGCGGGCTGTACGCGGAACGACATGATCTCAGGCGAGGCTAACTCTCCGCAGCCAAAGCCAGCCCGACAGCAGCATCAGATTGATGACCGACCCTCACTCCTGGGCGCTGGGTGGTAAGGCCTCCTTCGAAGCGGGATCTGGGCAGTCCATCTCTGTGACAGTCACATCTGGCCTCCTGTCTCTTCCCAGGCGCCCAAAAGGCCCGTCTGGAGTTTTGGCAGCCCCGGGCATGTTACACGGGGGGTACCGCTAGGGTTTTGGAAGTCTGCAAGCAGAAAGGCCTTACTGCCACATCATGTAAGGGCCGGGGTTTTCCTATCTTCTCCTGCCTTCATGAGGCATGTGGTGGCGCTCGAGGAATTTTACGTGTTGGTTGATTTGTTCATGGGATTGCGGAAGGACTGTCGGGGATAGTTTCTGCCACCATCCCTCCCAGATTTGCTTCTGCTGTAAATTGGACGGAGGTGCCGTCTGTATTTGCTAATGACCCACCACGTTTGCCTTTAAGCCCTGCTTTGAAAACAAGACATTAGGAAACCACACTCTTAGGTTCTGTCCACAGCCTTAATAAGCGTCTCCTAGAGCGAGCTGGAGCAGCACCTAGCCTGTGTCAGAGTCTCTGCGGATGGGGCTGGGGTACTAATATTTGAACAAGTTCCCAGGACGATTCTAACGAATAGCCAAAAGACTTGACCATTCGGTAGCTCCTGCTGATTGTCACTTGGCTCTGCCTGCGTGAGTTTTATTTCTCCAGTCAGATTGTTTCAGGAGTATTATGTGTTGTAATGCTGTGAGCTGGTGGATATAGAGTAGGGGCTTAGTTTGCTACGTGTTACTGGGTGTGTGTGCTGTGTGTGTGTCCGCATGTATGTGTCGGAGAGGAGAATCAACAATCAACTGCAGCAATGACATTTTTGCTGCTTTTTTTTTTTTTTTTTTTAGAGATTATTGAAATGGCCAATTGGTGCTCATAGGTTTTTTTTTTAATTTTATTTATTTATTTGAGAGAGAGAGAGAGAGCATGAGAGGGGAGGTCCGAGGGAGAAGCAGACTCCCCATGGAGCTGGGAGCCCAATATGGGACTCGATCCCAGGACTCCGGGATCATGACCTGAGCCAAAGGCAGTCGACTAACCAACTGAGCCACCCAGGCGCCCCTTTTTGCTGCCTTTTGATAGGTATACAATTTCACACTCTTTTTCCATGCCGCTTGAAATTTCAAAGTGAATTAAGTATGACTGAAAGCAAATAAAAGCAATGATAACAATACGCTTTTTCGTCTTCTATAAAGAAGGCAAGAATATGCAATGGGAAAAAGTCTCTTCTACAAATGGTGCTGGAAAAACTGGGCAGCTACATGTGAGGGAATGAAAATGGACCACTTTCTTACACTGTACACAAAAATAAACCCCAAATGGATTAAGGACCTAAATTTGAGGACTGAAACCATAAAAATGCTAGAAGAGGGGCGCCTGGGTGGCTCCGTGGGTTAAAGCCTCTGCCTTCGGCTCAGGTCATGATCCCAGGGTCCTGGGATCGAGCCCCGCATCAGGCTCTCTGCTCAGTGGGGAGCCTGCTCCTCTCTCTCTCTCTCTGCCTGCCTCTCTGCCTACTTGTGTTCTCTGTCTGTCAAATAAATAAAATCTTTTTAAAAAAATGCTAGAAGAGAGGGGGGCCTGGCTGGCTTAGTGGGCAGAGCATATGACTCTTGATCTCAGGGTTGTAAGTTCGAGCCCCATGTTGGGCATAGAGTTTAGTTAAAAAAAAAAACCAACAAAACATAAGAAACAACAAGTGTTGGTAAGGATGTGAAGAAAAAGGAACCTTCCTGCTTTGTTGGTGGGAATACAAGCTGGTGCAGCCACTGTACAAGACAGTATGGGGGTTGTTCAAAAAATTAAAAATAGAGCTATCCTGGGGCACCTGGGTGACTCAGTCAGTTAAGAGTCCAACTCTTAATTTTGGCTCAGGGTCCTGAGATCAAGTCCCATGTCTGTCTCTGTATGGAGCCTGCTTGAGATTCTCTCTCTCTCTCTCTCTCCCTCTCTGCCCCTTCCCCCTGCTCACTCTCTCTCTCAAAAAAAAAAAAAAAAGAAAGAAAGAAAGAAAGAAAGAAAGAAAAGAACTACCCTATGATCCAGAAATCACACTACTGGGTATTTACCCAAAGAAAATAAAAACACTGGGACGCCTGGGTGGCTCAGTTGGTTAAGCAGCTGCCTTCGGCTCAGGTCATGATCCCAGCGTCCTGGGATCGAGTCCCACATCGGGATCCTTGCTCAGCGGGAGCCTGCTTCTCCCTCTGCCTCTGCCTGCCATTCTGTCTGCCTGTGCTTGCTCTCTCTCCCTCTCTCTCTCTCTGACAAATAAATAAATAAAATCTTAAAAAAAAAAAAGAAAAAGAAAATAAAAACACTAACTCAAGGGGATACATGCACCCCTATGTTTATTGCAGCATTATTTACAATAGCCAAACTACGCAAGCAGCCCAAGTGTCCATCGATAGACAAATAAAGAAGATGTGGTGTATATACATACAATGGAATATTATTCAGCCATAACAAGAATGAAATCTTGCCATTTGCAACAACATGGATGAGAGTATAGTGCTGAGTGAAAAAAGCCAGTCAGGGGGAGCCTGGCTGGCTTAGTTGGTAGAGCATGTGACTCTTGAACTCAGGGTGTGAGTTCAAGCCCCACGTTGGGTGTAGAGATTACTTAAAAATAAAATCTTTTTAAAAATACAGTTTACAGGGGTGCCTGGGTGGCTCAGTGGGTGGAGCCTCTGCCTTCGGCTCAGGTCATGATCTCAGGGTCCTAGGATCAAGCCCCACATCGGGCTCTCTGCGCAGCAGGGGGCCTGCTTCCTCCTCTCTCTCTGCCTGCCTCTGCCTACTTGTGACCTCTGTCTCTCAAATAAATAAATAAAATCTTAAAAAAAAATACAGTTTACTTTCTTAGGTGAAACATATCCCAAGATTTATTAGCTTTATAGCCTTGGGTAAGTTGCTTTATTCCTCTGAGACATTGTCTTTCATTGTTAAAATGGGACTTGTAATAATACTTAATCTACAGGCTGATTATATAAACAAAATGTCATATGCAAATATAATAGTTAACTTAATACCTGCTACATAATCATTGGCCAATAGATATTAAATGCTATTATTATGTATAATAATAGGAATGATGATGATTATATCCTTACTCACAAACCAAGCTGTATAACCTGGAGCAAGTCACCTTACCTCTCTGAGCTCCAGTTTCCTCATCTATAAAATAGGGACAACAGACCTTATTCCACAGGGTGGTTATGAGGATAAAATGAGGTGTGTGTTGAGAATGCTTTTTAAACTGGAACTCATGAAGCCCCACAACTAACTTACTCACACTGCTTATTTGCTTAATAAATTCTTCCAAAATAACAGCGATACAAACGTCATTGCAGTTTAGGTCAAATCAGTATAAATTCTTGGGGTGCCTGGGTGGCTCAGTCGGTTAAGTGTCTGCCTTTGGCTCAGGTCATGATCTCAAGGTCCTGGCATGGAGCCCCGTATCGGGCCCCCTGCTCGATGAGGAGTCTGCTTCTCCCCTCTCTCTCTCCCCAGGTTTGTGCTCTCTCTCTCACGCTTTCTCAAATAAATAAATAAATAAATAAAATATTTTTTTTTTAAATCAGTATAGATTTTCAGTGAATAGAGAGTTTAGAGGGAAGAAGAGAGAATTTTCAGAATGTTCAGTAGGGACATTGCTTGGCAGGGGGCTTGCTCTGTAGGCTGTAAGGCAGGTCTGCGTGTATGCTAATCAAAATAACATATCTCCATTGTTGAGCAAAGACTGACAGGAAGGGTGGATGCTTTGACCTTAAAATTTGACAAGGTCACATCTGTGGGAGAGCAGATGATTTTCCACATCAGGAGGAGACTAGCCTCTTGCTTTAGAAGGATTTGGGCTGGGTGGAGTGGGCTTTGATCAAAAGTCATTCATCGTGAAGATGACCTCCATGGTAATGCTCAGGCCCTCGAGAAGCCTGTGAATACAAATGCCCCCAGTTTTCTTTTCACATTTTGGGGTTCAGAGAGTTTCCTGCAGGAAATAAATGAAACTTTTGAGAGAGTAAGAACATGATGGGCAACAAATATTCATCCAAAGATAACATGTCAGGCAATTAGTGCTTCAGAAGACATCAAACTGGGATGTCTGGTTGGCTCAGTGGGTTAGGGCTCTGCCTTCGGCTCAGGTCATGATCCCAGGGTCCTGGGATCGAGCCACATTGGGCTTCCTGCTCAGTGGGAAGCCTGCTTCTCCCTCTGCCTCTGTCTCCCAGCCTGTGCTCTCTCTGTCAAATAAATAAATGAAATCTTTAATAAAAACATAGAAGATATTAAACCCATAGATCAATCAGGGACATGTGCAGTCAGGTTGGCTCAATTTCATTATTTAATCATTTATGAAATATTTTTAGCAAAACCTCTTTTAAACAAAATGCTCAAAGAATGGAATTTTCTGGCTAACTGCAGGCTAACCATGTATACCTGTAAGTGAAAAGGCAACTGTTAAAGTTGATTTTCAAGTTAGAATCTTAAAAGCCTAAAGGAAGAGGATGTTTGCACAAAAATATAGTTTTTTTAAACTACAAAACAGTATTGCTAATATTCTTCTCCTTTTGCAGAGAAGACCTACGTTTTAAAAAATCCATGGCAAAAGGGAAAAAAGTAACAATGGCATGAATTCCTCAGCTTGTAAATACGATACTTATGTCTTAAGTATTTTCATATTTTTCTGGAAATGTTTTAAAGATATTATTTATTTAAGAGTGAGCGTGTGCATGTGCGGAGGAAGGGGCAGAAGGAGAAGGACAAGCAGATTCCCTGCTGAGTGCGTCATCCCACTCGGGGCTCAATCCCACAACCCCGAGATCATGACCTGAGCCAACATCAAGAGTCGATGCTCAACCGATTGAGTCACCCAGGCATCTCTAGAAGTGTTTTATTTTTCCTAAAGTGGGATTTAATTTACAAGATAAAACACCAGAATTTGTATTATAGATATGCTTTGTAGATATTTGGGACTTTGGAAGGTTGGGGTTTTGCATTTCTGCGGTCCTCTTTGAATGTCTCTGCCTGTATTCCCTTAAGAACAAAATGTATCAAGGGGACTCTGGGTTTTTCAGTTGGCTTGTTGGTGGTTGGCTTCTCACTTTTTGGTCAGAATAAAAATTAGATTCAATGTTTATAGCAGCAATGTCCACAATAGCCAAACTATGGAAAGAACCTAGATGTCCATCAACAGATCAATGGATAAAGAAGATGTGGTA